>NC_091269.1:10017500-10320530 GCF_042477335.2 Ovis canadensis
CTGCGTGACACTGCTGCTACCGCTCTGGAGGAAAGCGCAAGTGCATGCCCGCATTCGAGACGAGGACTGACTCCCCTGGGGAGACTCCAGAAGTACCCCAAGATCCATGTCAGCACTGGAGAGGAATCCTCAGGTTCCGGCCCCGACTCCACACAAGGTCTTAGGCCCCGGCATCGACGGGAGAGGAATCCCGAGACGCCCCCGAGGAACTCGCATGGGGACTGGCCTTTCCTGAGGCCACCAGAGCGGGTCCCTGAGGTCCCCGTCGTAAGTCGAGAGCACCTGCCGCAACTCGAGAAAATCCAGGAGGTTTTGCCCTCCAGGCGAGATGAGGCCCATTTCCGCTGAGGCTTCTCGAGGCTAATCACGTCTAACCACTGGAACTTCCAAAGGGTCCTTCACACCCTTGCTGCAACTCAAGAAGTTCCCCGACATACCCGTCTCCACTCGAGAGGAAGCACGTGGGTCCCGCACACATCCAGGGGAGCCCCGTTTCTGCCTCCTAGCTCGAGATGAGGGATCCTTTCCCTGTTTCGTAGGGAAAGAATTCCCGGCGTTCCCGTCGCATCTCAAGAGGAGGCGCTCTCCACAGGAATGGCGAGAGGAACTCCAGGGTCGTGCCACCATTCCAAGAGTCCCCCAGATGTGTCAGTCCATTCCAGAGGAACCTGTTTTCCCTGCACTGCCTTGACGTTCATGCCGAGGATCGACTCCCACCACGTGTGCACGTGGGACAGCCCTGTGGGAAAGCCTCGTGGGAAAGCCTCGTGGGAAAGACTCGAGGGAAAACCATAGATCCTTTGATCCACGCGGCGGACTGCGTGACACTGCTGCTACCGCTCTGGAGGAAAGCGCAAGTGCATGCCCGCATTCGAGACGAGGACTGACTCCCCTGGGAAGACTCCAGAAGTACCCCAAGATCCATGTCAGCACTGGAGAGGAATCCTCAGGTTCCGGCCCCGACTCCACACAAGGTCTTAGGCCCCGGCATCGACGGTAGAGGAATCCCGAGAGGCCCCCGAGGAACTCGCATGGGGACTGGCCTTTCCTGAGGCCACCAGAGCGGGTCCCTGAGGTCCCCGTCGTAAGTCGAGAGCACCTGCCGCAACTCGAGAAAATCCAGGAGGTTTTGCCCTCCAGGCGAGATGAGGCCCATTTCCGCTGAGGCTTCTCGAGGCCAATCACATCTAACCACTGGAACTTCCAAAGGGTCCTTCACACCCTTGCTGCAACTCAAGAAGTTCCCCGACATACCCGTCTCCACTCGAGAGGAAGCACGTGGTGTCCCGCACACATCCAGGGGAGCCCCGTTTCCGCCTCCTAGCTCGAGATGAGGGATCCTTTCCCTGTTTCGTAGGGAAGGAATTCCCGGCGTTCCCGTCGCATCTCAAGAGGAGGCGCTCTCCACAGGAAAGGCGAGAGGAACTCCAGGGTCGTGCCACCATTCCAAGAGTCCCCCAGATGTGTCAGTCCATTCCAGAGGAACCTGTTTTCCCTGCACTGCCTTGACGTTCAAGCCGAGGATCGACTCCCACCACGTGTGCACGTGGGACAGCCCTGTGGGAAAGCCTCGTGGGAAAGCCTCGTGGGAAAGACTCGAGGGAAAACCATAGATCCTTTGATCCACGCGGCGGACTGCGTGACACTGCTGCTACCGCTCTGGAGGAAAGCGCAAGTGCATGCCCGCATTCGAGAGGAGGACTGACTCCCCTGGGGAGACTCCAGAAGTACCCCAAGATCCATGTCAGCACTGGAGAGGAATCCTCAGGTTCCGGCCCCGACTCCACACAAGGTCTTAGGCCCCGGCATCGACGGGAGAGGAATCCCGAGAGGCCCCCGAGGAACTCGCATGGGGACTGGCCTTTCCTGAGGCCACCAGAGCGGGTCCCTGAAGTCCCCGTCGTAAGTCGAGAGCACCTGCCGCAACTCGAGAAAATCCAGGAGGTTTTGCCCTCCAGGCGAGATGAGGCCCATTTCCGCTGAGGCTTCTCGAGGCCAATCACATCTAACCACTGGAACTTCCAAAGGGTCCTTCACACCCTTGCTGCAACTCAAGAAGTTCCCCGACATACCCGTCTCCACTCGAGAGGAAACACCAGGGTCCCGCACACATCCAGGGGAGCCCCGTTTCCGCCTCCTAGCTCGAGATGAGGGATCCTTTCCCTGTTTCGTAGGGAAAGAATTCCCGGCATTCCCGTCGCATCTCAAGAGGAGGCGCTCTCCACAGGAAAGGCGAGAGGAACTCCAGGGTCGTGCCACCATTCCAAGAGTCCCCCAGATGTGTCAGTCCATTCCAGAGGAACCTGTTTTCCCTGCACTGCCTTGACGTTCAAGCCGAGGATCGACTCCCACCACGTGTGCACGTGGGACAGCCCTGTGGGAAAGCCTCGTGGGAAAGCCTCGTGGGAAAGACTCGAGGGAAAACCATAGATCCTTTGATCCACGCGGCGGACTGCGTGACACTGCTGCTACCGCTCTGGAGGAAAGCGAAAGTGCATGCCCACATTCGAGAGGAGGACTGACTCCCCTGGGGAGACTCCACAAGTACCCCAAGATCCATGTCAGCACTGGAGAGGAATCCTCAGGTTCCGGCCCCGACTCCACACAAGGTCTTAGGCCCCGGCATCGACGGGAGAGGAATCCCGAGAGGCCCCCGAGGAACTCGCATGGGGACTGGCCTTTCCTGAGGCCACCAGAGCGGGTCCCTGAGGTCCCCGTCGTAAGTCGAGAGCACCTGCCGCAACTCGAGAAAATCCAGGAGGTTTTGCCCTCCAGGCGAGATGAGGCCCATTTCCGCTGAGGCTTCTCGAGGCCAATCACATCTAACCACTGGAACTTCCAAAGGGTCCTTCACACCCTTGCTGCAACTCAAGAAGTTCCCCGACATACCCGTCTCCACTCGAGAGGAAGCACGTGGGGTCCCGCACACATCCAGGGGAGCCCCGTTTCCGCCTCCTAGTTCGAGATGAGGGATCCTTTCCCTGTTTCGTAGGGAAAGAATTCCCGGCATTCCCGTCGCATCTCAAGAGGAGGCGCTCTCCACAGGAAAGGCGAGAGGAACTCCAGGGTCGTGCCACCATTCCAAGAGTCCCCCAGATGTGTCAGTCCATTCCAGAGGAACCTGTTTTCCCTGCACTGCCTTGACGTTCAAGCCGAGGATCGACTCCCACCACGTGTGCACGTGGGACAGCCCTGTGGGAAAGCCTCGTGGGAAAGCCTCGTGGGAAAGACTCGAGGGAAAACCATAGATCCTTTGATCCACGCGGCGGATTGCGTGACACTGCTGCTACCGCTCTGGAGGAAAGCGCAATGCATGCCCGCATTCGAGACGAGGACTGACTCCCCTGGGGAGACTCCAGAAGTACCCCAAGATCCATGTCAGCACTGGAGAGGAATCCTCAGGTTCCGGCCCCGACTCCACACAAGGTCTTAGGCCCCGGCATCGACGGGAGAGGAATCCCGAGACGCCCCCGAGGAACTCGCATGGGGACTGGCCTTTCCTGAGGCCACCAGAGCGTGTCCCTGAGGTCCCCGTCGTAAGTCGAGAGCACCTGCCGCAACTCGAGAAAATCCAGGAGGTTTTGCCCTCCAGGTGAGATGAGGCCCATTTCCGCTGAGGCTTCTCGAGGCTAATCACGTCTAACCACTGGAACTTCCAAAGGGTCCTTCACACCCTTGCTGCAACTCAAGAAGTTCCCCGACATACCCGTCTCCACTCGAGAGGAAGCACGTGGGTCCCGCACACATCCAGGGGAGCCCCGTTTCTGCCTCCTAGCTCGAGATGAGGGATCCTTTCCCTGTTTCGTAGGGAAAGAATTCCCGGCGTTCCCGTCGCATCTCAAGAGGAGGCGCTCTCCACAGGAATGGCGAGAGGAACTCCAGGGTCGTGCCACCATTCCAAGAGTCCCCCAGATGTGTCAGTCCATTCCAGAGGAACCTGTTTTCCCTGCACTGCCTTGACGTTCATGCCGAGGATCGACTCCCACCACGTGTGCACGTGGGACAGCCCTGTGGGAAAGCCTCGTGGGAAAGCCTCGTGGGAAAGACTCGAGGGAAAACCATAGATCCTTTGATCCACGCGGCGGACTGCGTGACACTGCTGCTACCGCTCTGGAGGAAAGCGCAAGTGCATGCCCGCATTCGAGACGAGGACTGACTCCCCTGGGAAGACTCCAGAAGTACCCCAAGATCCATGTCAGCACTGGAGAGGAATCCTCAGGTTCCGGCCCCGACTCCACACAAGGTCTTAGGCCCCGGCATCGACGGTAGAGGAATCCCGAGAGGCCCCCGAGGAACTCGCATGGGGACTGGCCTTTCCTGAGGCCACCAGAGCGGGTCCCTGAGGTCCCCGTCGTAAGTCGAGAGCACCTGCCGCAACTCGAGAAAATCCAGGAGGTTTTGCCCTCCAGGCGAGATGAGGCCCATTTCCGCTGAGGCTTCTCGAGGCCAATCACATCTAACCACTGGAACTTCCAAAGGGTCCTTCACACCCTTGCTGCAACTCAAGAAGTTCCCCGACATACCCGTCTCCACTCGAGAGGAAGCACGTGGCGTCCCGCACACATCCAGGGGAGCCCCGTTTCCGCCTCCTAGCTCGAGATGAGGGATCCTTTCCCTGTTTCGTAGGGAAGGAATTCCCGGCGTTCCCGTCGCATCTCAAGAGGAGGCGCTCTCCACAGGAAAGGCGAGAGGAACTCCAGGGTCGTGCCACCATTCCAAGAGTCCCCCAGATGTGTCAGTCCATTCCAGAGGAACCTGTTTTCCCTGCACTGCCTTGACGTTCAAGCCGAGGATCGACTCCCACCACGTGTGCACGTGGGACAGCCCTGTGGGAAAGCCTCGTGGGAAAGCCTCGTGGGAAAGACTCGAGGGAAAACCATAGATCCTTTGATCCACGCGGCGGACTGCGTGACACTGCTGCTACCGCTCTGGAGGAAAGCGCAAGTGCATGCCCGCATTCGAGAGGAGGACTGACTCCCCTGGGGAGACTCCAGAAGTACCCCAAGATCCATGTCAGCACTGGAGAGGAATCCTCAGGTTCCGGCCCCGACTCCACACAAGGTCTTAGGCCCCGGCATCGACGGGAGAGGAATCCCGAGAGGCCCCCGAGGAACTCGCATGGGGACTGGCCTTTCCTGAGGCCACCAGAGCGGGTCCCTGAGGTCCCCGTCGTAAGTCGAGAGCACCTGCCGCAACTCGAGAAAATCCAGGAGGTTTTGCCCTCCAGGCGAGATGAGGCCCATTTCCGCTGAGGCTTCTCGAGGCCAATCACATCTAACCACTGGAACTTCCAAAGGGTCCTTCACACCCTTGCTGCAACTCAAGAATTTCCCCGACATACCCGTCTCCACTCGAGAGGAAGCACGTGGGGTCCCGCACACATCCAGGGGAGCCCCGTTTCCGCTTCCTAGCTCGAGATGAGGGATCCTTTCCCTGTTTCGTAGGGAAAGAATTCCCGGCATTCCCGTCGCATCTCAAGAGGAGGCGCTCTCCACAGGAAAGGCGAGAGGAACTCCAGGGTCGTGCCACCATTCCAAGAGTCCCCCAGATGTGTCAGTCCATTCCAGAGGAACCTGTTTTCCCTGCACTGCCTTGACGTTCAAGCCGAGGATCGACTCCCACCACGTGTGCACGTGGGACAGCCCTGTGGGAAAGCCTCGTGGGAAAGCCTCGTGGGAAAGACTCGAGGGAAAACCATAGATCCTTTGATCCACGCGGCGGACTGTGTGACACTGCTGCTACCGCTCTGGAGGAAACCGCAAGTGCATGCCCGCATTCGAGACGAGGACTGACTCCCCTGGGGAGACTCCAGAAGTACCCCAAGATCCATGTCAGCACTGCAGAGGAATCCTCAGGTTCCGGCCCCGAATCCACACAAGGTCTTAGGCCCCGGCATCGACGGGAGAGGAATCCCGAGAGGCCCACGAGGAACTCGCATGGGGACTGGCCTTTCCTGAGGCCACCAGAGCGGGTCCCTGAGGTCCCCATCGTAAGTCGAGAGCACCTGCCGCAACTCGAGAAAATCCAGGAGGTTTTGCCCTCCAGGCGAGATGAGGCCCATTTCCGCTGAGGCTTCTCGAGGCTAATCACGTCTAACCACTGGAACTTCCAAAGGGTCCTTCACACCCTTGCTGCAACTCAAGAAGTTCCCCGACATACCCGTCTGTACTCGAGAGGAAGCACGTGGGGTCACGCACACATCCAGGGGAGCCCCGTTTCCGCCTCCTACCTCGACATGAGGGATCCTTTCCCTGTTTCGTAGGGAAAGAATTCCCGGCGTTCCCGTTGCATCTCAAGAGGAGGCGCTCTCCACAGGAAAGGCGAGAGGAACTCCAGGGTCGTGCCACCATTCCCAGAGTCCCCCAGATGTGTCAGTCCATTCCAGAGGAACCTGTTTTCCCTGCACTGCCTTGACGTTCAAGCCGAGGATCGACTCCCACTGCGTGTGCACGTGGGACAGCCCTGTGGGAAAGCCTCGTGGGAAAGCCTCGTGGGAAAGACTCGAGGGAAAACCATAGATCCTTTGATCCACGCGGCGGTCTGCGTGACACCGCTGCTACCGCTCTGGAGGAAACCGCAAGTGCATGCCCGCATTCGAGACGAGGACTGACTCCCCTGGGGAGACTCCAGAAGTACCCCAAGATCCATGTCAGCACTGGAGAGGAATCCTCAGGTTCCGGCCCCGACTCCACACAAGGTCTTAGGCCCCAGCATCGACGGTAGAGGATTCCCGAGAGGCCCCCGAGGAACTCGCATGGGGACTGGCCTTTCCTGAGGCCACCAGAGCGGGTCCCTGAGGTCCCCGTCGTAAGTCGAGAGCACCTGCCGCAACTCGAGAAAATCCAGGAGGTTTTGCCCTCCAGGCGAGATGAGGCCCATTTCCGCTGAGGCTTCTCGAGGCTAATCACGTCTAACCACTGGAACTTCCAAAGGGTCCTTCACACCCTTGCTGCAACTCAAGAAGTTCCCCGACATACCCGTCTCCACTCGAGAGGAAGCACGTGGGGTCCCGCACACATCCAGGGGAGCCCCGTTTCCGCCTCATAGCTCGAGATGAGGGATCCTTTCCCTGTTTCGTAGGGAAGGAATTCCCGGCGTTCCCGTCGCATCTCAAGAGGAGGCGCTCTCCACAGGAAAGGCGAGAGGAACTCCAGGGTCGTGCCACCATTCCAAGAGTCCCCCAGATGTGTCAGTCCATTCCAGAGGAACCTGTTTTCCCTGCACTGCCTTGACGTTCAAGCCGAGGATCGACTCCCACCACGTGTGCACGTGGGACAGCCCTGTGGGAAAGCCTCGTGGGAAAGCCTCGTGGGAAAGACTCGAGGGAAAACCATAGATCCTTTGATCCACGCGGCGGACTGCGTGACACTGCTGCTACCGCTCTGGAGGAAAGCGCAAGTGCATGCCCGCATTCGAGAGGAGGACTGACTCCCCTGGGGAGACTCCAGAAGTACCCCAAGATCCATGTCAGCACTGGAGAGGAATCCTCAGGTTCCGGCCCCGACTCCACACAAGGTCTTACGCCCCGGCATCGACGGGAGAGGAATCCCGAGAGGCCCCCGAGGAACTCGCATGGGGACTGGCCTTTCCTGAGGCCACCAGAGCGGGTCCCTGAGGTCCCCGTCGTAAGTCGAGAGCACCTGCCGCAACTCGAGAAAATCCAGGAGGTTTTGCCCTCCAGGCGAGATGAGGCCCATTTCCGCTGAGGCTTCTCGAGGCCAATCACATCTAACCACTGGAACTTCCAAAGGGTCCTTCACACCCTTGCTGCAACTCAAGAAGTTCCCCGACATACCCGTCTCCACTCGAGAGGAAACACCAGGGTCCCGCACACATCCAGGGGAGCCCCGTTTCCGCCTCCTAGCTCGAGATGAGGGATCCTTTCCCTGTTTCGTAGGGAAAGAATTCCCGGCATTCCCGTCGCATCTCAAGAGGAGGCGCTCTCCACAGGAAAGGCGAGAGGAACTCCAGGGTCGTGCCACCATTCCCAGAGTCCCCCAGATGTGTCAGTCCATTCCAGAGGAACCTGTTTTCCCTGCACTGCCTTGACGTTCAAGCCGAGGATCGACTCCCACTGCGTGTGCACGTGGGACAGCCCTGTGGGAAAGCCTCGTGGGAAAGCCTCGTGGGAAAGACTCGAGGGAAAACCATAGATCCTTTGATCCACGCGGCGGTCTGCGTGACACCGCTGCTACCGCTCTGGAGGAAACCGCAAGTGCATGCCCGCATTCGAGACGAGGACTGACTCCCCTGGGGAGACTCCAGAAGTACCCCAAGATCCATGTCAGCACTGGAGAGGAATCCTCAGGTTCCGGCCCCGACTCCACACAAGGTCTTAGGCCCCGGCATCGACGGTAGAGGATTCCCGAGAGGCCCCCGAGGAACTCGCATGGGGACTGGCCTTTCCTGAGGCCACCAGAGCGGGTCCCTGAGGTCCCCGTCGTAAGTCGAGAGCACCTGCCGCAACTCGAGAAAATCCAGGAGGTTTTGCCCTCCAGGCGAGATGAGGCCCATTTCCGCTGAGGCTTCTCGAGGCTAATCACGTCTAACCACTGGAACTTCCAAAGGGTCCTTCACACCCTTGCTGCAACTCAAGAAGTTCCCCGACATACCCGTCTCCACTCGAGAGGAAGCACGTGGGTCCCGCACACATCCAGGGGAGCCCCGTTTCTGCCTCCTAGCTCGAGATGAGGGATCCTTTCCCTGTTTCGTAGGGAAAGAATTCCCGGCGTTCCCGTCGCATCTCAAGAGGAGGCGCTCTCCACAGGAATGGCGAGAGGAACTCCAGGGTCGTGCCACCATTCCAAGAGTCCCCCAGATGTGTCAGTCCATTCCAGAGGAACCTGTTTTCCCTGCACTGCCTTGACGTTCATGCCGAGGATCGACTCCCACCACGTGTGCACGTGGGACAGCCCTGTGGGAAAGCCTCGTGGGAAAGCCTCGTGGGAAAGACTCGAGGGAAATCCATAGATCCTTTGATCCACGCGACGGACTGCGTGACACTGCTGCTACCGCTCTGGAGGAAAGCGCAAGTTCATGCCCGCATTCGAGACGAGGACTGACTCCCCTGGGAAGACTCCAGAAGTACCCCAAGATCCATGTCAGCACTGGAGAGGAATCCTCAGGTTCCGGCCCCGACTCCACACAAGGTCTTAGGCCCCGGTATCGACGGTAGAGGAATCCCGAGAGGCCCCCGAGGAACTCGCATGGGGACTGGCCTTTCCTGAGGCCACCAGAGCGGGTCCCTGAGGTCCCCGTCGTAAGTCGAGAGCACCTGCCGCAACTCGAGAAAATCCAGGAGGTTTTGCCCTCCAGGCGAGATGAGGCCCATTTCCGCTGAGGCTTCTCGAGGCCAATCACATCTAACCACTGGAACTTCCAAAGGGTCCTTCACACCCTTGCTGCAACTCAAGAAGTTCCCCGACATACCCGTCTCCACTCGAGAGGAAGCACGTGGTGTCCCGCACACATCCAGGGGAGCCCCGTTTCCGCCTCCTAGCTCGAGATGAGGGATCCTTTCCCTGTTTCGTAGGGAAGGAATTCCCGGCGTTCCCGTCGCATCTCAAGAGGAGGCGCTCTCCACAGGAAAGGCGAGAGGAACTCCAGGGTCGTGCCACCATTCCAAGAGTCCCCCAGATGTGTCAGTCCATTCCAGAGGAACCTGTTTTCCCTGCACTGCCTTGACGTTCAAGCCGAGGATCGACTCCCACCACGTGTGCACGTGGGACAGCCCTGTGGGAAAGCCTCGTGGGAAAGCCTCGTGGGAAAGACTCGAGGGAAAACCATAGATCCTTTGATCCACGCGGCGGACTGCGTGACACTGCTGCTACCGCTCTGGAGGAAAGCGAATGTGCATGCCCACATTCGAGAGGAGGACTGACTCCCCTGGGGAGACTCCACAAGTACCCCAAGATCCATGTCAGCACTGGAGAGGAATCCTCAGGTTCCGGCCCCGACTCCACACAAGGTCTTAGGCCCCGGCATCGACGGGAGAGGAATCCCGAGAGGCCCCCGAGGAACTCGCATGCGGACTGGCCTTTCCTGAGGCCACCAGAGCGGGTCCCTGAGGTCCCCGTCGTAAGTCGAGAGCACCTGCCGCAACTCGAGA
The DNA here is from genome assembly GCF_042477335.2 of Ovis canadensis. NCBI lineage: Eukaryota > Metazoa > Chordata > Mammalia > Artiodactyla > Bovidae > Ovis > Ovis canadensis. Next base: position 10,027,609 of record NC_091269.1, read on the forward strand.
AAATCCAGGAGGTTTTGCCCTCCAGGCGAGATGAGGCCCATTTCCGCTGAGGCTTCTCGAGGCCAATCACATCTAACCACTGGAACTTCCAAAGGGTCCTTCACACCCTTGCTGCAACTCAAGAAGTTCCCCGACATACCCGTCTCCACTCGAGAGGAAGCACGTGGGGTCCCGCACACATCCAGGGGAGCCCCGTTTCCGCCTCCTAGTTCGAGATGAGGGATCCTTTCCCTGTTTCGTAGGGAAAGAATTCCCGGCATTCCCGTCGCATCTCAAGAGGAGGCGCTCTCCACAGGAAAGGCGAGAGGAACTCCAGGGTCGTGCCACCATTCCAAGAGTCCCCCAGATGTGTCAGTCCATTCCAGAGGAACCTGTTTTCCCTGCACTGCCTTGACGTTCAAGCCGAGGATCGACTCCCACCACGTGTGCACGTGGGACAGCCCTGTGGGAAAGCCTCGTGGGAAAGCCTCGTGGGAAAGACTCGAGGGAAAACCATAGATCCTTTGATCCACGCGGCGGATTGCGTGACACTGCTGCTACCGCTCTGGAGGAAAGCGCAATGCATGCCCGCATTCGAGACGAGGACTGACTCCCCTGGGGAGACTCCAGAAGTACCCCAAGATCCATGTCAGCACTGGAGAGGAATCCTCAGGTTCCGGCCCCGACTCCACACAAGGTCTTAGGCCCCGGCATCGACGGGAGAGGAATCCCGAGACGCCCCCGAGGAACTCGCATGGGGACTGGCCTTTCCTGAGGCCACCAGAGCGGGTCCCTGAGGTCCCCGTCGTAAGTCGAGAGCACCTGCCGCAACTCGAGAAAATCCAGGAGGTTTTGCCCTCCAGGCGAGATGAGGCCCATTTCCGCTGAGGCTTCTCGAGGCTAATCACGTCTAACCACTGGAACTTCCAAAGGGTCCTTCACACCCTTGCTGCAACTCAAGAAGTTCCCCGACATACCCGTCTCCACTCGAGAGGAAGCACGTGGGTCCCGCACACATCCAGGGGAGCCCCGTTTCTGCCTCCTAGCTCGAGATGAGGGATCCTTTCCCTGTTTCGTAGGGAAAGAATTCCCGGCGTTCCCGTCGCATCTCAAGAGGAGGCGCTCTCCACAGGAATGGCGAGAGGAACTCCAGGGTCGTGCCACCATTCCAAGAGTCCCCCAGATGTGTCAGTCCATTCCAGAGGAACCTGTTTTCCCTGCACTGCCTTGACGTTCATGCCGAGGATCGACTCCCACCACGTGTGCACGTGGGACAGCCCTGTGGGAAAGCCTCGTGGGAAAGCCTCGTGGGAAAGACTCGAGGGAAAACCATAGATCCTTTGATCCACGCGGCGGACTGCGTGACACTGCTGCTACCGCTCTGGAGGAAAGCGCAAGTGCATGCCCGCATTCGAGACGAGGACTGACTCCCCTGGGAAGACTCCAGAAGTACCCCAAGATCCATGTCAGCACTGGAGAGGAATCCTCAGGTTCCGGCCCCGACTCCACACAAGGTCTTAGGCCCCGGCATCGACGGTAGAGGAATCCCGAGAGGCCCCCGAGGAACTCGCATGGGGACTGGCCTTTCCTGAGGCCACCAGAGCGGGTCCCTGAGGTCCCCGTCGTAAGTCGAGAGCACCTGCCGCAACTCGAGAAAATCCAGGAGGTTTTGCCCTCCAGGCGAGATGAGGCCCATTTCCGCTGAGGCTTCTCGAGGCCAATCACATCTAACCACTGGAACTTCCAAAGGGTCCTTCACACCCTTGCTGCAACTCAAGAAGTTCCCCGACATACCCGTCTCCACTCGAGAGGAAGCACGTGGCGTCCCGCACACATCCAGGGGAGCCCCGTTTCCGCCTCCTAGCTCGAGATGAGGGATCCTTTCCCTGTTTCGTAGGGAAGGAATTCCCGGCGTTCCCGTCGCATCTCAAGAGGAGGCGCTCTCCGCAGGAAAGGCGAGAGGAACTCCAGGGTCGTGCCACCATTCCAAGAGTCCCCCAGATGTGTCAGTCCATTCCAGAGGAACCTGTTTTCCCTGCACTGCCTTGACGTTCAAGCCGAGGATCGACTCCCACCACGTGTGCACGTGGGACAGCCCTGTGGGAAAGCCTCGTGGGAAAGCCTCGTGGGAAAGACTCGAGGGAAAACCATAGATCCTTTGATCCACGCGGCGGACTGCGTGACACTGCTGCTACCGCTCTGGAGGAAAGCGCAAGTGCATGCCCGCATTCGAGAGGAGGACTGACTCCCCTGGGGAGACTCCAGAAGTACCCCAAGATCCATGTCAGCACTGGAGAGGAATCCTCAGGTTCCGGCCCCGACTCCACACAAGGTCTTAGGCCCCGGCATCGACGGGAGAGGAATCCCGAGAGGCCCCCGAGGAACTCGCATGGGGACTGGCCTTTCCTGAGGCCACCAGAGCGGGTCCCTGAGGTCCCCGTCGTAAGTCGAGAGCACCTGCCGCAACTCGAGAAAATCCAGGAGGTTTTGCCCTCCAGGCGAGATGAGGCCCATTTCCGCTGAGGCTTCTCGAGGCCAATCACATCTAACCACTGGAACTTCCAAAGGGTCCTTCACACCCTTGCTGCAACTCAAGAATTTCCCCGACATACCCGTCTCCACTCGAGAGGAAGCACGTGGGGTCCCGCACACATCCAGGGGAGCCCCGTTTCCGCTTCCTAGCTCGAGATGAGGGATCCTTTCCCTGTTTCGTAGGGAAAGAATTCCCGGCATTCCCGTCGCATCTCAAGAGGAGGCGCTCTCCACAGGAAAGGCGAGAGGAACTCCAGGGTCGTGCCACCATTCCAAGAGTCCCCCAGATGTGTCAGTCCATTCCAGAGGAACCTGTTTTCCCTGCACTGCCTTGACGTTCAAGCCGAGGATCGACTCCCACCACGTGTGCACGTGGGACAGCCCTGTGGGAAAGCCTCGTGGGAAAGCCTCGTGGGAAAGACTCGAGGGAAAACCATAGATCCTTTGATCCACGCGGCGGACTGTGTGACACTGCTGCTACCGCTCTGGAGGAAACCGCAAGTGCATGCCCGCATTCGAGACGAGGACTGACTCCCCTGGGGAGACTCCAGAAGTACCCCAAGATCCATGTCAGCACTGCAGAGGAATCCTCAGGTTCCGGCCCCGAATCCACACAAGGTCTTAGGCCCCGGCATCGACGGGAGAGGAATCCCGAGAGGCCCACGAGGAACTCGCATGGGGACTGGCCTTTCCTGAGGCCACCAGAGCGGGTCCCTGAGGTCCCCATCGTAAGTCGAGAGCACCTGCCGCAACTCGAGAAAATCCAGGAGGTTTTGCCCTCCAGGCGAGATGAGGCCCATTTCCGCTGAGGCTTCTCGAGGCTAATCACGTCTAACCACTGGAACTTCCAAAGGGTCCTTCACACCCTTGCTGCAACTCAAGAAGTTCCCCGACATACCCGTCTGTACTCGAGAGGAAGCACGTGGGGTCACGCACACATCCAGGGGAGCCCCGTTTCCGCCTCCTACCTCGACATGAGGGATCCTTTCCCTGTTTCGTAGGGAAAGAATTCCCGGCGTTCCCGTTGCATCTCAAGAGGAGGCGCTCTCCACAGGAAAGGCGAGAGGAACTCCAGGGTCGTGCCACCATTCCCAGAGTCCCCCAGATGTGTCAGTCCATTCCAGAGGAACCTGTTTTCCCTGCACTGCCTTGACGTTCAAGCCGAGGATCGACTCCCACTGCGTGTGCACGTGGGACAGCCCTGTGGGAAAGCCTCGTGGGAAAGCCTCGTGGGAAAGACTCGAGGGAAAACCATAGATCCTTTGATCCACGCGGCGGTCTGCGTGACACCGCTGCTACCGCTCTGGAGGAAACCGCAAGTGCATGCCCGCATTCGAGACGAGGACTGACTCCCCTGGGGAGACTCCAGAAGTACCCCAAGATCCATGTCAGCACTGGAGAGGAATCCTCAGGTTCCGGCCCCGACTCCACACAAGGTCTTAGGCCCCAGCATCGACGGTAGAGGATTCCCGAGAGGCCCCCGAGGAACTCGCATGGGGACTGGCCTTTCCTGAGGCCACCAGAGCGGGTCCCTGAGGTCCCCGTCGTAAGTCGAGAGCACCTGCCGCAACTCGAGAAAATCCAGGAGGTTTTGCCCTCCAGGCGAGATGAGGCCCATTTCCGCTGAGGCTTCTCGAGGCTAATCACGTCTAACCACTGGAACTTCCAAAGGGTCCTTCACACCCTTGCTGCAACTCAAGAAGTTCCCCGACATACCCGTCTCCACTCGAGAGGAAGCACGTGGGTCCCGCACACATCCAGGGGAGCCCCGTTTCTGCCTCCTAGCTCGAGATGAGGGATCCTTTCCCTGTTTCGTAGGGAAAGAATTCCCGGCGTTCCCGTCGCATCTCAAGAGGAGGCGCTCTCCACAGGAATGGCGAGAGGAACTCCAGGGTCGTGCCACCATTCCAAGAGTCCCCCAGATGTGTCAGTCCATTCCAGAGGAACCTGTTTTCCCTGCACTGCCTTGACGTTCATGCCGAGGATCGACTCCCACCACGTGTGCACGTGGGACAGCCCTGTGGGAAAGCCTCGTGGGAAAGCCTCGTGGGAAAGACTCGAGGGAAAACCATAGATCCTTTGATCCACGCGGCGGACTGCGTGACACTGCTGCTACCGCTCTGGAGGAAAGCGCAAGTTCATGCCCGCATTCGAGACGAGGACTGACTCCCCTGGGAAGACTCCAGAAGTACCCCAAGATCCATGTCAGCACTGGAGAGGAATCCTCAGGTTCCGGCCCCGACTCCACACAAGGTCTTAGGCCCCGGCATCGACGGTAGAGGAATCCCGAGAGGCCCCCGAGGAACTCGCATGGGGACTGGCCTTTCCTGAGGCCACCAGAGCGGGTCCCTGAGGTCCCCGTCATAAGTCGAGAGCACCTGCCGCAACTCGAGAAAATCCAGGAGGTTTTGCCCTCCAGGCGAGATGAGGCCCATTTCCGCTGAGGCTTCTCGAGGCCAATCACATCTAACCACTGGAACTTCCAAAGGGTCCTTCACACCCTTGCTGCAACTCAAGAAGTTCCCCGACATACCCGTCTCCACTCGAGAGGAAGCACGTGGTGTCCCGCACACATCCAGGGGAGCCCCGTTTCCGCCTCCTAGCTCGAGATGAGGGATCCTTTCCCTGTTTCGTAGGGAAGGAATTCCCGGCGTTCCCGTCGCATCTCAAGAGGAGGCGCTCTCCACAGGAAAGGCGAGAGGAACTCCAGGGTCGTGCCACCATTCCAAGAGTCCCCCAGATGTGTCAGTCCATTCCAGAGGAACCTGTTTTCCCTGCACTGCCTTGACGTTCAAGCCGAGGATCGACTCCCACCACGTGTGCACGTGGGACAGCCCTGTGGGAAAGCCTCGTGGGAAAGCCTCGTGGGAAAGACTCGAGGGAAAACCATAGATCCTTTGATCCACGCGGCGGACTGCGTGACACTGCTGCTACCGCTCTGGAGGAAAGCGAAAGTGCATGCCCGCATTCGAGAGGAGGACTGACTCCCCTGGGGAGACTCCAGAAGTACCCCAAGATCCATGTCAGCACTGGAGAGGAATCCTCAGGTTCCGGCCCCGACTCCACACAAGGTCTTAGGCCCCGGCATCGACGGGAGAGGAATCCCGAGAGGCCCCCGAGGAACTCGCATGGGGACTGGCCTTTCCTGAGGCCACCAGAGCGGGTCCCTGAGGTCCCCGTCGTAAGTCGAGAGCACCTGCCGCAACTCGAGAAAATCCAGGAGGTTTTGCCCTCCAGGCGAGATGAGGCCCATTTCCGCTGAGGCTTCTCGAGGCCAATCACATCTAACCACTGGAACTTCCAAAGGGTCCTTCACACCCTTGCTGCAACTCAAGAAGTTCCCCGACATACCCGTCTCCACTCGAGAGGAAGCACGTGGGGTCCCGCACACATCCAGGGGAGCCCCGTTTCCGCCTCCTAGCTCGAGATGAGGGATCCTTTCCCTGTTTCGTAGGGAAAGAATTCCCGGCATTCCCGTCGCATCTCAAGAGGAGGCGCTCTCCACAGGAAAGGCGAGAGGAACTCCAGGGTCGTGCCACCATTCCAAGAGTCCCCCAGATGTGTCAGTCCATTCCAGAGGAACCTGTTTTCCCTGCACTGCCTTGACGTTCAAGCCGAGGATCGACTCCCACCACGTGTGCACGTGGGACAGCCCTGTGGGAAAGCCTCGTGGGAAAGCCTCGTGGGAAAGACTCGAGGGAAAACCATAGATCCTTTGATCCACGCGGCGGACTGCGTGACACTGCTGCTACCGCTCTGGAGGAAACCGCAAGTGCATGCCCGCATTCGAGACGAGGACTGACTCCCCTGGGGAGACTCCAGAAGTACCCCAAGATCCATGTCAGCACTGCAGAGGAATCCTCAGGTTCCGGCCCCGAATCCACACAAGGTCTTAGGCCCCGGCATCGACGGGAGAGGAATCTCGAGAGGCCCACGAGGAACTCGCATGGGGACTGGCCTTTCCTGAGGCCACCAGAGCGGGTCCCTGAGGTCCCCGTCGTAAGTCGAGAGCACCTGCCGCAACTCGAGAAAATCCAGGAGGTTTTGCCCTCCAGGCGAGATGAGGCCCATTTCCGCTGAGGCTTCTCGAGGCTAATCACGTCTAACCACTGGAACTTCCAAAGGGTCCTTCACACCCTTGCTGCAACTCAAGAAGTTCCCCGACATACCCGTCTCCACTCGAGAGGAAGCACGTGGGGTCACGCACACATCCAGGGGAGCCCCGTTTCCGCCTCCTAGCTCGAGATGAGGGATCCTTTCCCTGTTTCGTAGGGAAAGAATTCCCGGCATTCCCGTCGCATCTCAAGAGGAGGCGCTCTCCACAGGAAAGGCGAGAGGAACTCCAGGGTCGTGCCACCATTCCAAGAGTCCCCCAGATGTGTCAGTCCATTCCAGAGGAACCTGTTTTCCCTGCACTGCCTTGACGTTCAAGCCGAGGATCGACTCCCACCACGTGTGCACGTGGGACAGCCCTGTGGGAAAGCCTCGTGGGAAAGCCTCGTGGGAAAGACTCGAGGGAAAACCATAGATCCTTTGATCCACGCGGCGGACTGCGTGACACTGCTGCTACCGCTCTGGAGGAAAGCGCAAGTGCATGCCCGCATTCGAGACGAGGACTGACTCCCCTGGGAAGACTCCAGAAGTACCCCAAGATCCATGTCAGCACTGGAGAGGAATCCTCAGGTTCCGGCCCCGACTCCACACAAGGTCTTAGGCCCCGGCATCGACGGGAGAGGAATCCCGAGACGCCCCCGAGGAACTCGCATGGGGACTGGCCTTTCCTGAGGCCACCAGAGCGGGTCCCTGAGGTCCCCGTCGTAAGTCGAGAGCACCTGCCGCAACTCCAGAAAATCCAGGAGGTTTTGCCCTCCAGGCGAGATGAGGCCCATTTCCGCTGAGGCTTCTCGAGGCCAATGACATCTAACCACTGGAACTTCCAAAGGGTCCTTCACACCCTTGCTGCAACTCAAGAAGTTCCCCGACATACCCGTCTCCACTCGAGAGGAAGCACGTGGTGTCCCGCACACATCCAGGGGAGCCCCGTTTCCGCCTCCTAGCTCGAGATGAGGGATCCTTTCCCTGTTTCGTAGGGAAGGAATTCCCGGCGTTCCCGTCGCATCTCAAGAGGAGGCTCTCTCCACAGGAAAGGCGAGAGGAACTCCAGGGTCGTGCCACCATTCCAAGAGTCCCCCAGATGTGTCAGTCCATTCCAGAGGAACCTGTTTTCCCTGCACTGCCTTGACGTTCAAGCCGAGGATCGACTCCCACCACGTGTGCACGTGGGACAGCCCTGTGGGAAAGCCTCGTGGGAAAGCCTCGTGGGAAAGACTCGAGGGAAAACCATAGATCCTTTGATCCACGCGGCGGACTGCGTGACACTGCTGCTACCGCTCTGGAGGAAAGCGCAAGTGCATGCCCGCATTCGAGACGAGGACTGACTCCCCTGGGGAGACTCCAGAAGTACCCCAAGATCCATGTCAGCACTGGAGAGGAATCCTCAGGTTCCGGCCCCGACTCCACACAAGGTCTTAGGCCCCGGCATCGACGGGAGAGGAATCCCGAGAGGCCCCCGAGGAACTCGCATGGGGACTGGCCTTTCCTGAGGCCACCAGAGCGGGTCCCTGAGGTCCCCGTCGTAAGTCGAGAGCACCTGCCGCAACTCGAGAAAATCCAGGAGGTTTTGCCCTCCAGGCGAGATGAGGCCCATTTCCGCTGAGGCTTCTCGAGGCCAATCACATCTAACCACTGGAACTTCCAAAGGGTCCTTCACACCCTTGCTGCAACTCAAGAAGTTCCCCGACATACCCGTCTCCACTCGAGAGGAAGCACGTGGGGTCCCGCACACATCCAGGGGAGCCCCGTTTCCGCCTCCTAGCTCGAGATGAGGGATCCTTTCCCTGTTTCGTAGGGAAAGAATTCCCGGCATTCCCGTCGCATCTCAAGAGGAGGCGCTCTCCACAGGAAAGGCGAGAGGAACTCCAGGGTCGTGCCACCATTCCAAGAGTCCCCCAGATGTGTCAGTCCATTCCAGAGGAACCTGTTTTCCCTGCACTGCCTTGACGTTCAAGCCGAGGATCGACTCCCACCACGTGTGCACGTGGGACAGCCCTGTGGGAAAGCCTCGTGGGAAAGCCTCGTGGGAAAGACTCGAGGGAAAACCATAGATCCTTTGATCCACGCGGCGGACTGCGTGACACTGCTGCTACCGCTCTGGAGGAAAGCGCAAGTGCATGCCCGCATTCGAGACGAGGACTGACTCCCCTGGGGAGACTCCAGAAGTACCCCAAGATCCATGTCAGCACTGGAGAGGAATCCTCAGGTTCCGGCCCCAACTCCACACAAGGTCTTAGGCCCCGGCATCGACGGGAGAGGAATCCCGAGAGGCCCCCGAGGAACTCGCATGGGGACTGGCCTGTCCTGAGGCCACCAGAGCGGGTCCCTGAGGTCCCCATCGTAAGTCGAGAGCACCTGCCGCAACTCGAGAAAATCCAGGAGGTTTTGCCCTCCAGGCGAGATGAGGCCCACTTCTGCTGAGGCTTCTCGAGGCCAATCACATCTAACCACTGGAACTTCCAAAGGGTCCTTCACACCCTTGCTGCAACTCAAGAAGTTCCCCGACATACCCGTCTCCACTCGAGAGGAAGCACGTGGTGTCCCGCACACATCCAGGGGAGCCCCGTTTCCGCCTCCTAGCTCGAGATGAGGGATCCTTTCCCTGTTTTGTAGCGAAAGAATTCCCGGCGTTCCCGTCGCATCTCAAGAGGAGGCGCTCTCCACAGGAAAGGCGAGAGGAACTCCAGGGTCGTGCCACCATTCCAAGAGTCCCCCAGATGTGTCAGTCCATTCCAGAGGAACCTGTTTTCAGTGCACTGCCTTGACGTTCAAGCCGAGGATCGACTCCCACCACGTGTGCACGTGGGACAGCCCTGTGGGAAAGCCTCGTGGGAAAGCCTCGTGGGAAAGACTCGAGGGAAAACCATACATCCTTTGATCCACGCGGCGGACTGCGTGACACTGCTGCTACCGCTCTGGAGGAAAGCGCAAGTGCATGCCCGCATTCGAGACGAGGACTGACTCCCCTGGGGAGACTCCAGAAGTACCCCAAGATCCATGTCAGCACTGCAGAGGAATCCTCAGGTTCCGGCCCCGACTCCACACAAGGTCTTAGGCCCCGGCATCGACGGGAGAGGAATCCCGAGAGGCCCACGAGGAACTCGCATGGGGACTGGCCTTTCCTGAGGCCACCAGAGCGGGTCCCTGAGGTCCCCGTCGTAAGTCGAGAGCACCTGCCGCAACTCGAGAAAATCCAGGAGGTTTTGCCCTCCAGGCGAGATGAGGCCCATTTCCGCTGAGGCTTCTCGAGGCTAATCACGTCTAACCACTGGAACTTCCAAAGGGTCCTTCACACCCTTGCTGCAACTCAAGAAGTTCCCCGACATACCCGTCTCCACTCGAGAGGAAGCACGTGGGTCCCGCACACATCCAGGGGAGCCCCGTTTCCGCCTCCTACCTCGACATGAGGGATCCTTTCCCTGTTTCGTAGGGAAAGAATTCCCGGCGTTCCCGTCGCATCTCAAGAGGAGGCGCTCTCCACAGGAAAGGAGAGAGGAACTCCAGGGTCATGCCACCATTCCAAGAGTCCCCCAGATGTGTCAGTCCATTCCAGAGAAACCTGATTTCCCTGCACTGCCTTGACGTTCAAGCCGAGGATCGACTCCCACCACGTGTGCACGTGGGACAGCCCTGTGGGAAAGCCTCGTGGGAAAGCCTCGTGGGAAAGACTCGAGGGAAAACCATAGATCCTTTGATCCACGCGGCGGATTGCGTGACACTGCTGCTACCGCTCTGGAGGAAAGCGCAATGCATGCCCGCATTCGAGACGAGGACTGACTCCCCTGGGGAGACTCCAGAAGTACCCCAAGATCCATGTCAGCACTGGAGAGGAATCGTCAGGTTCCGGCCCCGACTCCACACAAGGTCTTAGGCCCCAGCATCGACGGTAGAGGAATCCCGAGAGGCCCCCGAGGAACTCGCATGGGGACTGGCCTTTCCTGAGGCCACCAGAGCGGGTCCCTGAGGTCCCCGTCGTAAGTCGAGAGCACCTGCCGCAACTCGAGAAAATCCAGGAGGTTTTGCCCTCCAGGCAAGATGAGGCCCATTTCCGATGAGGCTTCTCGAGGCTAATCACGTCTAACCACTGGAACTTCCAAAGGGTCCTTCACACCCTTGCTGGAACTCAAGAAGTTCCCCGACATACCCGTCTCCACTCGAGAGGAAGCACGTGGGTCCCGCACACATCCAGGGGAGCCCCGTTTCCGCCTCCTAGCTCGAGATGAGGGATCCTTTCCCTGTTTCGTAGGGAAAGAATTCCCGGCGTTCCCGTCGCATCTCAAGAGTAGGCGCTCTTCACAGGAAAGGCGAGAGGAACTCCAGGGTCGTGACACCATTCCAAGAGTCCCCCAGATGTGTCAGTCCATTCCAGAGGAACCTGTTTTCCCTGCACTGCCTTGACGTTCAAGCCGAGGATCGACTCCCACCACGTGTGCACGTGGGACAGCCCTGTGGGAAAGCCTCGTGGGAAAGCCTCGTGGGAAAGGCTCGAGGGAAAACCATAGATCCTTTGATCCACGCGGCGGACTGCGTGACACTGCTGCTACCGCTCTGGAGGAAAGCGCAAGTGCATGCCCGCATTCGAGACGAGGACTGACTCCCCTGGGGAAACTCCAGAAGTACCCCAAGATCCATGTCAGCACTGGAGAGGAATCCTCAGGTTCCGGCCCCGACTCCACACAAGGTCTTAGGCCACGGCATCGACGGGAGAGGAATCCCGAGTGGCCCCAGAGGAAATCGCATGGGGACTGGCCTTTCCTGAGGCCACCAGAGCGGGTCCCTGAGGTCCCCGTCTTAAGTCGAGAGCACCTGTCACAACTCGAGAAAATCCAGGAGCTTTTGCCCTCCAGGCGAGATGAGGCCCATTTCCGCTGAGGCTTCTCGAGGCCAATCACATCTAACCACTGGACCTTCCAAAGGGTCCTTCACACCCTTGCTGCAACTCAAGAAGTTCCCCGACATACCCGTCTGCACTCGAGAGGAAGCACGTGGTGTCCCGCACACATCCAGGGGAGCCCCGTTTCCGCCTCCTAGCTCGAGATGAGGGATCCTTTCCCTGTTTCGTTGGGAAAGAATTCCCGGCGTTCCCGTCGCATCTCAAGAGGAGGCGCTCTCCACAGGAAAGACGAGAGAAACTCCAGGGTCATGCCACCATTCCAAGAGTCCCCCAGATGTGTCAGTCCATTCCAGAGGAACCTGTTTTCCCTGCACTGCCTTGACGTTCAAGCCGAGGATCGACTCCCACCACGTGTGCACGTGGGACAGCCCTGTGGGAAAGCCTCGTGGGAAAGCCTCGTGGGAAAGACTCGAGGGAAATCCATAGATCCTTTGATCCAAGCGGAGGACTGCGTGACACTGCTGCTACCGCTCTGGAGGAAAGCGCAAGTGCATGCCCGCATTCGAGACGAGGACTGACTCCCCTGGGGAGACTCCAGAAGTACCCCAAGATCCATGTCAGCACTGGAGAGGAATCCTCAGGTTCCGGCCCCGACTCCACACAAGGTCTTAGGCCCCGGCATCAACGGGAGAGGAATCCCGAGAGGCCCCCGAGGAACTCGCATGGGGACTGGCCTTTCCTGAGGCCACCAGAGCGGGTCCCTGAGGTCCCCGTCGTAAGTCGAGAGCAACTGCCGCAACTCGAGAAAATCCAGGAGGTTTTGCCCTCCAGGCGAGATGAGGCCCATTTCCGCTGAGCCTGCTCGAGGTTAATCACGTCTAACCACTGGAAATTCCAAAGGGTCCTTCACACCCTTGCTGCAACTCAAGAAGTTCCCCGACATACCCGTCTCCACTCGAGAGGAAGCACGTGGGTCCCGCACACATCCAGGGGAGCCCCGTTTCCGCCTCCTAGCTCGAGATGAGGGATCCTTTCCCTGTTTCGTAGGGAAAGAATTCCCGGCGTTCCCGTCGCATCTCAAGAGGAGGCGCTCTCCACAGGAAAGGCGAGAGGAACTCCAGGGTCGTGCCACCATTCCAAGAGTCCCCCAGATGTGTCAGTCCATTCCAGAGGAACCTGTTTTCCCTGCACTGCCTTGACGTTCAAGCCGAGGATCGACTCCCACCACGTGTGCACGTGGGACAGCCCTGTGGGAAAGCCTCGTGGGAAAGCCTCGTGGGAAAGACTCGAGGGAAATCCATAGATCCTTTGATCCACGCGGCGGACTGCGTGACACTGCTGCTACCGCTGTGGAGGAAAGCGCAAGTGCATGCCCGCACTCGAGACGAGGACTGACTCCCCTGGGGAGACTCCAGAAGTACCCGAAGATCCATGTCAGCACTGGAGAGGAATCATCAGGTTCCGGCCCCGACTCCACACAAGGTCTTAGGCCCCAGCATCGACGGGAGAGGAATCCCGAGAGGCCCCCGAGGAACTCGCATGGGGACTGGCCTTTCCTGAGGCCACCAGAGCGGTTCCCTGAGGTCCCCGTCGTAAGTTGAGAGCACCTGCCGCAACTCGAGAAAATCCAGGAGGTTTTGCCCTCCAGGCGAGATGAGGCCCATTTCCGTTGAGGCTTCTCGAGGCCAATCACATGTAACCACTGGAACTTCCAAAGGGTCCTTCACACCATTGCTGCAACTCAAGAAGTTCCCCGACATACCCATCTCCACTCGAGAGGAAGCACGTGGTGTCCCGCACACATCCAGGGGAGCCCCGTTTCCGCCTCATAGCTCGAGATGAGGGATCCTTTCCCTGTTTCGTAGGGAAAGAATTCCCGTCGTTTCCGTCGCTTCTCAAGAGGAGGCGCTCTCCACAGGAAAGTCGAGAGGAACTGCAGGGTCGTGCCACCATTCCAAGAGTCCCCCAGATGTGTCAGTCCATTCCAGAGGAACCTGTTTTCCCTGCACTGCCTTGACGTTCAAGCCGAGGATCGACTCCCACCACGTGTGCACGTGGGACAGCCCTGTGGGAAAGCCTCGTGGGAAAGCCTCGTGGGAAAGCCTCGTGGGAAAGACTCGAGGGAAAACCATAGATCCTTTGATCCACGCGGCGGACTGCGTGACACTGCTGCTACCGCTCTGGAGGAAAGCGCAAATGCATGCCCGCATTCGAGACGAGGACTGACTCCCCTGGGGAGACTCCAGAAGTACCCCAAGATCCATGTCAGCACTGGAGAGGAATCCTCAGGTTCCGGCCCCGACTCCACACAAGGTCTTAGGCCCCGGCATCGACGGGAGAGGAATCCCGAGACGCCCCCGAGGAACTCGCATGGGGACTGGCCTTTCCTGAGGCAACCAGAGCGGTTCCCTGAGGTCCCCGTCGTAAGTCGAGAGCACCTGCCGCAACTCGAGAAAATCCAGGAGGTTTTGCCCTCCAGGCGAGATGAGGCCCATTTCCGTTGAGGCTTCTCGAGGCCAATCACATCTAACCACTGGAACTTCCAAAGGGTCCTTCACACCATTGCTGCAACTCAAGAAGTCCCCGACATACCCATCTCCACCCGAGAGGAAGCACGTGGTGTCCCGCACACATCCATGGGAGCCCCGTTTCCGCCTCCTAGCTCGAGATGAGGGATCCTTTCCCTGTTTCGTAGGGAATGAATTCCCGGCGTTCCTGTCGCATCTCAAGAGGTGGCGCTCTCCACAGGAAAGGCGAGAGGAACTCCAGGGTCGTGACACCATTCCAAGAGTCCCCCAGATGTGTCAGTCCATTCCAGAAGAACCTGTTTTCCCTGCACTGCCTTGACGTTCAAACCGAGGATCGACTTCCACCACGTGTGCACGTGGGACAGCCCTGTGGGAAAGCCTCGTGGGAAAGCCTCGTGGGAAAGACTCGAGGGAAAACCATAGATCCTTTGATCCAGGCGGCGGACTGCGTGACACTGCTGCTACCGCTCTGGAGGAAAGCGCAAGTGCATGCCCGCATTCGAGACGAGGACTGACTCCCCTGGGGAGACTCCAGAAGTACCCCAAGATCCATGTCAGCACTGGAGAGGAATCCTCAGGTTCCGGCCCCGACTCCACACAAGGACTTAGGCCCCGGCATCGACGGGAGAGGAATCCCGAGAGGCCCACGAGGAACTCGCATGGGGACTGGCCTTTCCTGAGGCCACCAGAGCGGGTCCCTGAGGTCCCCGTCGTAAGTCGAGAGCACCTGCCGCAACTCGAGAAAATCCAGGAGGTTTTGCCCTCCAGGCGAGATGAGGCCCATTTCCGCTGAGGCTTCTCGAGGCCAATCACATCTAACCACTGGAACTTCCAAAGGGTCCTTCACACCATTGCTGCAACTCAAGAAGTTCCCCGACATACCCGTCTCCACTCGAGAGGAAGCACGTGCAGTCCCGCACACATCCAGGGGAGCCCCGTTTCTGCCTCCTAGCTCGAGAACAGGGATCCTTTCCCTGTTTCGTAGGGAAAGAATTCCCGGCGTTCCCGTCGCATCTCAAGAGGAGGCGCTCTCCACAGGAAAGGCGAGAGGAACTCCAGGGTCGTGACACCATTCCAAGAGTCCCCCAGATGTGTCAGTCCATTCCAGAGGAACCTGTTTTCCCTGCACTGCCTTGACGTTCAAGCCGAGGATCGACTCCCACCACGTGTGCACGTGGGACAGCCCTGTGGGAAAGCCTCGTGGGAAAGCCTCGTGGGAAAGACTCGAGGGAAAACCATAGATCCTTTGATCGGCGCGGCGGACTGCGTGACACTGCTGCTACCGCTCTGGAGGAAAGCGCAAGTGCATGCCCGCATTCGAGACGAGGACTGACTCCCCTGGGGAGACTCCAGAAGTACCCCAAGATCCATGTCAGCACTGGAGAGGAATCCTCAGGTTCCGGCCCCGACTCCACACAAGGTCTTAGGCCCCGGCATCGACGGGAGAGGAATCCCGAGAGGACCCGAGGAACTCGCATGGGGACTGGCCTTTCCGGAGGCCACCAGAGCGGGTCCCTGAGGTCCCCGTCGTAAGTCGAGAGCACCTGCCGCAACTCGAGAAAATCCAGGAGGTTTTGCCCTCCAGGCGAGATGAGGCCCATTTCCGCTGAGGCTTCTCGAGGCCAATCACGTCTAACCACGGGAACTTCCAAAGGGTCCTTCACACCCTTGCTGCAACTCAAGAAGTTCCCCGACATACCCGTCTCCACTCGAGAGGAAGCACGTGGGGTCCCGCACACATCCAGGGGAGCCCCGTTTCCGCCTCCTATCTCGAGATGAGGGATCCTTTCCCTGTTTCGTAGGGAAAGAATTCCCGGCGTTCCCGTCGCATCTCAAGAGGAGGCGCTCTCCACAGGAAAGGCGAGAGGAACTCCAGGGTCGTGCCACCATTCCAAGAGTCCCCCAGATGTGTCAGTCCATTCCAGAGGAACCTGTTTTCCCTGCACTGCCTTGACGTTCAAGCCGAGGATCGACTCCCACCACGTGTGCACGTGGGACAGCCCTGTGGGAAAGCCTCGTGGGAAAGCCTCGTGGGAAAGCCTCGTGGGAAAGACTCGAGGGAAAACCATAGATCCTTTGATCCACGCGGCGGACTGCGTGACACTGCTGCTACCGCTCTGGAGGAAAGCGCAAGTGCATGCCCGCATTCGAGACGAGGACTGACTCCCCTGGGGAGACTCCAGAAGTACCCCAAGATCCATGTCAGCACTGGAGAGGAATCCTCAGGTTCCGGCCCCGACTCCACACAAGGTCTTAGGCCCCGGCATCGACGGGAGAGGAATCCCGAGAGGCCCCCGAGGAACTCGCATGGGGACTGGCCTTTCCTGAGGCCACCAGAGCGGGTCCCTGAGGTCCCCGTCGTAAGTCGAGAGCACCTGCCGCAACTCGAGAAAATCCAGGAGGTTTTGCCCTCCAGGCGAGATGAGGCCCATTTCCGCTGAGGCTTCTCGAGGCCAATCACATCTAACCACTGGAACTTCCAAAGGGCCCTTCACACCATTGCTGCAACTCAAGAAGTTCCCCGACATACCCATCTCCACCCGAGAGGAAGCACGTGCGGTCCCGCACACATCCAGGGGAGCCCCGTTTCCGCCTCCTAGCTCGAGATGAGGGATCCTTTCCCTGTTTCGTAGGGAATGAATTCCCGGCGTTCCTGTCGCATCTCAAGAGGTGGCGCTCTCCACAGGAAAGGCGAGAGGAACTCCAGGGTCGTGACACCATTCCAAGAGTCCCCCAGATGTGTCAGTCCATTCCAGAGGAACCTGTTTTCCCTGCACTGCCTTGACGTTCAAGCCGAGGATCGACTCCCACCACGTGTGCACGTGGGACAGCCCTGTGGGAAAGCCTCGTGAGAAAGCTTCGAGGGAAAACCATAGATCCTTTGATCCACGCGGCGGACTGCGTGACACTGCTGCTACCGCTGTGGAGGAAAGCGCAAGTGCATGCCCGCATTCGAGACGAGGACTGACTCCCCTGGGGAGACTCCAGAAGTACCCCAAGATCCATGTCAGCACTGGAGAGGAATCCTCAGGTTTCGGCCCCGACTCCACACAAGGTCTTAGGCCCCGGCATCGACGGGAGAGGAATCCCGAGAGACCCCGAGGAACTTGCATGGGGACTGGCCTTTCCTGAGGCCACCAGAGCGGGTCCCTGAGGTCCCCGTCATAAGTCGAGAGCACCTGCCGCAACTCGAGAAAATCCAGGAGGTTTTGCCCTCCAGGCGAGATGAGGCCCATTTCGGCTGAGGTTTCTCGAGGCCAATCACATCTAACCACTGGAACTTCCAAAGGGTCCTTCACACCATTGCTGCAACTCAAGAATTTCCCCGACATACCCGTCTCCACTCGAAAGGAAGCACGTGGGGTCCCGCACACATCCAGGGGAGCCCCGTTTCCGCCTCCTAGCTCGAGATGAGGGATCCTTTCCCTGTTTCTTAGGGAAAGAATTCCCGGCGTTCCCGTCGCATCTCAAGAGGAGGCGCTCTCCACAGGAGAAGGCGAGAGGAACTCCAGCGTCGTGACACCATTCCAAGAGTCCCCCAGATGTGTCAGTCCATTCCAGAGGAACCTGGTTTCCCTGCACTGCCTTGACGTTCAAGCCGAGGATCGACTCCCACCACGTGTGCACGTGGGACAGCCCTGTGGGAAAGCCTCGTGGGAAAGACTCGTGGGAAAGACTCGAGGGAAAACCATAGATCCTTTGATCCACGCGGCGGACTGCGTGACACTGCTGCTACCGCTCTGGAGGAAAGCCCAAGTGCATGCCCGCATTCGAGACGAGGACTGACTCCCCTGGGGAGACTCCAGAAGTACCCCAAGATCCATGTCAGCACTGGAGAGGAATCCTCAGGTTCCGGCCCCGACTCCACACAAGGTCTTAGGCCACGGCATCGACGGGAGAGGAATCCCGAGAGGCCCCCGAGGAACTCGCATGGGGACTGGCCTTTCCTGAGGCCACCAGAGCGGGTCCCTGAGGTCCCCGTCGTAAGTTGAGAGCACCTGCCGCAACTCGAGAAAATCCAGGAGGTTTTGCCCTCCAGGCGAGACGAGGCCCATTTCCGCTTAGGCTTCTCGAGGCCCATCACGTCTAACCACTGGATCTTCCAAAGGGTCCTTCACACCCTTGCTGCAACTCAAGAAGTTCCCCGACATACCGGTCTCCACTCGAGAGGAAGCACGTGGGGTCCCGCACACATCCAGGGGAGCCCCGTTTCCGCCTCCTAGCTCGAGATGAGGGATCCTTTCCCTGTTTCGTAGGGAAAGAATTCCCGGCGTTCCCGTCGCATCTCAAGAGGAGGCGCTCTCCACAGGAAAGGCGAGAGGAACTCCAGGGTCGTGCCACCATTCCAAGAGTCCCCCAGATATGTCAGTCCATTCCAGAGGAACCTGTTTTCCCTGCACTGCCTTGACGTTAAAGCCGAGGATCGACTCCCACCACGTGTGTACGTGGGACAGCCCTGTGGGAAAGCCTCGTGGGAAAGCCTCGTGGGAAAGACTCGAGGGAAAACCATAGATCCTTTGATCCAGGCGGCGGACTGCGTGACACTGCTGCTACCGCTCTGGAGGAAAGCGCAAGTGCATGCCCGCATTCGAGACGAGGACTGACTCCCCTGGGGAGACTCCAGAAGTACCCCAAGATCCATGTCAGCACTGGAGAGGAATCCTCAGGTTCCGGCCCCGACTCCACACAAGGTCTTAGGGCCCGGCATCGACGGGAGAGGAATCCCGAGAGGCCCCCGAGGAACTCGCATGGGGACTGGCCTTTCCTGAGGCCACCAGAGCGGGTCCCTGAGGTCCCCTTCGTAAGTCGAGAGCACCTGCCGCAACTCGAGAAAATCCAGGAGGTTTTGCCCTCCAGGCGAGATGAGGCCCATTTCCGCTGAGGCTTCTCGAGGCCAATCACGTCTAACCACTGGAACTTCCAAAGGGTCCTTCACACCCTTGCTGCAACTCAAGAAGTTCCCCGACATACCCGTCTCCACTCGAGAGGAAGCACGTGGGGTCCCGCACACATCCAGGGGAGCCCCGTTTCCGCCTCCTAGCTCGAGATGAGGGATCCTTTCCCTGTTTCGTAGGGAAAGAATTCCCGGCGTTCCCGTTGCATCTCAAGAGGAGGCGCTCTCCACAGGAAAGGCGAGAGGAACTCCAGGGTCGTGCCACCATTCCAAGAGTCCCCCAGATATGTCAGTCCATTCCAGAGGAACCTGTTTTCCCTGCACTGCCTTGACGTTCAAGCCGAGGATCGACTCCCACCACGTGTGTACGTGGGACAGCCCTGAGGGAAAGCCTCGTGGGAAAGCCTCGTGGGAAAGACTCGAGGGAAAACCATAGATCCTTTGATCCACGCGGCGGACTGCGTGACACTGCTGCTACCGCTCTGGAGGAAAGCGCAAGTGCATGCCCGCATTCGAGACGAGGACTGACTCCCCTGGGGAGACTCCAGAAGTACCCCAAGATCCATGTCAGCACTGGAGAGGAATCCTCAGGTTCCGGCCCCGACTCCACACAAGGTCTTAGGCCCCGGCATCGACGGGAGAGGAATCCCGAGAGGCCCCCGAGGAACTCGCATGGGGACTGGCCTTTCCTGAGGCCACCAGAGCGGGTCCCTGAGGTCCCCGTCGTAAGTCGAGAGCACCTGCCGCAACTCGAGAAAATCCAGGAGGCTTTGCCCTCCAGGCTAGATGAGGCCCATTTCCGCTGAGGCTTCTCGAGGCTAATCACATCTAACCACTGGAACTTCCAAAGGGTCCTTCACACCCTTGCTGCAACTCCAGAAGTTCCCCGACATACCCGTCTCCACTCGAGAGGAAGCACGTGGGTCCCGCACACATCCAGGGTAGCCCCGTTTCCGCCTCCTAGCTCGAGATGAGGGATCCTTTCCCTGTTTCGTAGGGAAAGAATTCCCGGCGTTCCCGTCGCATCTCAAGAGGAGGCACTCTCCACAGGAAAGGCGAGAGGAACTCCAGGGTCGTGCCAACATTCCAAGAGTCCCCCAGATGTGTCAGTCCATTCCAGAGGAACCTGTTTTCCCTGCACTGCCTTGACGTTCAAGCCGAGGATCGACTCCCACCACGTGTGCACGTGGGACAGCCCTGTGGGAAAGCCTCGTGGGAAAGACTCGTGGGAAAGACTCGAGGGTAAACCATAGATCCTTTGATCCACGCGGCGGACTGCGTGACACTGCTGCTACTGCTCTGGAGGAAAGTGCAAGTGCATGCCCGCATTCGAGACGAGGACTGACTCCCCTGGGGAGACTCCAGAAGTACCCCAAGATCCATGTCAGCACTGGAGAGGAATCCTCAGGTTCCGGCCCCGACTCCACACAAGGTCTTAGGCCCCGGCATCGACGGGAGAGGAATCCCGAGAGGCCCCGAGGAACTCGCATGGGGACTGGCCTTTCCTGAGGCCACCAGAGCGGGTCCCTGAGGTCCCCGTCGTAAGTCGAGAGCACCTGCCGCAACTCGAGAAAATCCAGGAGGTTTTGCCCTCCAGGCGAGATGAGGCCCATTTCCGCTGAGGCTTCTCGAGGCCAAACACATCTAACCACTGGAACTTCCAAAGGGTCCTTCACACCCTTGCTGCAACTCAAGAAGTTCCCCGACATACCCGTCTCCACTCGAGAGGAAGCACGTGGGGTCCCGCACACATCCAGGGGAGCCCCGTTTCCGCCTCCTAGCTCGAGATGAGGGATCCTTTCCCTGTTTCGAAGGGAAAGAATTCCCGGCGTTCCCGTCGCATCTCAAGAGGAGGCACTCTCCACAGGAAAGGCGAGAGGAACTCCAGGGTCGTGCCACCATTCCAAGAGTCCCCCAGATGTGTCAGTCCATTCCAGAGGAACCTGTTTTCCCTGCACTGCCTTGACGTTCAAGCCGAGGATCGAGTCCCACCACGTGTGCACGTGGGACAGCCCTGTGGGAAAGCTTCGTGGGAAAGCCTCGTGGGAAAGACTCGAGGGAAAACCATAGATCCTTTGATCCACGCGGCGGACTGCGTGACACTGCTGCTACCGCTCTGGAGGAAAGCGCAAGTGAATGCCCGCATTCGAGATGAGGACTGAGTCCCCTGGGGAGACTCCAGAAGTACCCCAAGATCCATGTCAGCACTGGAGAGGAATCCTCAGGTTCCGGCCCCGACTCCACACAAGGTCTTAGGGCCCGGCATCGACGGGAGAGGAATCCCGAGAGGCCCCCGAGGAACTCGCATGGGGACTGGCCTTTCCTGAGGCCACCAGAGCGGGTCCCTGAGGTCCCCGTCGTAAGTCGAGAGCACCTGCCGCAACTCGAGAAAATCCAGGAGGCTTTGCCCTCCATGCTAGATGAGGCCCATTTCCGCTGAGGCTTCTCCAGGCCAATCACATCTAACCACTGGAACTTCCAAAGGGTCCTTCACACCCTTGCTGCAACTCAAGAAGTTCCCCGACATACCCGTCTCCACTCGAGAGGAAGCACGTGGTGTCCCGCACACATCCAGGGTAGCCCCGTTTCCGCCTCCTAGCTCGAGATGAGGGATCCTTTCCCTGTTTCGTAGGGAAAGAATTCCCGGCGTTCCCGTCGCATCTCAAGAGGAGGCACTCTCCACAGGAAAGGCGAGAGGAACTCCAGGGTCGTGCCAACATTCCAAGAGTCCCCCAGATGTGTCAGTCCATTCCAGAGGAACCTGTTTTCCCTGCACTGCCTTGACGTTCAAGCCGAGGATCGACTCCCACCACGTGTGCACGTGGGACAGCCCTGTGGGAAAGCCTCGTGGGAAAGACTCATGGGAAAGACTCGAGGGTAAACCATAGATCCTTTGATCCACGCGGCGGACTGCGTGACACTGCTGCTACTGCTCTGGAGGAAAGTGCAAGTGCATGCCCGCATTCGAGACGAGGACTGACTCCCCTGGGGAGACTCCAGAAGTACCCCAAGATCCATGTCAGCACTGGAGAGGAATCCTCAGGTTCCGGCCCCGACTCCACACAAGGTCTTAGGCCCCGGCATCGACGGGAGAGGAATCCCGAGAGGCCCCGAGGAACTCGCATGGGGACTGACCTTTCCTGAGGCCACCAGAGCGGGTCCCTGAGGTCCCCGTCGTAAGTCGAGAGCACCTGCCGCAACTGGAGAAAATCCAAGAGGTTTTGCCCTCCAGGCGAGATGAGGCCCATTTCCGCTGAGGCTTCTCGAGGCCAATCACATCTAACCACTGGAACTTCAAAAGGGTCCTTCACACCCTTGCTGCAACTCAAGAAGTTCCCCGACATACCCGTCTCCACTCGAGAGGAAGCACGTGGGGTCCCGCACACATCCAGGGGAGCCCCGATTCCGCCTCCTAGCTCGAGATGAGGGATCCTTTCCCTGTTTCGTAGGGAAAGAATTCCCGGCGTTCCCGTCGCATCTCAAGAGGAGGCGCTCTCCACAGGAAAGGCGAGAGGAACTCCAGGGTCGTGCCACCATTCCAAGAGTCCCCCAGATGTGTCAGTCCATTCCAGAGGAACCTGTTTTCCCTGCACTGCCTTGACGTTCAAGCCGAGGATCGACTCCCACCACGTGTGCACGTGGGACAGCCCTGTGGGAAAGAATCGTGGGAAAGCCTCGTGGGAAAGACTCGAGGGAAAACCATAGATCCTTTGATCCACGCGGCGGACTGCGTGACACTGCTGCTACCGCTCTGGAGGAAAGCGCAGATGCATGCCCGCATTCGAGACGAGGACTGACTCCCCTGGGGAGACTCCAGAAGTACCCCAAGATCCATGTCAGCACTGGAGAGGAATCCTCAGGTTCCGGCCCCGACTCCACACAAGGTCTTAGGCCCCGGCATCGACGGGAGAGGAATCCCGAGAGGCCCCCGAGGAACTCGCATGGGGACTGGCCTTTCCTGAGGCCACCAGAGCGGGTCCCTGAGGTCCCCGTCGTAAGTCGAGAGCACCTGCCGCAACTCGAGAAAATCCAGGAGGTTTTGCCCTCCAGGCCAGATGAGGCCCATTTCCGCTGAGGCTTCTCGAGGCCAATCACATCTAACCACTGGAACTTCCAAAGGGTCCTTCACACCATTGCTGCAACTCAAGAAGTTCCCCGACATACCCGTGTGCACTCGAGAAGAAGCACGTGGGGTCCCGCACACATCCAGGGGAGCCCGGTTTCCGCCTCCTAGCTCGAGATGAGGGATCCTTTCCCTGTTTCGTAGGGAAAGAATTCCCGGCGTTTTCGTCGCATCTCAAGAGGAGGCGCTCTCCACAGGAAAGGCGAGAGGAACTCCAGGGTCGTGCCACCATTCCAAGAGTCCCCCAGATGTGTCAGTCCATTCCAGAGGAACCTGTTTTCCCTGCACTGCCTTGACGTTCAAGCCGAGGATCGACTCCCACCACGTGTGCACGTGGGACAGCCCTGTGGGAAAGCCTCGTGGGAAAGCCTCGTGGGAAAGACTCGAGGGAAAACCATAGATCCTTTGATCCACGCGGCGGACTGCGTGACATTGCTGCTACCGCTCTGGAGGAAAGCGCAAGTGAATGCCCGCATTCGAGACGAGGACTGACTCCCCTGGGGAGACTCCAGAAGTACCCCAAGATCCATGTCAGCACTGGAGAGGAATCCTCAGGTTCCGGCCCCGACTCCACACAAGGTCTTAGGCCCCGGCATCGACGGGAGAGGAATCCTGATACGCCCCCGAGGAACTCGCATGGGGACTGGCCTTTCCTGAGGCCACCAGAGCGGTTCTCTGAGGTCCCCGTCGTAAGTCGAGAGCACCTGCAACAACTCGAGAAAATCCAGGAGGTTTTGCTCTCCAGGCGAGATGAGGCCCATTTCCGCTGAGGCTTCTCGAGGCCAATCACATCTAACCACTGGAACTTCCAAAGGGTCCTTCACACCCTTGCTGCAACTCAAGAAGTTCCCCGACATACCCGTCTCCACTCGAGAGGAAGCACGTGGGGTCCCGCACACATCCAGGGGAGCCCCGTTTCCGCCTCCTAGCTCGAGATGAGGGATGCTTTCCCTGTTTCGTAGGGAAAGAATTCACGGCGTTCCCGTCGCATCTCAAGAGGAGGCGCTCTCCACAGGAAAGGCGAGAGGAACTCCAGGGTCGTGCCACCATTCCAAGAGTCCCCCAGATGTGTCAGTCCATTCCAGAGGAACCTGTTTTCCCTGCACTGCCTTGACGTTCAAGCCGAGGATCGAGTCCCACCACGTGGGCACGTGGGACAGCCCTGTGGGAAAGCTTCGTGGGAAAGCCTCGTGGGAAAGACTCGAGGGAAAACCATAGATCCTTTGATCCACGCGGCGGACTGCGTG
Source organism: Ovis canadensis (assembly GCF_042477335.2). Classification (NCBI taxonomy): domain Eukaryota; kingdom Metazoa; phylum Chordata; class Mammalia; order Artiodactyla; family Bovidae; genus Ovis; species Ovis canadensis. Next base: position 10,051,859 of record NC_091269.1, read on the forward strand.
ACACTGCTGCTACCGCTCTGGAGGAAAGCGCAAGTGAATGCCCGCATTCGAGATGAGGACTGAGTCCCCTGGGGAGACTCCAGAAGTACCCCAAGATCCATGTCAGCACTGGAGAGGAATCCTCAGGTTCCGGCCCCGACTCCACACAAGGTCTTAGGCCCCGGCATCGACGGGAGAGGAATCCCGAGAGGCCCCCGAGGAACTCGCATGGGGACTGGCCTTTCCTGAGGCCACCAGAGCGGGTCCCTGAGGTCCCCGTCGTAAGTCGAGAGCACCTGCCGCAACTCGAGAAAATCCAGGAGGCTTTGCCCTCCAGGCTAGATGAGGCCCATTTCCGCTGAGGCTTCTCGAGGCCAATCACATCTAACCACTGGAACTTCCAAAGGGTCCTTCACACCCTTGCTGCAACTCAAGAAGTTCCCCGACATACCCGTCTCCACTCGAGAGGAAGCACGTGGTGTCCCGCACACATCCAGGGTAGCCCCGTTTCCGCCTCCTAGCTCGAGATGAGGGATCCTTTCCCTGTTTCTTAGGGAAAGAATTCCCGGCGTTCCCGTCGCATCTCAAGAGGAGGCGCTCTCCACAGGAGAAGGCGAGTGGAACTCCAGCGTCGTGACACCATTCCAAGAGTCCCCCAGATGTGTCAGTCCATTCCAGAGGAACCTGGTTTCCCTGCACTGCCTTGACGTTCAAGCCGAGGATCGACTCCCACCACGTGTGCACGTGGGACAGCCCTGTGGGAAAGCCTCGTGGGAAAGACTCGTGGGAAAGACTCGAGGGAAAACCATAGATCCTTTGATCCACGCGGCGGACTGCGTGACACTGCTGCTACCGCTCTGGAGGAAAGCCCAAGTGCATGCCCGCATTCGAGACGAGGACTGACTCCCCTGGGGAGACTCCAGAAGTACCCCAAGATCCATGTCAGCACTGGAGAGGAATCCTCAGGTACCGGCCCCGACTCCACACAAGGTCTTAGGCCACGGCATCGACGGGAGAGGAATCCCGAGAGGCCCCCGAGGAACTCGCATGGGGACTGGCCTTTCCTGAGGCCACCAGAGCGGGTCCCTGAGGTCCCCGTCGTAAGTTGAGAGCACCTGCCGCAACTCGAGAAAATCCAGGAGGTTTTGCCCTCCAGGCGAGACGAGGCCCATTTCCGCTTAGGCTTCTCGAGGCCCATCACGTCTAACCACTGGATCTTCCAAAGGGTCCTTCACACCCTTGCTGCAACTCAAGAAGTTCCCCGACATACCGGTCTCCACTCGAGAGGAAGCACGTGGGGTCCCGCACACATCCAGGGGAGCCCCGTTTCCGCCTCCTAGCTCGAGATGAGGGATCCTTTCCCTGTTTCGTAGGGAAAGAATTCCCGGCGTTCCCGTCGCATCTCAAGAGGAGGCGCTCTCCACAGGAAAGGCGAGAGGAACTCCAGGGTCGTGCCACCATTCCAAGAGTCCCCCAGATATGTCAGTCCATTCCAGAGGAACCTGTTTTCCCTGCACTGCCTTGACGTTAAAGCCGAGGATCGACTCCCACCACGTGTGTACGTGGGACAGCCCTGTGGGAAAGCCTCGTGGGAAAGCCTCGTGGGAAAGACTCGAGGGAAAACCATAGATCCTTTGATCCACGCGGCGGACTGCGTGACACTGCTGCTACCGCTCTGGAGGAAAGCGCAAGTGCATGCCCGCATTCGAGACGAGGACTGACTCCCCTGGGGAGACTCCAGAAGTACCCCAAGATCCATGTCAGCACTGGAGAGGAATCCTCAGGTTCCGGCCCCGACTCCACACAAGGTCTTAGGGCCCGGCATCGACGGGAGAGGAATCCCGAGAGGCCCCCGAGGAACTCGCATGGGGACTGGCCTTTCCTGAGGCCACCAGAGCGGGTCCCTGAGGTCCCCTTCGTAAGTCGAGAGCACCTGCCGCAACTCGAGAAAATCCAGGAGGTTTTGCCCTCCAGGCGAGATGAGGCCCATTTCCGCTGAGGCTTCTCGAGGCCAATCACGTCTAACCACTGGAACTTCCAAAGGGTCCTTCACACCCTTGCTGCAACTCAAGAAGTTCCCCGACATACCCGTCTCCACTCGAGAGGAAGCACGTGGGGTCCCGCACACATCCAGGGGAGCCCCGTTTCCGCCTCCTAGCTCGAGATGAGGGATCCTTTCCCTGTTTCGTAGGGAAAGAATTCCCGGCGTTCCCGTCGCATCTCAAGAGGAGGCGCTCTCCACAGGAAAGGCGAGAGGAACTCCAGGGTCGTGCCACCATTCCAAGAGTCCCCCAGATATGTCAGTCCATTCCAGAGGAACCTGTTTTCCCTGCACTGCCTTGACGTTCAAGCCGAGGATCGACTCCCACCACGTGTGTACGTGGGACAGCCCTGAGGGAAAGCCTCGTGGGAAAGCCTCGTGGGAAAGACTCGAGGGAAAACCATAGATCCTTTGATCCACGCGGCGGACTGCGTGACACTGCTGCTACCGCTCTGGAGGAAAGCGCAAGTGCATGCCCGCATTCGAGACGAGGACTGACTCCCCTGGGGAGACTCCAGAAGTACCCCAAGATCCATGTCAGCACTGGAGAGGAATCCTCAGGTTCCGGCCCCGACTCCACACAAGGTCTTAGGCCCCGGCATCGACGGGAGAGGAATCCCGAGAGGCCCCCGAGGAACTCGCATGGGGACTGGCCTTTCCTGAGGCCACCAGAGCGGGTCCCTGAGGTCCCCGTCGTAAGTCGAGAGCACCTGCCGCAACTCGAGAAAATCCAGGAGGCTTTGCCCTCCAGGCTAGATGAGGCCCATTTCCGCTGAGGCTTCTCGAGGCCAATCACATCTAACCACTGGAACTTCCAAAGGGTTCTTCACACCCTTGCTGCAACTCAAGAAGTTCCCCGACATACCCGTCTCCACTCGAGAGGAAGCACGTGGTGTCCCGCACACATCCAGGGTAGCCCCGTTTCCGCCTCCTAGCTCGAGATGAGGGATCCTTACCCTGTTTCGTAGGGAAAGAATTCCCGGCGTTCCCGTCGCATCTCAAGAGGAGGCACTCTCCACAGGAAAGGCGAGAGGAACTCCAGGGTCGTGCCACCATTCCAAGAGTCCCCCAGATGTGTCAGTCCATTCCAGAGGAACCTGTTTTCCCTGCACTGCCTTGACGTTCAAGCCGAGGATCGACTCCCACCACGTGTGCACGTGGGACAGCCCTGTGGGAAAGCCTCGTGGGAAAGACTCGTGGGAAAGACTCGAGGGTAAACCATAGATCCTTTGATCCACGCGGCGGACTGCGTGACACTGCTGCTACTGCTCTGGAGGAAAGTGCAAGTGCATGCCCGCATTCGAGACGAGGACTGACTCCCCTGGGGAGACTCCAGAAGTACCCCAAGATCCATGTCAGCACTGGAGAGGAATCCTCAGGTTCCGGCCCCGACTCCACACAAGGTCTTAGGCCCCGGCATCGACGGGAGAGGAATCCCGAGAGGCCCCCGAGGAACTCGCATGGGGACTGGCCTTTCCTGAGGCCACCAGAGCGGGTCCCTGAGGTCCCCGTCGTAAGTCGAGAGCACCTGCCGCAACTCGAGAAAATCCAGGAGACTTTGCCCTCCATGCTAGATGAGGCCCATTTCCGCTGAGGCTTCTCGAGGCCAATCACATCTAACCACTGGAACTTCCAAAGGGTCCTTCACACCCTTGCTGCAACTCAAGAAGTTCCCCGACATACCCGTCTCCACTCGAGAGGAAGCACGTGGTGTCCCGCACACATCCAGGGTAGCCCCGTTTCCGCCTCCTAGCTCGAGATGAGGGATCCTTTCCCTGTTTCGTAGGGAAAGAATTCCCGGCGTTCCCGTCGCATCTCAAGAGGAGGCACTCTCCACAGGAAAGGCGAGAGGAACTCCAGGGTCGTGCCAACATTCCAAGAGTCCCCCAGATGTGTCAGTCCATTCCAGAGGAACCTGTTTTCCCTGCACTGCCTTGACGTTCAAGCCGAGGATCGACTCCCACCACGTGTGCACGTGGGACAGCTCTGTGGGAAAGCCTCGTGGGAAAGACTCGTGGGAAAGACTCGAGGGTAAACCATAGATCCTTTGATCCACGCGGCGGACTGCGTGACACTGCTGCTACTGCTCTGGAGGAAAGTGCAAGTGCATGCCCGCATTCGAGACGAGGACTGACTCCCCTGGGGAGACTCCAGAAGTACCCCAAGATCCATGTCAGCACTGGAGAGGAATCCTCAGGTTCCGGCCCCGACTCCACACAAGGTCTTAGGCCCCGGCATCGACGGGAGAGGAATCCCGAGAGGCCCCGAGGAACTCGCATGGGGACTGACCTTTCCTGAGGCCACCAGAGCGGGTCCCTGAGGTCCCCGTCGTAAGTCGAGAGCACCTGCCGCAACTGGAGAAAATCCAAGAGGTTTTGCCCTCCAGGCGAGATGAGGCCCATTTCCGCTGAGGCTTCTCGAGGCCAATCACATCTAACCACTGGAACTTCAAAAGGGTCCTTCACACCCTTGCTGCAACTCAAGAAGTTCCCCGACATACCGTCTCCACTCGAGAGGAAGCACGTGGGGTCCCGCACACATCCAGGGGAGCCCCGATTCCGCCTCCTAGCTCGAGATGAGGGATCCTTTCCCTGTTTCGTAGGGAAAGAATTCCCGGCGTTCCCGTCGCATCTCAAGAGGAGGCGCTCTCCACAGGAAAGGCGAGAGGAACTCCAGGGTCGTGCCACCATTCCAAGAGTCCCCCAGATGTGTCAGTCCATTCCAGAGGAACCTGTTTTCCCTGCACTGCCTTGACGTTCAAGCCGAGGATCGACTCCCACCACGTGTGCACGTGGGACAGCCCTGTGGGAAAGAATCGTGGGAAAGCCTCGTGGGAAAGACTCGAGGGAAAACCATAGATCCTTTGATCCACGCGGCGGACTGCGTGACACTGCTGCTACCGCTCTGGAGGAAAGCGCAGATGCATGCCCGCATTCGAGACGAGGACTGACTCCCCTGGGGAGACTCCAGAAGTACCCCAAGATCCATGTCAGCACTGGAGAGGAATCCTCAGGTTCCGGCCCCGACTCCACACAAGGTCTTAGGCCCCGGCATCGACGGGAGAGGAATCCCGAGAGGCCCCCGAGGAACTCGCATGGGGACTGGCCTTTCCTGAGGCCACCAGAGCGGGTCCCTGAGGTCCCCGTCGTAAGTCGAGAGCACCTGCCGCAACTCGAGAAAATCCAGGAGGTTTTGCCCTCCAGGCCAGATGAGGCCCATTTCCGCTGAGGCTTCTCGAGGCCAATCACATCTAACCACTGGAACTTCCAAAGGGTCCTTCACACCATTGCTGCAACTCAAGAAGTTCCCCGACATACCCGTGTGCACTCGAGAAGAAGCACGTGGGGTCCCGCACACATCCAGGGGAGCCCGGTTTCCGCCTCCTAGCTCGAGATGAGGGATCCTTTCCCTGTTTCGTAGGGAAAGAATTCCTGGCGTTCCCGTCGCATCTCAAGAGGAGGCGCTCTCCACAGGAAAGGCGAGAGGAACTCCAGGGTCGTGCCACCATTCCAAGAGTCCCCCAGATGTGTCAGTCCATTCCAGAGGAACCTGTTTTCCCTGCACTGCCTTGACGTTCAAGCCGAGGATCGACTCCCACCACGTGTGCACGTGGGACAGCCCTGTGGGAAAGCCTCGTGGGAAAGCCTCGTGGGAAAGACTCGAGGGAAAACCATAGATCCTTTGATCCACGCGGCGGACTGCGTGACATTGCTGCTACCGCTCTGGAGGAAAGCGCAAGTGAATGCCCGCATTCGAGACGAGGACTGACTCCCCTGGGGAGACTCCAGAAGTACCCCAAGATCCATGTCAGCACTGGAGAGGAATCCTCAGGTTCCGGCCCCGACTCCACACAAGGTCTTAGGCCCCGGCATCGACGGGAGAGGAATCCTGATACGCCCCCGAGGAACTCGCATGGGGACTGGCCTTTCCTGAGGCCACCAGAGCGGTTCTCTGAGGTCCCCGTCGTAAGTCGAGAGCACCTGCAACAACTCGAGAAAATCCAGGAGGTTTTGCTCTCCAGGCGAGATGAGGCCCATTTCCGCTGAGGCTTCTCGAGGCCAATCACATCTAACCACTGGAACTTCCAAAGGGTCCTTCACACCCTTGCTGCAACTCAAGAAGTTCCCCGACATACCCGTCTCCACTCGAGAGGAAGCACGTGGGGTCCCGCACACATCCAGGGGAGCCCCGTTTCCGCCTCCTAGCTCGAGATGAGGGATGCTTTCCCTGTTTCGTAGTAAAAGAATTCACGGCGTTCCCGTCGCATCTCAAGAGGAGGCGCTCTCCACAGGAAAGGCGAGAGGAACTCCAGGGTCGTGCCACCATTCCAAGAGTCCCCCAGATGTGTCAGTCCATTCCAGAGGAACCTGTTTTCCCTGCACTGCCTTGACGTTCAAGCCGAGGATCGAGTCCCACCACGTGTGCACGTGGGACAGCCCTGTGGGAAAGCTTCGTGGGAAAGCCTCGTGGGAAAGACTCGAGGGAAAACCATAGATCCTTTGATCCACGCGGCGGACTGCGTGACACTGCTGCTACCGCTCTGGAGGAAAGCGCAAGTGAATGCCCGCATTCGAGATGAGGACTGACTCCCCTGGGGAGACTCCAGAAGTACCCCAAGATCCATGTCAGCACTGGAGAGGAATCCTCAGGTTCCGGCCCCGACTCCACACAAGGTCTTAGGCCCCGGCATCGACGGGAGAGGAATCCCGAGAGGCCCCCGAGGAACTCGCATGGGGACTGGCCTTTCCTGAGGCCACCAGAGCGGGTCCCTGAGGTCCCCGTCGTAAGTCGAGAGCACCTGCCGCAACTCGAGAAAATCCAGGAGGCTTTGCCCTCCAGGCTAGATGAGGCCCATTTCCGCTGAGGCTTCTCGAGGCCAATCACATCTAACCACTGGAACTTCCAAAGGGTCCTTCACACCCTTGCTGCAACTCAAGAAGTTCCCCGACATACCCGTCTCCACTCGAGAGGAAGCACGTGGTGTCCCGCACACATCCAGGGTAGCCCCGTTTCCGCCTCCTAGCTCGAGATGAGGGATCCTTTCCCTGTTTCGTAGGGAAAGAATTCCCGGCGTTCCCGTCGCATCTCAAGAGGAGGCACTCTCCACAGGAAAGGCGAGAGGAACTCCAGGGTCGTGCCACCATTCCAAGAGTCCCCCAGATGTGTCAGTCCATTCCAGAGGAACCTGTTTTCCCTGCACTGCCTTGACGTTCAAGCCGAGGATCGACTCCCACCACGTGTGCACGTGGGACAGCCCTGTGGGAAAGCCTCGTGGGAAAGACTCGTGGGAAAGACTCGAGGGAAAACCATAGATCCTTTGATCCACGCGGCGGACTGCGTGACACTGCTGCTACTGCTCTGGAGGAAAGTGCAAGTGCATGCCCGCATTCGAGACGAGGACTGACTCCCCTGGGGAGACTCCAGAAGTACCCCAAGATCCATGTCAGCACTGGAGAGGAATCCTCAGGTTCCGGCCCCGACTCCACACAAGGTCTTAGGCCCCGGCATCGACGGGAGAGGAATCCCGAGAGGCCCCGAGGAACTCGCATGGGGACTGGCCTTTCCTGAGGCCACCAGAGCGGGTCCCTGAGGACCCCGTCGTAAGTCGAGAGCACCTGCCGCAACTGGAGAAAATCCAAGAGGTTTTGCCCTCCAGGCGAGATGAGGCCCATTTCCGCTGAGGCTTCTCGAGGCCAATCACATCTAACCACTGGAACTTCAAAAGGGTCCTTCACACCCTTGCTGCAACTCAAGAAGTTCCCCGACATACCCGTCTCCACTCGAGAGGAAGCACGTGGGGTCCCGCACACATCCAGGGGAGCCCCGATTCCGCCTCCTAGCTCGAGATGAGGGATCCTTTCCCTGTTTCGTAGGGAAAGAATTCCCGGCGTTCCCGTCGCATCTCAAGAGGAGGCGCTCTCCACAGGAAAGGCGAGAGGAACTCCAGGGTCGTGCCACCATTCCAAGAGTCCCCCAGATGTGTCAGTCCATTCCAGAGGAACCTGTTTTCCCTGCACTGCCTTGACGTTCAAGCCGAGGATCGACTCCCACCACGTGTGCACGTGGGACAGCCCTGTGGGAAAGAATCGTGGGAAAGCCTCGTGGGAAAGACTCGAGGGAAAACCATAGATCCTTTGATCCACGCGGCGGACTGCGTGACACTGCTGCTACCGCTCTGGAGGAAAGCGCAGATGCATGCCCGCATTCGAGACGAGGACTGACTCCCCTGGGGAGACTCCAGAAGTACCCCAAGATCCATGTCAGCACTGGAGAGGAATCCTCAGGTTCCGGCCCCGACTCCACACAAGGTCTTAGGCCCCGGCATCGACGGGAGAGGAATCCCGAGAGGCCCCCGAGGAACTCGCATGGGGACTGGCCTTTCCTGAGGCCACCAGAGCGGGTCCCTGAGGTCCCCGTCGTAAGTCGAGAGCACCTGCCGCAACTCGAGAAAATCCAGGAGGCTTTGCCCTCCAGGCTAGATGAGGCCCATTTCCGCTGAGGCTTCTCGAGGCCAATCACATCTAACCACTGGAACTTCCAAAGGGTCCTTCACACCCTTGCTGCAACTCAAGAAGTTCCCCGACATACCCGTCTCCACTCGAGAGGAAGCACGTGGTGTCCCGCACACATCCAGGGTAGCCCCGTTTCCGCCTCCTAGCTCGAGATGAGGGATCCTTTCCCTGTTTCGTAGGGAAAGAATTCCCGGCGTTCCCGTCGCATCTCAAGAGGAGGCACTCTCCACAGGAAAGGCGAGAGGAACTCCAGGGTCGTGTCACCATTCCAAGAGTCCCCCAGATGTGTCAGTCCATTCCAGAGGAACCTGTTTTCCCTGCACTGCCTTGACGTTCAAGCCGAGGATCGACTCCCACCACGTGTGCACGTGGGACAGCCCTGTGGGAAAGCCTCGTGGGAAAGACTCGTGGGAAAGACTCGAGGGAAAACCATAGATCCTTTGATCCACGCGGCGGACTGCGTGACACTGCTGCTACTGCTCTGGAGGAAAGTGCAAGTGCATGCCCGCATTCGAGACGAGGACTGACTCCCCTGGGGAGACTCCAGAAGTACCCCAAGATCCATGTCAGCACTGGAGAGGAATCCTCAGGTTCCGGCCCCGACTCCACACAAGGTCTTAGGCCCCGGCATCGACGGGAGAGGAATCCCGAGAGGCCCCGAGGAACTCGCATGGGGACTGGCCTTTCCTGAGGCCACCAGAGCGGGTCCCTGAGGACCCCGTCGTAAGTCGAGAGCACCTGCCGCAACTGGAGAAAATCCAAGAGGTTTTGCCCTCCAGGCGAGATGAGGCCCATTTCCGCTGAGGCTTCTCGAGGCCAATCACATCTAACCACTGGAACTTCCAAAGGGTCCTTCACACCCTTGCTGCAACTCAAGAAGTTCCCCGACATACCCGTCTCCACTCGAGAGGAAGCACGTGGCGTCCCGCACACATCCAGGGGAGCCCCGATTCCGCCTCCTAGCTCGAGATGAGGGATCCTTTCCCTGTTTCGTAGGGAAAGAATTCCCGGCGTTCCCGTCGCATCTCAAGAGGAGGCGCTCTCCACAGGAAAGGCGAGAGGAACTCCAGGGTCGTGCCACCATTCCAAGAGTCCCCCAGATGTGTCAGTCCATTCCAGAGGAACCTGTTTTCCCTGCACTGCCTTGACGTTCAAGCCGAGGATCGACTCCCACCACGTGTGCACGTGGGACAGCCCTGTGGGAAAGAATCGTGGGAAAGCCTCGTGGGAAAGACTCGAGGGAAAACCATAGATCCTTTGATCCACGCGGCGGACTGCGTGACACTGCTGCTACTGCTCTGGAGGAAAGCGCAGATGCATGCCCGCATTCGAGACGAGGACTGACTCCCCTGGGGAGACTCCAGAAGTACCCCAAGATCCATGTCAGCACTGGAGAGGAATCCTCAGGTTCCGGCCCCGACTCCACACAAGGTCTTAGGCCCCGGCATCGACGGGAGAGGAATCCCGAGAGGCCCCCGAGGAACTCGCATGGGGACTGGCCTTTCCTGAGGCCACCAGAGCGGGTCCCTGAGGTCCCCGTCGTAAGTCGAGAGCACCTGCCGCAACTCGAGAAAATCCAGGAGGTTTTGCCCTCCAGGCCAGATGAGGCCCATTTCCGCTGAGGCTTCTCGAGGCCAATCACATCTAACCACTGGAACTTCCAAAGGGTCCTTCACACCATTGCTGCAACTCAAGAAGTTCCCCGACATACCCGTCTCCACTCGAGAGGAAGCACGTGGGTTCCTGCACACATCCAGGGGAGCCCCGTTTCCGCCTCCTAGCTCGAGATGAGGGATCCTTTCCCTGTTTCATAGGGAAAGAATTCCCGGCGTTCCCGTCGCATCTCAAGAGGAGGCGCTCTCCACAGGAAAGGCGAGAGGAACTCCAGGGTCGTGCCACCATTCCAAGAGTCCCCCAGATATGTCAGTCCATTCCAGAGGAACCTGTTTTCCCTGCACTGCCTTGACGTTCAAGCCGAGGATCGACTCCCACCACGTGTGCACGTGGGACAGCCCTGTGGGAAAGCCTCGTGGGAAAGCCTCGTGGGAAAGACTCGAGGGAAAACCATAGATCCTTTGATCCACGCGGCGGACTGCGTGACACTGCTGCTACTGCTCTGGAGGAAAGTGCAAGTGCATGCCCGCATTCGAGACGAGGACTGACTCCCCTGGGGAGACTCCAGAAGTACCCCAAGATCCATGTCAGCACTGGAGAGGAATCCTCAGGTTCTGACACCGACTCCACACAAGGTCTTAGGCCCCGGCATCGACGGGAGAGGAATCCTGAGAGGCCCCGAGGAACTCGCATGGGGACTGGACTTTCCTGAGGCCACCAGAGAGGGTCCCTGAGGTCCCCGTCGTAAGTCGAGAGCACCTGCCGCAACTCGAGAAAATCCAGGAGGTTTTGCCCTCCAGGCGAGATGAGGCCTATTTCCAGTGAGGCTTCTCGAGGCCAATCACATCTAACCACTGGAACTTCCAAAGGGTCCTTCACACCATTGCTGCAACTCAAGAAGTTCCCCGACATACCCGTCTCCACTCGAGAGGAAGCACGTGGGGTCCCGCACACATCCAGGGGAGCCCCGATTCCGCCTCCTAGCTCGAGATGAGGGATCCTTTCCCTGTTTCGTAGGGAAACAATTCCCGGCGTTCCTGTCGCATCTCAAGAGGAGGCGCTCTCCACAGGAAAGGCGAGAGGAACTCCAGGGTCGTGCCACCATTCCAAGAGTCCCCCAGATGTGTCAGTCCATTCCAGAGGAACCTGTTTTCCCTGCACTGCCTTGACGTTCAAGCCGAGGATCGACTCCCACCACGTGTGTACGTGGGACAGCCCTGTGGGAAAGCCTCGTGGGAAAGACTCGAGGGAAAACCATAGATCCTTTGATCCACGCGGCGGACTGCGTGACACTGCTGCTACCGCTCTGGAGGAAAGTGCAAGTGCATGCCCGCATTCGAGACGAGGACTGACTCCCCTGGGGAGACTCCAGAAGTACCCCAAGATCCATGTCAGCACTGGAGAGGAATCCTCAGGTTCCGGCCCCGACTCCACACAAGGTCTTAGGCCCCGGCATCGACGGGAGAGGAATCCCGAGAGGCCCCGAGGAACTCGCATGGGGACTGGCCTTTCCTGAGGCCACCAGAGCGGGTCCCTGAGGACCCCGTCATAAGTCGAGAGCACCTGCCGCAACTGGAGAAAATCCAAGAGGTTTTGCCCTCCAGGCGAGATGAGGCCCATTTCCGCTGAGGCTTCTCGAGGCCAATCACATCTAACCACTGGAACTTCAAAAGGGTCCTTCACACCCTTGCTGCAACTCAAGAAGTTCCCCGACATACACGTCTCCACTCGAGAGGAAGCACGTGGGGTCCCGCACACATCCAGGGGAGCCCCGATTCCGCCTCCTAGCTCGAGATGAGGGATCCTTTCCCTGTTTCGTAGGGAAAGAATTCCCGGCGTTCCCGTCGCATCTCAAGAGGAGGCGCTCTCCACAGGAAAGGCGAGAGGAACTCCAGGGTCGTGCCACCATTCCAAGAGTCCCCCAGATGTGTCAGTCCATTCCAGAGGAACCTGTTTTCCCTGCACTGCCTTGACGTTCAAGCCGAGGATCGACTCCCACCACGTGTGCACGTGGGACAGCCCTGTGGGAAAGAATCGTGGGAAAGCCTCGTGGGAAAGACTCGAGGGAAAACCATAGATCCTTTGATCCACGCGGCGGACTGCGTGACACTGCTGCTACCGCTCTGGAGGAAAGCGCAGATGCATGCCCGCATTCGAGACGAGGACTGACTCCCCTGGGGAGACTCCAGAAGTACCCCAAGATCCATGTCAGCACTGGAGAGGAATCCTCAGGTTCCGGCCCCGACTCCACACAAGGTCTTAGGCCCCGGCATCGACGGGAGAGGAATCCCGAGAGGCCCCCGAGGAACTCGCATGGGGACTGGCCTTTCCTGAGGCCACCAGAGCGGGTCCCTGAGGTCCCCGTCGTAAGTCGAGAGCACCTGCCGCAACTGGAGAAAATCCAAGAGGTTTTGCCCTCCAGGCGAGATGAGGCCCATTTCCGCTGAGGCTTCTCGAGGCCAATCACATCTAACCACTGGAACTTCCAAAGGGTCCTTCACACCCTTGCTGCAACTCAAGAAGTTCCCCGACATACCCGTCTCCACTCGAGAGGAAGCACGTGGCGTCCCGCACACATCCAGGGGAGCCCCGATTCCGCCTCCTAGCTCGAGATGAGGGATCCTTTCCCTGTTTCGTAGGGAAAGAATTCCCGGCGTTCCCGTCGCATCTCAAGAGGAGGCGCTCTCCACAGGAAAGGCGAGAGGAACTCCAGGGTCGTGCCACCATTCCAAGAGTCCCCCAGATGTGTCAGTCCATTCCAGAGGAACCTGTTTTCCCTGCACTGCCTTGACGTTCAAGCCGAGGATCGACTCCCACCACGTGTGCACGTGGGACAGCCCTGTGGGAAAGAATCGTGGGAAAGCCTCGTGGGAAAGACTCGAGGGAAAACCATAGATCCTTTGATCCACGCGGCGGACTGCGTGACACTGCTGCTACTGCTCTGGAGGAAAGCGCAGATGCATGCCCGCATTCGAGACGAGGACTGACTCCCCTGGGGAGACTCCAGAAGTACCCCAAGATCCATGTCAGCACTGGAGAGGAATCCTCAGGTTCCGGCCCCGACTCCACACAAGGTCTTAGGCCCCGGCATCGACGGGAGAGGAATCCCGAGAGGCCCCCGAGGAACTCGCATGGGGACTGGCCTTTCCTGAGGCCACCAGAGCGGGTCCCTGAGGTCCCCGTCGTAAGTCGAGAGCACCTGCCGCAACTCGAGAAAATCCAGGAGGTTTTGCCCTCCAGGCCAGATGAGGCCCATTTCCGCTGAGGCTTCTCGAGGCCAATCACATCTAACCACTGGAACTTCCAAAGGGTCCTTCACACCATTGCTGCAACTCAAGAAGTTCCCCGACATACCCGTCTCCACTCGAGAGGAAGCACGTGGGTTCCTGCACACATCCAGGGGAGCCCCGTTTCCGCCTCCTAGCTCGAGATGAGGGATCCTTTCCCTGTTTCATAGGGAAAGAATTCCCGGCGTTCCCGTCGCATCTCAAGAGGAGGCGCTCTCCACAGGAAAGGCGAGAGGAACTCCAGGGTCGTGCCACCATTCCAAGAGTCCCCCAGATATGTCAGTCCATTCCAGAGGAACCTGTTTTCCCTGCACTGCCTTGACGTTCAAGCCGAGGATCGACTCCCACCACGTGTGCACGTGGGACAGCCCTGTGGGAAAGCCTCGTGGGAAAGCCTCGTGGGAAAGACTCGAGGGAAAACCATAGATCCTTTGATCCACGCGGCGGACTGCGTGACACTGCTGCTACTGCTCTGGAGGAAAGTGCAAGTGCATGCCCGCATTCGAGACGAGGACTGACTCCCCTGGGGAGACTCCAGAAGTACCCCAAGATCCATGTCAGCACTGGAGAGGAATCCTCAGGTTCTGACACCGACTCCACACAAGGTCTTAGGCCCCGGCATCGACGGGAGAGGAATCCTGAGAGGCCCCGAGGAACTCGCATGGGGACTGGACTTTCCTGAGGCCACCAGAGAGGGTCCCTGAGGTCCCCGTCGTAAGTCGAGAGCACCTGCCGCAACTCGAGAAAATCCAGGAGGTTTTGCCCTCCAGGCGAGATGAGGCCTATTTCCGCTGAGGCTTCTCGAGGCCAATCACATCTAACCACTGGAACTTCCAAAGGGTCCTTCACACCATTGTTGCAACTCATGAAGTTCCCCGACATACCCGTCTCCACTCGAGAGGAAGCACGTGGGGTCCCGCACACATCCAGGGGAGCCCCGATTCCGCCTCCTAGCTCGAGATGAGGGATCCTTTCCCTGTTTCGTAGGGAAACAATTCCCGGCGTTCCTGTCGCATCTCAAGAGGAGGCGCTCTCCACAGGAAAGGCGAGAGGAACTCCAGGGTCGTGCCACCATTCCAAGAGTCCCCCAGATGTGTCAGTCCATTCCAGAGGAACCTGTTTTCCCTGCACTGCCTTGACGTTCAAGCCGAGGATCGACTCCCACCACGTGTGTACGTGGGACAGCCCTGTGGGAAAGCCTCGTGGGAAAGACTCGAGGGAAAACCATAGATCCTTTGATCCACGCGGCGGACTGAGTGACACTGCTGCTACCGCTCTGGAGGAAAGTGCAAGTGCATGCCCGCATTCGAGACGAGGACTGACTCCCCTGGGGAGACTCCAGAAGTACCCCAAGATCCATGTCAGCACTTGAGAGGAATCCTCAGGTTCCGGCCCCGACTCCACACAAGGTCTTAGGCCCCGGCATCGACGGGAGAGGAATCCCGAGAGGCCCCCGAGGAACTCGCATGGGGACTGGCCTTTCCTGAGGCCGCCAGAGCGGGTCCCTGAGGTCCCCGTCGTAAGTCGAGAGCACCTGCCGCAACTCGAGAAAATCCAGGAGGTTTTGCCCTCCAGGCGAGATGAGGCCCATTTCCGCTGAGGCTTCTCGAGGCCAATCACATCTAACCACTGGAACTTCCAAAGGGTCCTTCACACCATTGCTGCAACTCAAGAAGTTCCCCGACATACCCGTGTGCACTCGAGAGGAAGCACGTGGGGTCCCGCACACATCCAGGGGAGCCCCGTTTCCGCCTCCTAGCTCGAGATGAGGGATCCTTTCCCTGTTTCGTAGGGAAAGAATTCCCGGCGTTCCCGTCGCATCTCAAGAGGAGGCGCTCTCCACAGGAAAGGCAAGAGGAACTCCAGGGTCGTGCCACCATTCCAAGAGTCCCCCAGATGTGTCAGTCCCTTCCAGAGGAACCTGTTTTCCCTGCATTGCCTTGACGTTCAAGCCGAGGATTGACTCCCACCACGTGTGCACGTGGGACAGCCCTGTGGGAAAGCCTCGTGGGAAAGCCTCGTGGGAAAGACTCGAGGGAAAACCATAGATCCTTTGATCCACGCGGCGGACTGCGTGACACTGCTGCTACCGCTCTGGAGGAAAGTGCAAGTGCATGCCCGCATTCGAGACGAGGACTGACTCCCCTGGGGAGACTCCAGAAGTACCCCAAGATCCATGTCAGCACTGGAGAGGAATCCTCCGGTTCCGGCCCCGACTCCACACAAGGTCTTAGGCCCCGGCATCGACGGGAAAGGAATCCCGAGAGGCCCCCGAGGAACTCGCATGGGGACTGGCCTTTCCTGAGGCCACCAGAGCGGGTCCCTGAGGGCCCCGTCGTAAGTCGAGAGCACCTGCCGCAACTCGAGAAAATCCAGGAGGTTTTGCCCTCCAGGCGAGATGAGGCCCATTTCCGCTGAGGCTTCTCGAGGCCAATCACGTCTAACCACTGGAAATTCCAAAGGGTCCTTCACACCCTTGCTGAAACTCAAGAAGTTCCCCGACATACCCGTCTCCAATCGAGAGGAAGCACGTGGTGTCCCGCACACATCCAGGGGAGCCCCGTTTCCGCCTCCTAGCTCGAGATGAGGGATCCTTTCCCTGTTTCGTAGGGAAAGAATTCCCGGCGTTCCTGTCGCATCTCAAGAGGAGGCGCTCTCCACAGGAAAGGCGAGAGGAACTCCAGGGTCGTGCCACCATTCCAAGAGTCCCCCAGATGTGTCAGTCCATTCCAGAGGAACCTGTTTTCCCTGCACTGCCTTGACGTTCAAGCCGAGGATCGACTCCCACCACGTGTGCACGTGGGACAGCCCTGTGGGAAAGCCTCGTGGGAAAGCCTCGTGGGAAAGACTCGAGGGAAAACCATAGATCCTTTGATCCACGCGGCGGACTGCGTGACACTGCTGCTACTGCTCTGGAGGAAAGCGCAAGTGAATGCCCGCATTCGAGAGGAGGACTGACTCCCCTGGGGAGACTCCAGAAGTACCCCAAGATACATGTCAGCACTGGAGAGGAATCCTCAGGTTCCGGCCCCGACTCCACACAAGGTCTTAGGCCCCGGCATCGACGGGAGAGGAATCCCGAGAGGCCCCCGAGGAACTCGCATGGGGACTGGCCTTTCCTGAGGCCACCAGAGCGGGTCCCTGAGGTCCCCGTCGTAAGTCGAGAGCACCTGCCGCAACTCGAGAAAATCCAGGAGGTTTTGCCCTCCAGGCGAGATGAGGCCCATTTCAGCTGAGGCTTCTCGAGGCCAATCACATCTAACCACTGGAACTTCCAAAGGGTCCTTCACACCCTTGCTGCAACTCAAGAAGTTCCCCGACATACCCGTCTCCACTCGAGAGGAAGCACGTGGTGTCCCGCACACATCCAGGGGAGCCCCGGTTCCGCCTCCTAGCTCGAGATGAGGGATCCATTCCCTGTTTCGTAGGGAAAGAATTCCCGGCGTTCCCGTCGCATCTCAGGAGGAGGCACTCTCCACAGGAAAGACGAGAGGAACTCCAGGGTCGTGCCACCATTCCAAGAGTCCCCCAGATGTGTCAGTCGATTCCAGAGGAACCTGTTTTCCCTGCACTGCCTTGACGTTCAAGCCGAGGATCGAGTCCCACAACGTGTGCACGTGGGACAGCCCAGTGGGAAAGCCTCGTGGGAAAGCCTCGTGGGAAAGACTCGAGGGAAAACCATGGATCCTTTGATCCACGCGGCGGACTGCGTGACACTGCTGCTACCGCTCTGGAGGAAAGTGCAAGTGCATGCCCGCATTCGAGACGAGGACTGACTCCCCTGGGGAGACTCCAGAAGTACCCCAAGATCCATGTCAGCACTGGAGAGGAATCCTCAGGTTCTGACCCCGACTCCACACAAGGTCTTAGGCCCCGGCATCGACGGGAGAGGAATCCTGAGAGGCCCCGAGGAACTCGCATGGGGACTGGCCTTTCCTGAGGCCACCAGAGCGTGTCCCTGAGGTCCCCGTCGTAAGTCGAGAGCACCTGCCGCAACTCGAGAAAATCCAGGAGGTTTTGCCCTCCAGGCGAGATGAGGCCTATTTCCGCTGAGGCTTCTCGAGGCCAATCACATCTAACCACTGGAACTTCCAAAGGGTCCTTCACACCATTGCTGCAACTCAAGAAGTTCCCCGACATACCCGTCTCCACTCGAGAGGAAGCACGTGGGGTCCCGCACACATCCATGGGAGCCCCGATTCCGCCTCCTAGCTCGAGATGAGGGATCCTTTCCCTATTTCGTAGGGAAACAATTCCCGGCGTTCCTGTCGCATCTCAAGAGGAGGCGCTCTCCACAGGAAAGGCGAGAGGAACTCCAGGGTCGTGCCACCATTCCAAGAGTCCCCCAGATATGTCAGTCCATTCCAGAGGAACCTGTTTTCCCTGCACTGCCTTGACGTTCAAGCCGAGGATCGACTCCCACCACGTGTGTACGTGGGACAGCCCTGTGGGAAAGCCTCGTGGGAAAGACTCGAGGGAAAACCATAGATCCTTTGATCCACGCGGCGGACTGCGTGACACTGGTGCTACCGCTCTGGAGGAAAATGCAAGTGCATGCCCGCATTCGAGACGAGGACTGACTCCCCTGGGGAGACTCCAGAAGTACCCCAAGATCCATGTCAGCACTTGAGAGGAATCCTCAGGTTCCGGCCCCGACTCCACACAAGGTCTTAGGCCCCGGCATCGACGGGAGAGGAATCCCGAGAGGCCCCCGAGGAACTCGCATGGGGACTGGCCTTTCCTGAGGCCGCCAGAGCGGGTCCCTGAGGTCCCCGTCGTAAGTCGAGAGCACCTGCCGCAACTCGAGAAAATCCAGGAGGTTTTGCCCTCCAGGCGAGATGAGGCCCATTTCCGCTGAGGCTTCTCGAGGCCAATCACATCTAACCACTGGAACTTCCAAAGGGTCCTTCACACCATTGCTGCAACTCAAGAAGTTCCCCGACATACCCGTGTGCACTCGAGAGGAAGCACGTGGGGTCCCGCACACATCCAGGGGAGCCCCGTTTCCGCCTCCTAGCTCGAGATGAGGGATCCTTTCCCTGTTTCGTAGGGAAAGAATTCCCGGCGTTCCCGTCGCATCTCAAGAGGAGGCGCTCTCCACAGGAAAGGCAAGAGGAACTCCAGGGTCGTGCCACCATTCCAAGAGTCCCCCAGATGTGTCAGTCCCTTCCAGAGGAACCTGTTTTCCCTGCACTGCCTTGACGTTCAAGCCGAGGATTGACTCCCACCACGTGTGCACGTGGGACAGCCCTGTGGGAAAGCCTCGTGGGAAAGCCTCGTGGGAAAGACTCGAGGGAAAACCATAGATCCTTTGATCCACGCGGCGGACTGCGTGACACTGCTGCTACCGCTCTGGAGGAAAGTGCAAGTGCATGCCCGCATTCGAGACGAGGACTGACTCCCCTGGGGAGACTCCAGAAGTACCCCAAGATCCATGTCAGCACTGGAGAGGAATCCTCAGGTTCCGGCCCCGACTCCACACAAGGTCTTAGGCCCCGGCATCGACGGGAGAGGAATCCCGAGAGGCCCCCGAGGAACTCGCATTGGGACTGGCCTTTCCTGAGGCCACCAGAGCGGGTCCCTGAGGTCCCCGTCGTAAGTCGAGAGCACCTGCCGCAACTCGAGAAAATCCAGGAGGTTTTGCCCTCCAGGCGAGATGAGGCCCATTTCCGCTGAGGCTTCTCGAGGCCAATCACGTCTAACCACTGGAACTTCCAAAGGGTCCTTCACACCCTTGCTGCAACTCAAGAAGTTCCCCGACATACCCGTCTCCACTCGAGAGGAAGCACGTGGGGTCCCGCACACATCCAGGGGAGCCCCGTTTCCGCCTCCTAGCTCGAGATGAGGGATCCTTTCCCTGTTTCGTAGGGAAAGAATTCCCGGCGTTCCCGTCGCATCTCAAGAGGAGGCGCTCTCCACAGGAAAGGCGAGAGGAACTCCAGGGTCGTGCCACCATTCCAAGAGTCCCCCAGATGTGTCAGTCCATTCCAGAGGAACCTGTTTTCCCTGCACTGCCTTGACGTTCAAGCAGAGGATCGAGTCCCACCACGTGTGCACGTGGGACAGCCCTGTGGGAAAGCCTCGTGGGAAAGCCTCGTGGGAAAGACTCGAGGGAAAACCATAGATCCTTTGATCCACGCGGCGGACTGCGTGACACTGCTGCTACCGCTCTGGAGGAAAGCGCAAGTGCATGCCCGCATTCGAGACGAGGACTGACTCCCCTGGGGAGACTCCAGAAGTACCCCAGGATCCATGTCAGCACTGGAGAGGAATCTTCAGGTTCCGGCCCCGACTCCACACAAGGTCTTAGGCCCCGGGATCGAAGGGAGAGGAATCCCGAGAGGCCCCGAGGAACTCGCATGGGGACTGGCCTTTCCTGAGGCCACCAGAGCGGGTCCCTGAGATCCCCGAAGTAAGTCGAGAGCACCTGCCGCAACTCGAGAAAATCCAGGAGGTTTTGTCCTCCAGGCGAGATGAGGCCCATTTCCGCTGAGGCTTCTCGAGGCCAATCACATCTAACCACTGGAACTTCCAAAGGGTCATTCACACCCTTGCTGCAACTCCAGAAGTTCCCCGACATACCCGTCTCCACTCGAGAGGAAGCACGAGGGTCCCGCACACATCCAGGGGAGCCCCGTTTACGCCTCCAAGCTCGAGATGAGGGATCCTTTCCTTGTTTCCTAGGGAAAGAAATCCCGGCGTTCCCGTCGCATCTCAAGAGGAGGCGCTCTCCACAGGAAAGGCGGGAGGAACTTCAGGGTCGTGCCACGATTCCAAGAGTCCCCCAGATGTGTCAGTCCATTCCAGAGCAACCTGTTTTCCCTGCACTACCTTGACGTTCAAGCCGAGGATCAACTCCCACCACGTGTGCACGTGGGACAGCCCTATGGGAAAGCCTCATGGGAAAGCCTCGTGGGTAAGCCTCGTGGGAAAGACTCGATTGAAAACCATAGATCCTTTGATCCACGCGGCAGACTGCGTGACACTGCTGCTACCGCTCTGGAGGAAAGCGCAAGTGCATGCCTGCATTCGAGACGAGGACTGACTCCCCTGGGGAGACTCCAGAAGTACCCCAAGATCCATGTCAGCACTGGAGAGGAATCCTCAGGTTCCGGCCCCGACTCCACACAAGGTCTTATGCCCCGGCATCGAAGGGAGAGGAAT
Source organism: Ovis canadensis (assembly GCF_042477335.2). Classification (NCBI taxonomy): domain Eukaryota; kingdom Metazoa; phylum Chordata; class Mammalia; order Artiodactyla; family Bovidae; genus Ovis; species Ovis canadensis. Next base: position 10,072,456 of record NC_091269.1, read on the forward strand.
CCCGAGAGGACCCCGAGGAACTCGCATGGCGACTGGCCTTTCCTGAGGCCACCAGAGCGGGTCCCTGAGGTCCCCGTCGTAAGTCGAGAGCACCTGCGGCAACTCGAGAAAATCCAGGAGGTTTGCCCTCCAGGCGAGATGAGGCCCATTTCCACTGAGGCTTCTCGAGGCTAATCACACCTAACCTCTGGAACTTCCAAAAGTTCCTTCACAACCTTGCTGAAACTCAAGAAGTTCCTCGACATCCTGGTCTCCACTGTAGAGGAATCACGAGGGTCCCGCCCACATCCAGAGGAGCCCCGTTTCTGCTTCGTTGCTCGAGATGTGGGATCCTTTCCCTGCTTCGTCGGGCAAGAATTCCCCGCGTTCCCTTCGCATCTCAAGAGGAGGCGCTCTCCATAGGGAAGGCGAGAGGAACTCCAGCGTCGTGCCACCATTCCAAGAGTCGGCTAGATGTCTTAGTCCATTCCAGAGGAATCTGTTTTCCCTGCACTGCCTCGACATTCAAGCCGAGGGTCGACTCACAACTCGGTGTCACGTGGGACAGCCCTGTGGGAAGGACTGGTGGGAACACCTCGTGGGAAATCCTCAAGGGAAAGGCACAGATCACTTGATGTAGGCGATGGGAAGAATGACACTGCTGCTACAGCTGTTGAGGAAAGCGCACGTGCATGCCCCCATTCGAGACGAGGACTTACTCCAATGGGGAGACTCCAGACGTACCCGAAAATCCATGTCAGCACTGCAGAGGAATCCTCAGGTTCTGGGCCCGACTCCACACAAGTACTTAGGCCCCGGCATCGACGGGAAAGTAATCCCGAGAGGCCCCCGAGCAACTCGATTGGGGACTGGCCAGTCCTGAGGCCACCAGAGCAGGTCCCTCATGTCCCCGCCTTAAGTCGAGAGCACCTGCCACAACTCGAGAAAATCCAAGCGGTTTTGCCCTCCAGGCGAGATGAGGCCCATTTCCGCTGAGGCTTCTCGAGGCTAATCACACCTAACCTCTGGAACTTCCAAAAGGTACTTCACACCCTTGCTGCAACTCAAGAAGTTCCCCGACATCTCCGTCTCCACTGTAGAGGAAGCACGAGGGTCCCGCCCACATCCAGAGGAGCCCCCGTTTACGCCTTGTACCTCGAGATGAGGGATCCTTCCCATGCTTCCTCGGGAAAGAATTCCCGGGGTTCCCATCGCATCTCAATAGGAGGCGCTCTCGACAGCAAAAGCGAGGGGAAATTGAGGGCCGTGCCGCTATCCCAAAGTCCCCCAGATATCTCAGTCCATTCAAGAGGAACATGTTTGCCTTGCACTGCCACGACGTTCACGCTGAGGATCTACTCACACAATGGTGGCACGTGGGACAGCCCTGTTGGATAGCCTCGTGAGAACACCTCGGGGGAAAGCCTCGAGGGAAAGATACAGATCCCTTGATCCAGGCGATGGGAAGCGTGACACTGCTGGTACAGTCTTGAGGAAAGCGCTCGTGCATGCCGCCATTCGAGACGAGGACTTACTCCCCTGGGGAGACTCCAGACATACTCGAAGTTCCATGTCAGCACAGGAGTGGAATCCTAAGGTTCCGGGCCCGACACCACACAAGGACTTAGGCCGCGGCATCGAAAGGAGAGGAATCCCGAGAGGCCCCCGAGCAACTCGCATTGGGACTGGCCTTTCGTGAGGCCACCAGAGCGGGTCCCTGAGGTCCCCGTCGTAAGTCGAGAGCACCTGCCACAACTCGAGGAAATCTAGGAGGTTTTGCCCTCCAGGCGAGATGAGGCCCATTTCCACTGAGGCTTCTCGAGGCTAATCACACCTAACCTCTGGAACTTCCGAAAGGTCCTTCACACCCTTGCTGCAACTCAAGATGTTCCCTGACATACCCGTCTCCAATCTAGAGGATGCACGAGGGTCCCGGCCACATTCAGAGAAGCCCTGTTTCCGCCGCGTACCTCGAGATGAGTGATCCTTTCGCGGCTTGGTCGGGAAAGAATTCTTGGCATTCCCGTCGCTTCTCAAGAGGAGCCGCTCTCCACAGGAAAGGCGAGAGGAACTCCAGCGTCATGCCACCATTCCAAGAGTCCCCCAGAATTCTAGGTCCATTCCAGAGGAACCTGTTTTCCCTGCACTGCCTCGACTTTCTCGCCGAGGTACGACTCCACCACGGTGGCACGTGCGACAGCCCTGTGGGAAAGCCTCGTGGGAAAGCCTCGTGGGAAAGCCTCGAGGGAAAGCCACAGATCCCTTGAACCACGCAACGGGAAGCGTGACATTGCTGCTACCGCTCGGGAGGAAAGGGCACGTGCATGCCCCATTCGAGACGAGGACTTACTCCCCTGGGGAGACTCCAGAAGTACCCCAAGATCCATGTCAGCACTGGAGAGGAATCCTCAGGTTCCAGCCCCAACTCCACACAATGTCTTAGGCCCCGTTATAGAAGGTAGAGGAATCATGAGAGGTCCCCTTTCAACTCGCATGGGGACTGGCCTTTCCTGAGGCCACCAGCGTGTGTCCCTGAGGTCCCCGTCGTAAGTCGAGAGCGCCTGCCGCACCTCGAGTAATTCCAGGAGGTTTTGCCCTCCAGGAGAGATGGGGCCGATTTCCTCGGAGGTTTCTCAAGGCTAATCACATCTAAGCTCTGGATCTTCCAAAAGTTCCTTCACACCCTTGCTGCAACTCAAGAAGTTCCCCGACATACCCGCCTCCCTCCGAGCGGAAGCACGAGGGTCCCGCCCACATCCAGAGGAGCCCCGTTTCCGCCTCGTAGCTCGAGATGAGGGATCCTTTCACTGCTTTGTCGGGAAAGAATTCTGGGCATTCCCGTCCTATCTCAAGAGGAGGCGGTCTCCACAGGAAACGCGGGAGGAACTACAGCATCGTTCCACCATTCCAAGAGTCCTCCAGAAGTCTCAGTCCATTCCAGAGGAACCTGTTTTCCCTGCACTGCCTCGACTTTCAAGCCGAGGTTCGACTCCCACCTCGGTGATACGTGGGAGAGCACTGTGGGAGAGCCTGTTGGGAAAGCCTCGTGGGAAATCCTCAAAGGAAAACCAGAGATCCCATGATCAATGCGACAGGAAACGTGACACTGCTGGTACAGCTCAGGAGGACAGCACACGTGAATACCCCCTCTGGAGACAATGACTGACTCCCCTGGGGAGACTCCAGAAGTACCCCAAGATCCATGTCAGCACTGGGGAGGAATCCGCAGGTTCCGGCCCCAACTCCACACAAGGTCTTGAGTCCCGGCATCGATGGTACAGGAATCCCGAGAGGCCCCTGAGCAACTCGCATACGGACTGGCCTTTCCTGAGGCCACTAGAGAGGGTCCCTGAGGTCGCCGTGGTAAGTCGAGAGCAGCTGCCACAACTGGATAAAATCCAGGAAGTTTTGCCCTCCAGACCAGGTGATGCCCATTTCCACTGAGGCTTCTCGAAGCTAATGACACCTAAACTCTGGAACTTCAAAAAGGTCCTTCACACCCTTGCTTCAAATCACGAGGTTCCCTGACATAACCGTTTACACTAGAGAGGAAGCACGAGGGTCCTGGCCACATCCAGAAGAGCCCCGTTTCCGCCTCGTAGCTCGAGATGAGGGATCCTTTCCCTGCTTGGTCGAGAAAGAATTCGGGGCATTCCCGTCGCATCTTAAGAGGAGAAGCTCTCCACAGGAAAGGAGAGAAGAACTCCAGTGTCGTGCGACCATTCCCAGAGTCCCCCAGATGTCTTCGTCCATTCCAGAGGAACCTGTTTTCCCTGCACTGCCTTGACTTTCACGCCGAGGATCGACTCCCACCACAGTGGCACTTGGGACCGCCCTGTGGGAAAGCCTCGTGGAAAATCCTCATTGGAAAACCTCGAGGGAAAGCCACAGATCTCATGATCCATGCTCCTGGAACCAGACACTGCTGCTACCGTTCTGGAGGAAAGCGCACGTGCATGACCCCTCTCGAGACGAGGACTTACTCCCCTGGGGATACTCCAGAAGTTCCCCCAAGATCCATGTCAGCACTGAAGAGGAATCCTCATGTTCCGCCCCGACGCCACACAAGGTCTCAGGCCCCGGCATCGAAGCAAGAGGAATCCCGAGAGGCACCCGAGCAACTCGCATGAGGACTGGCATTGCCTGAGGCCACCAGAGCGAGTCCCTGAGGTCCCCGTCGTAAATCGAGAGCACCTGCCGCAACTCGAAAAAATCTAGGAGGCATTGCCCTCCAGGCGAGAAGAGCCCATTTCCGCTGAGGCTTCTCGAAGCTAATCAAACCTAACCTCTGTAACTTCCAAAAGTTCCTTCACACCCTTGCTGTAACTCAAGAAGTTGCCTGACATACCCGTCTCCACTCTAGAGGAAGCACAATGGTCCCGGCCACATCCAGAGGAGACCCGTTTCCGCCTCGAGATGAGGGACATTTCGCTGCTTTGTCGGGAAAGAATTCCCGGCGTTCCACTCTCACCTCAAGAGGAGGTGCTCTCCACAGGAAAGGCGAGAGGAACTCCAGCGTCGTGCCACCATTCCAAGAGTTCCCCAGAAGTCTCAGTCCATTCCAGTGGAACCTGTTTTCCCTGCACTGCCTCGACTTTCACGCCGAGGATTGACTCCCACCACAGTGGCACGTGTGACAGCCCTGTGGGAAAGCCTCGTGGGAAAGCCTCGAGGGAAAGCCACAGATCCCTTGTTCCAGGCGATGGAAAGCATGACACTGCTGCTACTGCTCTGGAGGAAAGCACACGTGCATGCCCCCATTTGAGACGAGGACTTACTCCCCTGGGGAGACTCCAGAATTACCCCATTATCCATGTCAGCGCTGGAGAGGAATCCTCCGATTCCGGCCCCGCCTCCACACAAGGTATTAGGCGCAGGCATCGAAGGGAGAGGTATCCCGAGAGGCCCACGTGCAACTCGCATGGGGACTGGCCTTTCCTGAGGCCCCCAGAGCGGGTCCCAGAGGTCCCCGTCGTATGTCGAGAGCACCTGCGGCAACTCGAGAAAATCCAGGAGGATTTGCCCTCCAGGCGAGATGAGGACCATTTCCGCTGGGGCTTCTCAAGGCTAATCACACCTAAGCTCTGGAACTTTCAAAGGGTCCTTGACACCCTTGCTGCAACTCAAGAAGTTCCCCGAGATACCCCTCTCCACTCGAGAGGAAGCACGTGTGTCCCACCCACATCCAGAAGAGCTCCATTTCCGCCTCGTAGGTCGAGATGAGGAATCCTTTCGCTGCTTGTTCAGGAGAGATTCCTGGGCGTTCCCGTCGCATCTCAAGAGTAGGGGCTCTCCACAGGAAAGCTGAGAGCAACTCCAGCGTAGTGCCACCATTCCAAGAGTCCCCCAGATGTCTCAGAACATTCCTGAGGAAACTGTTTTCCCTGCACTGCCTTGACTTTCACGAGGAGGATCGACTCCAACCACGGTCTCACGTGGGACAGCCCTGTGGGAAAGCCTCGTGGGAAAGCCTCGAGGGAAAGCCACAGATCCCTTGATCTACGCGACAGGAATCGTGACGCTGGTGCTACAGCTCGGAGGAAAGCGCACGTGCATGCCCCCATTCGAGACGAGGACTTACCCCCTTGGGGAGACTCCAAAAGTACTCCAAGATCCATGTCAGTACTGGAGAGGAATCCTCATGTTCCGGCCCCGACTCCACACAAGGACTTAGGCCCGGGCATCTACGGAAGAGGAAACCCGAGAGGACCCCGAGCAATTCGGATGGGGACGGGCCAGTCTTGAGGCCACCAGAGCGGGTCCCTAAAGTCCCCGTCGTAAGTCGAGAGCACCTGCGGCAACTCGGGAAAATCAAGGAGGTTTGGCACTCCAGGCGAGATGACGCCCATTTCCGCTGAGGCTTCTGGAAGGTAATCACATCTAACCTCTGGAACTTCTAAAAGGTCCTTCACACCCTTGCTGCAACTCAAGAAGTTCCCTAACATACCCATCTCCACTCGAGAGGAAGCACGACGGTCCCGCCCACATCCAGAGGAGCCCCGTGTCCGCCTCGTAGCTCAAGATGAGGGATCCTTTCGCAGCTTTTTCGGGAAATAATTCTGGGAGTTCCTGTTGCATCTCAAGTGGAGGCGCTCCCCACAGGAAAGGCGAGAGGATCTCCAGCGTCGTGCCACCATTCCCAGAGTCCCCCAGATATCTCAGTCCATTCCAGAGGAACCTGTTTTCCCTGCATTGCCTCGAGTTTCACACCGAGCATCGACTCACACCACGGTGGCACGTGGGACAGCCCTGTGGGAAAGCCTCATGGGAAAGCCTCGTGGGTAAGCCACAGATCCCATGATCGGCGTGCAGGGAGGCGTGACACTGTTGTTACACCTCGGGATGAAAGCGAACGTGCATGCCCCCTCTAAAGACGAGTACTGCCTCCCCTCGGGGGACTTCAGAAGAACCCCAAGATCCATGTCAGCACTGGAGTGGAATCTTCACTTTCCGGCCCCGACTCCACACAAGGTCTTAGACCCCGGCAAGGACGGGAGAGGAATCCCGAGAGGCCCCCGAGCAACTCGCATGGGGACTGGCCTTTCCTGAAGTCACCAGAGCGGGTCCCTGAGGTCCCTATCGTAAGTCGAGAGTACCTGCCCCAACTCGAGAAAATCCCGGAGGTTTTGCCCTCCAGGCGAGATGAGGCCCATTTCCTCTGAGGCTTCTCAAGGCTAATCACACCTAATTTGTGGAAATTCTAAAAGGTCCTTCACACACTTGCCGCAACTCAAGAAGGACCCCGACATACCTGTATCCACTCTAGAGGGAGCACGAGGCTCCCTCGCACATCCAGGGGAGCCCCGTTTCTGCCTCATAGCTCGAGATGAGGGATCCTTTCCCTGCTTGGTTGGGAAAGAATTCCCGTCGTTCCCGTTGCATCTCAAGAGGAGGCCGTCTCCACAGGAAAGGCAAGAGGAACTCCAGGGCCGCGCCACCATTCCGAGTCCCCCAGATTTCTCAGTTCATTTCAGAGGAACCTGTTTTCCCTGCACTGCCTCGACTTTCTCGCCGAGGATCGACAGCCACAACGGTGGCACGTGAAGCAGCACTGTGGGAAAGCCTAGTGGAAAGCCTCGTGGGAAAGCCTAGAGGGAAAGCCACAGATCCCTTGATCAACGGGACGGGAAGCGTGACACTGCAGCTACAGCTCTGGAGGAAAGCACACGTGCATGCACCCATTCGAGACGAGGACTTACTCCCCTGGGGAGACTCCAGAAGTACCCCACGATCCATGTCAGCACTGGAGAGGAATCCTCATGTTCCAGGCACGACTCCACACAAGGTCTTAGGCCCCGGCTTCGAAGGGAAAGTTATCCTGAGTGGCCCCCGTGCAACTCGCATAGGGACTGGCCTTTCCTGAGGCAACCAGAGCGGGTCCCTGAGGTCCCCGTCGGAAGTTGAGAGCACCTGCCGCAACTCGACAGAATCCAAGAGGTTTTGCCCTCCAGGAGAGATGAGGCCCATTTCCACTGAGGCTTTCCGAAGCTAATCACACCTAACCTATGGAATTTCCAAAAGGTCTTTCGCACCCTTGCTGCAGCTCAAGAAGTTGCCTGACATACCCGTCTCACATCTAGAGGAAACACGAGGGTCCCGGCCACATCCAGAGGAGCCCCGTTTCCGCTACGTAGCTCGAGATGAGGAATCCTTTCGCTGCGTGTTCGGGAAAGAATTCTGTGCATTCCTGTCGCATCTCAATTAGGAGGTGCTCTCCACAGGAAAGGCTAGAACTCCAGCGTCGTGCCACCATTCCCAGAAAACCCCAGATGTTTCATTCCATTCTAGAGGAAACTGTTTTCCCTGCACTGCCTCGACTTTCACGCCGAGGATCGACTCCCACCACGGTGGCACGTGTGACAGCCCTGTGGGAAAGCCTCGTGGGAATGCCTCATGTTAAATCCTCGAGGGAAAGCCACAGATCCCATGACTCACGCGATGGGAAGCGTGAAACTGCTGCTACAGCTCAGGAGGAAAGCGCACGTGCATGCCCCTTCTTGAGACGAGGACTGACTTCCCTGGGGAGACTCAAGAATTACCCCAATATCCATTTCAGCACTGGAGAGGAAGCCTCAGGTTCCGGCCCCGACTCCACACAACCTCTTAGGCCCCGGCATCAATGGCAGTGTAATCCCAGGAGGCCACCGAACAAGTCGTATGGGGACTGGCCAGTCCTGAGGTCACCAGAGCGGGTTCCTTAGGTCACCGTCGTAAGACGAGACCACCTGCCAAAACTCGAGAAAATCAAGGAAGTTCTCCCATCCAGGCTCGAAGAGGCCCATTTTCGCTGAGGCGTCTCGAGGCTAATCACATCTAACCTCTGGAACTTCCAAAGGGTCCTTCACACCATTGCTGCATCTCAAGAAGTTCCCCGACATACCCCTCTCCACTCGAGAGGTAGCACGTGGGTCCCGCCCACATCCAGAAGAGCTCCGTTCCCGCCTCGTAGGTAGAGATGAGGGGTCCTTTCACTGCTTGTTCGGGAGAGAATCCTGGGCGTTCCCGTCGCATCACAAGAGGCGGCGCTCTCCACAGGAAAGGCGAGAGGAACTCCAGGGTCGTGCCACCATTCCAAGAGCCCCCAGATGTCTCAGTCCATTCCGGAGGAACCTGTTTTCCCTGCACTGCCTTGACTTTCACGCCGAGGATCGACTCCCACCACTGTCTCACGTGGGACAGCCCTGCGGGAAAGCCTCGTGGGAAAGCCTCATGGGAAAGCATCGAAGGAAAGCCACAGATCCCTTGATCCACGCGACGGGAAGCATGGCACTACTTCTACTGCTCTGGAGGAAAGCGCACGTGCATGCCCCCATTCGAGACGAGGACTTACTCCACTGGGAGACTCCAGAAGTACCCCAAGATCCATGTCAGCACTGGAGAGGAATCCTCAGGTCCCGGTCTCGACTCCACACAAGGTCTTAGGCCCCGGCATCGAAGGGAGAAGAATCCCGAGAGGGCCCCGAGCAACTCGCATGGGAAATAGCCTTTCCTGAGGCCACCAGAGAGGGTCCCTGAGGTCCCCGTCGTAAGTCGAGAGCACCTGCCCCAACTCGAGAAAATCCAGAAGGTTTTGCCCTCCAGGCGAGATGAGACCCATTTCCGCTGAGCCTTCTCAATGCTAATCACACCTAACTTCTCGAAATTCCAAAAGGTCCTTCACACACTTGCTTCAAATCAAGAAGTTTCCCGACATGCAGGTCTCCATTCTAGAGGAAGAACGAGGGTCCCGCCCACATCCAGAGGAGCCCCGTTTCCGCCTCGTAACTCGAGATGAGGGATCCTTTCCCTGCTTGGTCGGGAAAGCATTCCCAGCGTTCACGTCGCATCTGAAGAGGAGGCGCTCTCCACAGGAAAGACGAGAGTAACTCCAGGGTCGTGTCCACATTCCAAGAGTCCCGCAGATGTCTCAGTCCATTCCAGAGGAAACTGTTTTGCTCCACTGTTTCGACTTTCATGCCGAGGATGGACTCCCACCACGGTGGCACGTGGGACAGCCCTGTGGGAAAGCCTCCTGGGAAAGCCTCGGGGGAAAGCCTCGAGGGAAAGCCACAGATCCCATGATCGACCCGACGGGAAGCGTGACATTTCTGCTCCAGCGCGGGAGGAAAGCCCATTTGCATGTCCCCTCTAGAGACGAGGACTGACTCCCCTGGGGAGACTCCAGAAGTACCCAAAGTTCCATGTCAGCACTGGAGAGGAATCCTTAGGATCCGACCCTGAATCCACACAAGGTCTTAGGCCCGGCATCGACGGGAGAGGAATCCAGAGAGGCTCCCGAGCCACTGGAATGGGGACTGGCCAGTCCTGAGGCCACCAGAGCGGGTCCCTTAGGTCACCGTCGTAAGACGAGAGCACCTGCCGCAACTCGAGTAAATCCAGGAGGTTTTTCCCTCCAGGCGAGATGAGGCCCATTTCCGCTGAGGCTTCTCCAGGCTAATCACTTCTAGCCTCTGGAACTTCCAAAAGGTCCTTCACACCCTTGCTGCAACTCAAGAAGTTGCCTGACATGCGCGTCTCCACTCTAGAGGAAGCACGAGTCTCCCATCCACATCCAGAGGAGCCCCGTTTCTGCCCTGTAGCTCGAGATGAGTGACATTTCGCTGCTTTGTCCGGAAAGTATTCCCGGCGTTCCCCTCTCACCACAAGAGGAGGCGCTCTCCACAGGAAAGGCGAGAGGAACTCCAGCGTCGTGCCACCATTCCAAGAGTCCCCGAGATGTCTCAGTCCATTCCAGAGGAACCTGTTTGCCCTGCACTGCCTCGGCTTTCACGCAGAGGATCGACTCCCACGCAGAGGATCGACTCCCACCACGCTGGCACGTGTGACAGCCCAGTGGGAAAGCCTCGTGGAAAAGCCTCGTGGGAAAGCCTCTAGGGAAAGCCACAGATATCTTGATCCAGGAGATGGGAAGCGTGACACTGCTGCTGCCGCTATGGAGGAAAGCGCACGTGCATGCCCCCATTTGAGACGAGGACTTACTCCCCTGGGGAGACTCCAGAAGTACCCCAAGATCTATGTCAGCACTGGAGAGGAATCTTCAAGTTCCAGCACCGCCTCCACACAAGGTCTTAGGCCCCGGCATCAAAGGGAGAGAAATCCCGAGAGGCCCCCGAGCAACTTGCATTGGGACTGGCCTTTCCTGAGGCCACAAGAGCGGGTCCCTGAGGTCCCCGTCGTAAGTCGAGAGTACCTGCCGCAACTCGAGAAAATCCAGGAGGTTTTGCCCTCCAGGCGAGATTAGGCCCATTTCCGCTGAAGCTTCTCAAGGCTAATCACATCTAAGCCCTGGAACTTCCAAAAGGTCCTTCACACCCTTGCTGCAACTCAAGACGTTCCCCGACTTCCCTGTCTCCACTCTAGAGGAAGCATGAGGGTCCCGCCCACATCCAGAGGAGCCCTGTTTCTTCCTCGTAGCTCAAGATGAGGGACACTTTCCCTGCTTGGTCGGGAAAGAATTCTGAACATTCCTGTCGCATTTCAAGAGGAGGCGCTCTCCACAGCAAAGGCGAGCGGATCTCCAGCATCGTGCCACCATTCCAAGAGTCCCCCAAATATCTCAGTCATTTCAGAGGAACCTGTTTTCCCTGCACTGCCTCGAATTTCACGCCGAGGATCGACTCAAACCAAGGTGGCACGTGGGACCCCTGTGGGGAAGCCTCGTGAGAAAGCCTCCTGGGAAAGCCTGGAGTGAAAGTCACAGATCCCTTGATCCAGGCGATGGAAAGCGTGACACTGCTGCTAGAGCTCTGGAGGAAAGCGCAGGTGCATGTCCCCATTCGAGATGAGGACTTACTCCCCTGAGGAGACTCCAGAAGTACCCCAAGATCCATGTCAGCATAGGAGAGGAATCCTCAGGTTCCGGCCCCGCCTCCACACAGGCCTTAGGCCCCGGCATCGAAGGGAGAGGAATCCCCAAAGGCACCCGAGCAACTCGCAGGGGACTGGCCTTTCCTGAGGCCACCAGAGCGGGTCCCTGAGGTCCCCGACATAAGTCGAGAGCACCTGCCGCAACTCGAGAAAATCCAGGAGGTTTTGCCCTCCAGGCGAGATGGGGCCCATTTCCGCTGAGGCGTATCAAGGCTAATCACACCTAACATCTGGGACTTTCAAAAGGTCCTTCACACCCTTGCTGCAACTCAAGAAGTTCCCCGACATACCTGTCTCCACTCGAGAGGAAGCACGAGGGTCCCGCCCACATCCAGAGGAGCCCCGTTTCCGCCTCCTAGCTCGACATGAGGGATCCTTTGGCTGCTTGATCGGGAAAGAATTCTGGGCATTCCCGTCCCATCTCAAGAGGATGCGTTTTACACAGGAAAGGCGAAAGGAACACCATCGTCGTGTCACCAAACCAAGAGTCCCCCATTGTCTCAGTCCATTTCAGAGGAACCTGTTTTCCATGCACTGCCTCGACTTTCACGCCGAGGCTCGACTCCCACCACGGTGGCACATGGGACAGCCCTGTGGGAAAGCCTCGTGGGAAAGCCTGGTGGGAAAGCCTCCAGGGAAAGCCACAGATCCCTTGATAAACGCGACCGGAAGCGTGACACTGCTGCTACCGATCGGGAGGAAAGCGCACGTGCATAACCCCATTCGAGACGAGGACTTAGTCCCCTGGGGAGCCTCCAGAAGTACCCCAAGATCCATGTCAGCACTGGAGAGGAATCCGCAGGTTCAGGCCCCGACTCCACACAAGGTCATAGGCCCCGGCATGGACTGGAGAGGAATCCCGAGAGGCCCCCGAGGAACTCGCATGCTGACTGGCCTTTCCTGAGGCCACCAGAGCCGGTCCCGGAGGACCCCGTTATAAGTCTTGAGCACCTGCCGAAACTCGAGAAAATCCAGGAGGTTTTGGCCTCCATGCGAGATGAGGACCATTTCCAGTGAGGCTTCTCGAGGCTAATCACACCTAACCTCTGGAACTTCCAAAAGGTCCTTCACACCCTTGCTTCAAATCAAGAATTTCCCCGACATCCCAGTCTCCACTCTAGAGAAAGCACGAGGGACCCGCCCACCTCCAGAGGAGCCCGTTTCCGCCTTGTAGCTCGAGATGAGGGATCCTTTCCCTGCTTGGTCGGGAAAGAATTCCCGGCGTTCCCGTCGCATCTCAAGAGGAGGCGCTCTCCACAGGAAAGGCGAGAGGAACATCAGCGTCGTGCCACCATTCCAAGAGTCCCCCATATGTCTCCGCCCATTCCAGAGGAACCTGTTTTCCCTGCACTGACTCGACTTTCACGCCAAGGATCGACTCCAACCACGGGGGCACATGGGACAGACCTGTGGGAAAGCCTCTTGGGAAAGCCTCGTGGGAAAACCTCGAGGTATAGCCACAGATCCCTTGTCCACGCGACGGGAAGCGTGACGCTGCTGCTGCCGCTCTGGAGGAAAGCGCACGTGCATGCCCCCATTCGAGACGAGGACTTACTCCGCTGAGGAGACTCCAGAAGTACCCCAAGATCCGTGTCAGCACTGGAGAGGAATCCTCAGGTTCCGGCCCCGACTCCACACAAGGTCTTAGGATCCGGCATCCAACGGTGAGGAATCCCCAGAGGCCCGCGAGCAACTCGCATGGGGACTGGCCTTTCCTGAGGCCACAAGAGCGGGTCCCTGAGGTCCCCGACGTAATTTGACAGCACCTGCCGCAACTCGAGAAAATCCAGGAGGTTTTGCCCTGCAGGCGAGATGAGGCCCATTTTCGCTGAGGAGTCTCGAGGCTAATCACATCTAACCTCTGGAAATTCCAAAGGGTCATTCAAACCCTTGTTGCAACTCAAGAAGTTCCCCGACATACCCCTCTCCACTCGAGAGAAAGCACGTGGGTCCCGCCCACATCCAGAAGAGCTCCGTTTCCGCCTCGTAGCTGGAGATGAGGGATCCTTTCGCTGATTGTTCGGGAGAGAATCCTGGGCGTTCCCGTCGCATCGCAAGAGGAGGCGCTCTCCACAGGAAAGGCGAGAGCAACTCCAGGGTCGTGCCACCATTCCAAGAGTCCCCCAGATGTCTCAGTCCATTCCGGAGAAACCTGTTTTCCCTGCACTGCCTCGACTTTCACGCCGAGGATCGACTCCCACCACAGTCTCACGTGGGACAGCCCTGTGGGAAAGCCTCGTGGGAAAGCCTCGAGGGAAAGCCACAGATCCCTTGATCCACGCGACGGGAAGCGTGACACTGCTGCTACAGGTCGGAAGGAAAGCGCACGTGCATGCCCCCTCTCGAGACGAGGACTCACTCCCGTGGGGAGACTCCAGAAGTGACCCAAGATCTATTTCAACACTGGAGAGGAATCCTCATGTTCCGGGCCCAACTCCACACAAGGTCTTAGGCCCCGGCATCAAAGTGAGAGGAATCCCAAGATGCCCACGAGAAACCTGCATGGGGACTGGCCTTTCCTGAGGCCACCAGATCGTGTCCCTGAGGTCCCCGTGGTAAGACGAGAGCACCAGCCGCAACTCGAAAAAATCCAGGAGGTTTTGCCCTCCAGGCGAGAAGAGTCCCATTTCCACTGATGCTTCTCGAGGCTAATCACACCTAACCTCTGGAACTTCCAAAAGGTCCTTCACTCTCTTGCTGCCACTCGAGAAGTTCCCCGACTTACCCGTCTCCACTCTAGAGGAAGCACGAGGGTCCTGGGCACATCCAGAGGAGCCTCGTTTCCGCCTAGTGGCTCGAGATGAGGCATCCTTTCGCTTCTTGGTCGGGGAAGAATTCTCGGCGTTCCCGTTGCATTTCAAGAGGAGGCGGTCGCAATAGGAAAGGCGAGAGGAACTCCAGAGTCGTGCCACCATTCCGAGAGCCCCCAGATGTCTCAGTCCATTCCAGAGGAACCTATTTTCCATGCACTGCCTCGACTTTCACGCCGAGGATCGACTCCCACCACGGTGGCAGGTGGGACAGCCCTGTGTTAAAGCCTCGTGGGAAAGCCACGTGGGAAAGCCTCGTGGGAAAGCCACGTGGGAAAACCTCGTGGGAAAGCCTCGAGGGAAAGCCACAGATCCCTTGATCCACGCGATAGGAAGCGTGACACTGCTGCTACTGCTCTGGAGGAAAGCGCAAGTGCATGCCCGCTCGAGACGAGGACTTACTCTCCTGGGGAGACTCCAGAAGTACCCCAAGATCCATGTCAGCCCTGGAGAGGAATCCTCAGGTTCTGGCCCCGACTCCACACAAGGTCTTAGGCCCCGGCATCGAACGGAGAGGAATGCCGAGAGGCCCCCGAGCAACTCGCATGGGGACTGGCCTTTCCAAAGGCCACCAGAGAGTGTCCCTGAGGTCCCCGTCGTAAGTCGAGAGCACCTGCCGCAACTCGAGAAAATCCAGGAGGTTTTGCCCTCCAGGCGAGATGAGGCCCATTTCCGTTGAGGCTTCTCGAAGCTAATCAAACCTAAAGTCTGTAACTTCCAAAAGGTCCTTCACACCCTTGCTGCAACTCAAGAAGTTGCCTGACATACCCGTCTCCACTCGAGAGGAAGCACGAGGGTCCGGCCCACATCCAGAAGAGCCCCATTTCCGCTCGTAGCTCGTGATGAGGGATCCTTTCGCTGGTGGCCGGGAAAGAATTCTGGGCGTTCCCGTCGCATCTCAAGAGGAGGCGCTCTCCACAGGAAAGGCGAGAGGTACGCCAGCGTCGTTCCACCATTCCAAGAGTCCCCCAGATGTCTCAGTCCATTCCAGAGGAACCTGTTTTCCCTGCACTGCCTCGACTTTCACGCCGAGGATCGACTGCCACCAAGGTGGCACGTGAGACAGCCCTGTGCGAAAGCCTCGTGGGACAGCCCTGTGGGAAAGCCTCATGGGAAAGCCTCGTGGAAAATCCTGGAGGGAAAACCACAGATCCCATGACTCACGAGATGGGAAGCGTGACACTGCTGCTACAGATCAGGAGGAAAGCGCACCTGCATGCCCCCTCTCGAGACGAGGACTGACTCCCCTGGGGAGACTCCATAATTACCCCAAGATCCATGTCGGCATTGGTGAGGAATCCTCAGGTTCCGGCCCCGACTCCACACAACGTCTTAGGCCCCGGCACCGACGGGAGAGGAATCACGAGAGGCCCCCTAGCAACACGCATGATGACTGGCCTTTCCTGAGGCCGCCAGAGCGGGTCCCTGAAGTCCCCGTGGTAACTTGAGAGCACCTGCTGAAACTGGGGAATATCTAGAAGCCTCTCCATTCCAGGCGCCATGAGGCCCATTTCTGCTGAGGCATCTCGAGACTAACCACACCTAACCTCTGGAACTTCGAAAGGGTCCTTCACACCTTTGCTGCAACTCAAGAAGTTCCCCGACATACGCGTTCCTCTTCCCATTCTGCCATAATGGTGGTGACATCTGCATATCTAAGTTTATTGCTATTTCTTCCGGCAATCTTGATTCCAGCTCAGGTATCTTCCATCGCAGCATTTTTCATGATGTAGTCTGCATATAAGCTAAATAAACAGGGTGACAATATACAGCCTTGACATACTCCTTTTCCTTTTTGGAACCAGTATGTTGTTCCATGTCCTGCTCTAACTGTTGCTTCCTGACCTTCATACAGATTTCTCAAGAGGCAGGTTAGTGGTCTAGTATTCCCTTCTCTTTCAGAATTGTGGCTAAAACAACAGTATAAGGACCTTTCCGATGTCAGGCCAAGGAATTGTGTTTCCAGTCATTGAGCCACACCTGATCACTGAGCACAAATTCATGAATCTGTTCCTCAAGGGGGAATGATATTTTTTTTTACACAAACTTAGTTACCTGATTTATTACCTTACCTAATTGTTCCAGCTGCTGTGAAATCCCACCTCCTTACTTGTGGCAAATCTGCTAACACCTGCCTCATTTGGGGTGGGGGGTTCTCCCATAGAAAATTTCATAAGGACAACAACTATGGGAACGTGCAGTTACCCGTAATATGAGTAAGTCTGCCAGAAGTAAGCCCATCCATGTACAGTCAGTCTCTATGATCCATTTTGAAAGAGTCTCTTCAAGAGTTTGGTTGTTTCTTTCCACCATTCCAGAACACTGGGGCCTATATGCTGTATGTAATTTCCACTGATATTTAGAGCTTCACATACCTGTTAATTAACGCGGCTACAAAGACAGGGCCATTGTCGGATTCTATACTGGTTGGAAACCCAAGTCTGGGAATTATTTCTCAAATCAGCGAGCTACTTCATTTTCTTTTTCAGATCAGGTAGGGAAGGCCTCTGCCCAACCAGAGAAGGTACCTACTATTCTAGTAAGTAATGATAACAGGTGACTGCCTTTGCTTCCCCGAAGGGACACTCGCTTTCCCTGCATCCTGAGAACTCCACGTCTCAGCCAGTTGGAAAAGCGCTTCTTGGAGGTCATTATTCAGGGGCAATTTCCCCTGGAGCCCGGGGCCATAGGGAGTGGCTCCACACTCCCAGGGAAAGGCAGAGCCACAGCCACACATCTGTCCCATCCCCTTTGCTCTGTAGGAGAGCTCTAGTGAGCCTAGGTCTGTCAGGAAAATTCTTGGCTCCTATGGGGACACATTCTATGTGTGAAACTGCATACAGGACCGAGGGGCCACAGGGCGCCTGTTTCTCTCGGGGCCGGAGGGGTGGGGGGCCTGAAGCAGTGCGGCCCAGCAACAGCTTCCACATCCATCCAATTGCTCTGTTCTTACCTCTGATAGAACTAGCTTTGTTCCAGCCTTTGGCAATTTGGAGGCAAGCAGGCCCCACTTCCTCCCCAAGGAGGCATGGGACCTACTTTGAGTGGAAAGGCCCCTCACGGAGCTGAACCCAGGAAGGCACCCAGTCATGTCTGACACATTCCTGCATCCTGCTTCTTCATGAGCAATACCGCTATAAGCTAGGAGTGTCTTACCAAGGCTCAGAAAGGACAGGGGAGATGCATGGTGCTGCCTCTGGAATTTCGGTCCTCTGAGCAGACCTGGAGGTCTCCCCTTGAAGAAGCAAACCAGTTTCTTCCAAATACAGGCTTGCAAACACACACTGGGTGGCTGCCTCTTCTTCCCTGAAGGACGATCACTTTCCCCACATCCTGTGAACTCTGCATCCCAGCCTGCTGGAAAAGCGCTTCTTGGAGGTCATTTTTCAGGGACAATTTTCCCTGGAGCCCGGGGCCGTAGGGAGGGCCCCATGCTCGCTGGGAAAGGCAGAGTCACATCCACAGTCTGTTCTATCCCTTTTGCCCTGTAGGAGAGCTCTAGTGAGCCTAGGTCTGTCAGGAAAATTCTTGGCTCCTATGGGGACACATCCTGTGTGTTAACCTGCATATGGGACCTAGGGGCCACAGGGCGCCTGCTCCTCTCGGGGGGTAACCTGAAGTGGTGCGGCCCAGCAACAGCCTGAACATCCATCTAATTGCTCTTTTCTTCCTTCTGATAGAGCTAGCTTTGCTTCTCGCTTTGGCATTTCGGAAGCCAGGGGGAGCCCCACCGCTGTTGTCCTGGGGTCTATTGGAGGTACCAGGTCTACTGGACCCCAGCATGGCACCCGACCCCCTCAGACACACTCCCGCAGCCTCCTTCCCCATGGGCAGGACTGTTCTGACCTAGGAATGTGTTCCCAAGGCTCAGAAAATGCAGGGAGACACACGGCCCTGACTCTGGAACTGAGGCCGTTGGAGCAGGCCTGGAGGTCTGACGTCTGAGACGGCAAACGCTTGCTGCGAGATACAGGTGTGAAAACACACTCTCTGGGGCTGCCTTTCCTTCCTCCAAGGAAGATAGCTTTTCCAGTCTCCTCCGTGCTGAGTCATACAAGGCTGGAAAGGTCTGGCTTAGAGGGCATTTCTCAGCGGCAATGGCCCCTGAGGCCCTGCACCCAGGGAGGGATCCTACCCTCCCAGGGGAAGTCAAAGCAACCTCCAAACAGCTGTTCTATCATGTTTCCTCTGCAGGAGGGAGCTAGTGAGCCCAGGTCTGTCTGGAACGTTCTTGGATCCTGCGGGGAAATCATCCTGGGAGCCCACCTGGATACCAGTCGTAGGGGCTAACATCTGCATTTTTCTTCCTTGGAGCCCTAACGCAGTACAGCCTAGCAACTGCTTGAAAATCCATCCTGTTGCTGTTTTCTTCCCTCTGACAGAGCGAGCTTTGCTCCCCACTTTGGGATTTCAGAAGCAAGGTGGTGGCCTGCAACTCCTTGCCTGGGGTCCATTGGAGGTGCAAGGTGCCCTCGACCAGGTGACCCCAGCATGGCACCTGGCCCCCTCAGACACACTCCCGCAGCCTGCTTCCCCATGGGCAGGACTGCTCTCCCCTAGGAATGTGTTTGCGAGGCCAGGAAACTGCAGGGAGACACAAGGCCCTGATTCTGGAATGGAGTCTGTTGGAGCAGGCCTGCAGGTCTTATGTCTAACAAGCCAAACACTTGCTGCAAGATACAGGCCTGAAAACACACTCTTGGGCTGCCTTTCCTTCCTCCAAGGAAGAGAGTTTTCTCAGCCTCCTGTGGGCTGAGAGTCACACAGGGCTGAAAAGCACTTACTGGGAGATTAGTTTTCATTGGCCATGGCCCCTGAGGCCCTGTGCTCAGGGAGGGCTCCCTCCCTCCCAGGGAAAGTCAAAGGAAGCTCCAAACGGCTGTTCAATCATGTTTCGGAGAGAGTCATTGCCAAGGCAGGTTTATAAGAAGTTCGAGGGTCCCCAAGGAGAGAGGGGTCTAGAATTCTCAAGGAGGAAGAAAGGGCACACTTTTTTCCCTCTACATTCCTTCGGATTATATAACAATCATGCATCCTTCTTGAGGACGGTCTCTGGAAAAACCTTCTGGCTAATCCTGTTATCTTAAAATGTAAATGATGGGAGTAGGTCTAGTGAGTCTTTACAACCTCCAGACATTCTTTTGTTCGTTGTAATAACTTATTGGAGAGTATATAACTCCATTACTAACACTAGCAAGGGGGTACACTTTCTGCCCCTTGTGATGTCTCTGTCAGAAGCTTTCTCTATCTCCTTTCTACTTGAATAAGACTCGATTGCACAAAAGCTCTGAGCAATCAAGCCTCGTCTTGGGCCCTGGATTGAATTCTTCTCCTCCATAAGCCAAGAATCCCAGCATCTTTTCGTGGTTCAGCAACAATATTTCATTTCCTCTGCAGGAGAGAGCTAGTGAGCTTAGGTCTGTCTGGAACATTCTTGGATCCTGTGGGGAAAATATCCTGTGCACACATCTGGATACTGGGCCTAGAGGCCAAAATTCGCATTTCTTTCCCGCGGAGCCCTCACATGGTGTGACTTAGCAACTGCTTGAAAATCCATCCCATTGCTGTTTTCCTCATTCTGACAGACAGAGCTAGCTTTGTTCCCTGCTTTGGGATATCTCAACCGAGGGGCCGGTCCATAGCTACTCGCCTGGGGCCCATTGGATGTGCAAGGTGCCCTCGACTAGGTGACCCTAGCATGGCACTCAGCCCGCTCAGACACACTCCCGAGGCTTCTTTCTCATGGGAAGCACTGCTCCAACCTAGGAATGTGTCTGCAATGCTTGGAAAGTGCAGTGAGACACACAGCCCTGACTCTGGAATTGAGGCCCTCAGAGCAAGCCTGCAGCTCTGATGTCTGAGAAGCAAAACACTTGCTGCAAAGAGAGGCCTGAAAACACACTCTCTGTGGATGACTTTCCTTCCTCTAAGGAAGACAGATGTCCCAGTCTCCTGCTTCCTGCATGTCACACAGCTGGAATGCGCTTGCTTGGATGTCATGATTCAGTGGCAATGACCCCTGAGGCCCTTTGCCCAGGGAGGGCTCCCACACTCATAGGCAAATCAAAGCAACTTCCAAGTGAGTCAGCTCTTCACATCAAGTGGCCAAAGTATTGGAGTTTCAGGTTCAGTATTAGTCCTTCCAATGGATATTCAGACCTGATTTCCTTTAGGATGGAGTGGTTGCGTCTCCTTGTAGTCTAAGCGACCTACAAGCATCTTCTCCAACACCACTGTTCAAAAGCATCAAATTTTCAGCTGTCACTTTCTTTATAGTACATCTTTCATATCCATCCATGACATATGGAAAAACCATAGCCTTGACCGGATGGATCTTTGTTGGCAAAGCAACGTCTCGGCTTTTTAATATGCTGTCTAGTTTGGTCATCACTTTTCTTCCAAGTCATAAATATGTTTTAAGTTCATGGAGGCAGCCATCACCTGCAGTGATTCCCAAGCCCCCCAAAATAGTCTGCTGCTGTTTCCAATGTTTTCCCATCTATTTGCCATGAAGTGATGAGACTGGATGCAATGATTGTAGTTTTCTGAATGCTGAGCTTTAAGCTAATTTTTCACTCTCCTCTTTCACTTTCATCAGGAGACTCTTTAGCTCTTCTTCACTTTCTGCCATAAGGGTGGTGTCATCTGAATATCTGAGATTATTGATATTTCTCCCAGCAACCTTGATTCCAGCGTGTGCTTCCTCCAGCCCAGTGTTTCTCATGCTGTACTCTGCATATAAGTTAAATAAGCAGGGTGACAATATACAGCCTTGACATGTTCCTTTTCCTATGTAGAACCAGTCTGTTGTTCCATGTCCAGTTCGAACTGTTTCTTCCTGACCTGCATACAGGTTTCTCAAGAGACAGGTCAGGTGGTCTGGTATTCCCATCTCTTTCAGAATTTTTCCCAGTTTCTTGTGATCCACACAGTCAAAGGCTTTGGCATTGTCAATAAAGCAGAAATAGATGGTGTTTTTTTTTCCGGAACTCTCTTGCTTTTTCAATGATCCAGTGGATGTTGGCAATTTGATCTCTGGTTTCTCTGCATTTTTTAAATCCCTCTTGAACATCTGGAAGTTCACAGTTCATGTGAACTTGGAGAATTTTGAGCATTACTTTACTAGTGTGTGAGATGAGTGCAATTGTGCAGCAGCTTGAATAGTCTTTGTCATTGCCTTTCTTTGGGATTGGAATGAAAACTGACCTAATGACTAGATGTTTTCAATTGCATATGCTGAAAGAACTGGGTGTGCAGTTTTGAAGGAAAAAAAAATCATTTTAACCCATTTTCTCTGAAGTGCAAGGCATATCATGGCCATCCCTGAATCATAAAGTCACCTTTTCTTTATGTAGTCATAGTTTCATGCCTAAATTATAGGCCAACTCGTGCTCAACTTGACTCTGATGTCAGGGGCAGATCAACTGATAAAAAGCTTGGATTGTCCCTCTGGAGGAAAGTGAGATCTTGGTCCCACGAGAAGAATCTGAAGGGTTACGGGAACTTGCAAGAGTGGGGAAAGCTTAGTCCATCCTACATGTACCAAAATCTTAAATAAGGCTTATTTACTTTACCGAAGTAAAAAAACAGATGATGAAAACAATTATAAATCAATGAAAGGTAGAGAAACTCATAGTCTGTGATCAAAAATTGCATTCTAAGAAAACTTAGTTCTCTTAACCTAGAGAGGAGACTAAATTCCATCTGGTAGCAGCTTACCAGAAGACAAGCAAACAAACAAACAAATTATCAGTAAGCTTAAAAAAAGTATTTTCCATATATCTTGAAGTAGCAGTATTTCTGCAAAGGCATCAGTGTGAAACCACAGAGGACATGGTTAAAACCTGATGAAATAGAAATTGACAATGTCATCTGGTCACTGCTGCGACTTGAAATGCTTTAATATGATAACTAGAATGATAACTGACAGCATTTGACCAGGACATATCAGATTTTCACGGATGTCATATCATTTCTAGGATATCTATATTAGGAACTGAAGGAATCTTTGAACCTAGGAAAGAAAACAACAGTCTCAAAGGCCCTTGCTGAGTCATCTAGCAGCAAGGAATGTCTTTGCAAGGATCGCAAAGTGAAGGGAAGATACACCGACCTGCCTCTGCAACGTCGGTCCTCTGAGCAGATCTGGAGGTCTCCCTTTGTATAAGCTAACCTGTTCCTTCCAAATAGAGGTTTGCAACACAAAACAAGTGGCCGCCTATTCTTCCCCGAAGGAGGCTCTCTTTCCCCACATCCTGCAAACTCCCTTTCCCAGCCTCCTGGAAAAGTGCTTCTTGCAGTTCCTTTCAGAAAATCCTATGGACAGAGAAGCCTGGTAGGCTGCAGTCCATGGGGTCGCTGAGGGTCGGACACGACTGAGCGACTGCACTTTCATTTTCACTTTCATGCATTGGAGAAGGCAATGGCAACCCACTTACTGTTCTTGCCTGGAGAATCCCAGGGACGGGGGAGCCTAGTGGGCTACCGTCTATGGCGTCGCACAGAGTCGAACACGACTGAACCAACTTAGCAGCAGCAGCAGCAGCAGCAGCAGCAGCAGCAGCAGCAGCAGCAGCAGCAGCAGTTCCTTTCTTAGGGGCAGTTATCCCTGAGATTGGGACCTGGAAAGGCAGAGCCACCTCCACACACACATCTTTTCTGTCCCCTTTCCTCTGGAGGAGAGCTCTAGTGAGCCTAGGTCTGTCAGGAAAATTGTTGGCTTTGACGGGATCACACCCGGTGTGTGAAACTGCATACCCGACCTAGGGGCCACAGGGCACCTGTTTTGCTCGAGTGGGTCCTGGAGGGGTGCAGCATAGCAAGAGCTTAAAGATCCATCCAATTTGTCTTTCTTTTACCTCGGAGAGAACGAGTTTGCTCCACCTCCACCCTTTGGCAGTGTGGAGGGAAGAGGGCACAACCCTCTCCCAAAGGGGACATAGGGCCTACCAGGAGAGAAAGGCCCCTTGAGGAGCTGAGCCCAGGTAGGCAGCCAGTGATGTCAAGCACACTCCCGCTGCTTGCTTCTTCATGGGCACTCCGACAATCTGCTAGGAATGTCTTGGCAAGGATCTCAAAGGGAAGGGGAGATACATGGCCCTGTCTCTGGAACTTCAGTCCTCTGAGCAGATCTGGAGGTCTTGAGTTGTATAAGCAAACGTGTTCCTTCCAAATAGAGGCTTGCGAACACACCCCCGGTGGTTGCCTCTTCTTCCCCGAAGAAGTCTTTCTTTCCCCACATGCTGCGAACTCCCTGTCCCAACCTCCAAGATTAGCGCTTCTTGCCATTCCTTTCTTAGAGGCAGTTATCCCTGAGCTTGGGGCCGTAGGGA
This sequence comes from Ovis canadensis, assembly GCF_042477335.2. Taxonomy (NCBI): domain Eukaryota; kingdom Metazoa; phylum Chordata; class Mammalia; order Artiodactyla; family Bovidae; genus Ovis; species Ovis canadensis. The sequence goes on from NC_091269.1 coordinate 10,095,944, forward strand.
GTAGCCCCACACTCACAGGGAAAGGCAAAGACTCCTCCATACATCTCCTCTATCCCCTTTGCTCTGGAGGAGAGCTTTAGTGAGCCTAGGTCTTTCAGGAAAATTGTTGGCTTGGACAGGATCTCACCCTGTTTGTGAACCTGCATACCCAACCGGGGGCCACAGAGCACCTGTTTCAGTAAAGTGGGCCCTGAAAGGGTGCAGCCTAGCAAGAGCTTGAAAATCCATTCAATTGCTGTTTTTGTACCTCTGACAGAGCGAGCTTTGCTCCACCCTTTGGCAGTGTGGAGAAAAGAGGCATGACACCCTCCCCAAGGGGACATGGGGCCTACTTCGAGAGGAAAGGCCCCTTGTGGAGTTGAGGCACACAGTCGTGTCAAACACACTCCCACTGCTTGCTTCTTCATGGGCACTCCCTCTATCAGCTAGGAATGTCTTTGCAATGATCACAAAGGGAAGGGGAGATACACGGCCCTGCCTCTGGACCTCCGGTGCTCTGAGCAAATCTGGTCTCCCGTTGTTGGTCAAGTTCAAGTTCAAGGTCAAGGTCAAGGTCAAGTTCAAGTTCAAGGTCAAGTTCAAGTTCAAGTTCAAGTTCAAGGTCAAAGTCAAGGTCAAGTTCAAGTTCAAGGTCAAAGTCAAGTTCAAGTTCAAGGTCAAAGTCAAGGTCAAGTTCAAGGTCAAAGTCAAGGTCAAGGTCAAGTTCAAGTTCAAGGTCAAAGTCAAGGTCAAGTTCAAGTTCAAGGTCAAAGTCAAGGTCAAGTTCAAGGTCAAATTCAAGGTCAAGTTCAAGGTCAAGTTCAAGGTCAAAGTCAAGGTCAAGTTCAAGTTCAAGGTCAATGTCAAGGTCAAGTTCAAGTTCAAGGTCAAAGTCAAGGTCAAGTTTAAGTTTAAGGGCAAGGACAAGGTAAGGGCAAGGACAAGTTAAGGCCAAGGGCAAGGCCTAGGGAAGGCCAAGCCGAAGGCCAAGGGCAAGGGCAAGGGCAATGCCAAGGGTAAGGCCAAGGCCCAGGCCAGGGCCAAGGCCAAGGCCGCCAAAGCGAAGCCCAAACCCCGTAACGACTGACAGAAGGCAGAAGGCACTAAGCCCGTGTGCAGAGGAAGCCACTGAAGGCGGCAAGGCCACAGAGCTCCCCGACTCCCGTTCCCACAGGAAGACGTGAGGATAAAGGGCCTCGTCCCAGCACAGCACCCGCTCCCACCGGCCCCTGACTCCCACAGCACGCCCCCTAAAACAACACTGTCTTCCCAGAAAAGAGAACGGAAAAGCCATGTGTGTGCCAAAGGAGCAAGATGAACGAACGATGCAACGCCCTCCAACTTTGGGCACACCTGACGCCTGGGAACCCGGGGCCCGGCCGATGGGTCCCCGCCGTTCTCGGGCGGGAGCGGGGGTCGACACGTGGGCCGAGAGCACTTGCCCGGGCCACCCGCAAATCCCCTGAGACGTGATCCGACCCCAGGGACCGAGGGCAAACGTACCGCTTGAGGTGCTGGAGGAGCTGGACGAAGCCATGGTGGGAGAGGCACACAGGAGCGCTGCAGACTGCTGGCCGAGTGGGCGGGGACCCAGCAGCCCATGACTCTGGAGAGCGGGAGGCGTCTCCGCCCCCATTGACGTCAATAGGGTTTGGGTGCGTAGATGGAGGGGGCCGCCCCTGGCCTCTTTCCAAGCAGAGACCCTGGACAGAGTCCCGTGGAGTGAGTGGGCTTTTCCCGGGCACAGCTGTGCCCCGGACCGCCAAGATGCCCGTTGGGGTGGGTGGGCAGTTCGGGGGCTTTGGTTTGTGGCCCTCCCTCGCAGCGGATGGTGGGATCAACCCCGGGTGGATCAATCAGGGGCCCTCAGCAGTGCCAAGGGAGCTCACCGCCCAGGAAACGCCCCCTAGGTCCCTTTGAATTGGCCGCCCACGCCCCCTTTCCCAGCCTGCCTTGTTCTGGGGTTTCCCACCTTTTCACATACCACAGGTCCCTGGGCCTGGACTGTCCCCCGCTGGCTCCTCCGAGGCATTCCGGGACAACGGACGCTCTCTCCAGCGCCTCTGCCTAGATCCCACGTTGTCCTCGCCTCCATATGCCACCTGCGCCTCCCCAACTCCTCCGTGGGCTCCTGGCGTCCTTTCCCTACAGCAGTCCCAGAGCACCAGCCCCGAGGGCTTTGAGTTGCCTGGAGCCCAAGGCTCCGGCCAGAGACCTGAGGGGCCAGCGTCTGGACCGGGAGCTAATGCCATTAGGGGCTTTACTCATGTGGAGCCTGAGGCCAACATCCGTGGCAACCCCCAAGCGCGAATGCCCCGGAGATACACGCCCAAGGGGACAGTGTACCCCCTATGTGGGGAAGGAGGTTCCTGTTTTCCCAGCACTGCATGGTGGCACGTGGAATAGCCCTGTGGGAAAGCCCATGGAAAAGCCTCGAGGGAAAGACACAGATCCCTTGATCCACAAGACGGGAAGCGAGACACTGCTGCTACTGCTCAGGAGGAAAGCACACCTGCATGACCCCACTCGTGACGAGGACTGACTCCCCTGGGGAGACTCCAGAATTACCCCAAGATCCATGTCAACACTGGAGAGGACTCCTCAGGTTCCGGCCCCGACTCCACACAAGGTCTTAGGCCCCGGCATCGACGGGCGAGGAATTCCGAGAGGCCCCCGAGGAACTCGCATGGGGACTGGCATTTCCTGAGGCCACCAGAGCGGGTCCCTGAGGGCCCCGTCGTAAGTCGAGAGCACCTGCCGCAACTCGAGAAAATCCAGGAGGTTTTGCCCTGCCGGCGAGATAAGGCCCATTTCCGCTGAGGCTTCTCGAGGCTAATCACATCTAACCCCTGGAAGTTCCAAAGGGTCCTTCACACCCTTGCTGCAACTCAAGAAGTTCCCCGACATACCCGTCTCCCCTCGAGAGGAAGCACGAGGGTCCCATACACATCCAGGGGAGACCCGTTTCCGCCTGCTAGCTCGAGATGAGGGATCCTTTCCTGTTTCGTAGGGAAAGAATTCCCGGCGTTCCTGTCGCATCTTAAGAGGAGGCGCTCTCCACAGGAGAGGCGAGAGGAACTCCAGGGTCGTGCCACCATTCCAAGAGTCCCCCAGATGTGTCAGTCCATTCCAGAGGAACGTATTTTCCCTGCACTGCCTGGACGTTCATGCGGAGGATCGACTCCCACCACGGTGGCATGTGGGACAGCCCTGTGGGAAAGCCTCGTGGGAAAGCCTCGGGGGAAAGCCATAGATCCCTTGATCCACGCGGCGGAATGCGTGACACTGCTGCTATCGCTCTGGAGGAAAGCGCAAGAGCATGCCCGCATTCGAGACGAGGACTGACTCCCCTGGGGAGACTCCAGAAGTACCCCAAGATCCATGTCAGCACTGGAGAGGAATCCTCAGGTTCCGGCCCCGACTCCACACAAGGTCTTAGGCCCCGGCATCGAAGGGAGAGGAATGCCGAGTGGCCCCCGAGAAACTCGCATGGGGATTGGCCTTTCCTGAGGCCACCAGAGCGGGTCCCTGAGGTCCCCGTCGTAAGTCGAGAGCACCTGACGCAACTCGAGACAATCCAGGAGGTTTTGCCCTCCAGGCGAGATGAGGCCCATTTCCGCTGAGGCTTCTCGAGGCTAATCACATGTAACCACTGGAACTTCCAAAGGGTCCATCACACCCTTGCTGCAACTCAAGAAGTTCCCCGACATTCCAGTCTCCACTCGAGAGGAAGCACGAGTGTCCCGCACACATCCAGGGGAGCCCCGTTTCCGCCTCCTAGCTCGAGATGAGGGATCCTTTCCCTGTTTCGTAGGGAAAGAATTCACGGCGTTTCCGTCGCATCTCAAGAGGAGGCGCTCTCCACAGGAAAGGCGAGACGAACTCTAGGGTCGTGCCACCATTCCAAGAGTCCCCCAGATGTGTGAGTCCATTCCAGAGGAACTTGTTTTCCCTGCACTGCCTTGACGTTCAAGCCGAGGATCGACTCCCACCACGTGTGCACGTGGGACAGCCCTGTGGGAAAGCCTCGTGGGAAAGCCTCGTGCGAAAGACTCGAGGGAAAGACATAGATCCTTTGATCCACGCGGGGCACTGCGTGACACTGCTGCTACCGCTCTGGAGGAAAGCACAAGTTCATGCTCACATTCGAGACGAGGACTGACTCCCCTGGGGAGACTCCAGAATTACCCCAAGATCCATATCAGCACTGGAGAGGAATCCTCAGGTTACGGCCCCGACTCTACACAAGGTCTTAGGCCCTGGCATCGACGGGAGAGGAATCCCGAGAGGCCCCCGTGGAACTCGCATGGGGACTGGCCTTTCCTGAGGCCACCAGAGCGGGTCCCTGAGGTCCCCATCGTAAGTCGAGAGCACCTGCCGCAACTCGAGAAAATCCAGGAGCTTTTGCCCTCCAGGCGAGATGAGGCCCATTTCCGCTGAGGCTTCTCGAGGCTAATCACATCTAACCACTGGAACTTCCAAAGTGTCCTTCACACCCTTGCTGCAACTCAAGAAGTTCCCCGACATACCCGTCTCCACTCGAGAGGAAGCACGTGGGTCCCGCACACATCCAGGGGAGCCCCGTTTCCGCTTGCTAGCTCGAGATGAGGGATCCATTCCCTGTTTCGTAGGGAAAGAATTCCCGGTGTTCCCGTCGCATCTCAAGAGGAGGCGCTCTCCACCGGAAAGGCGAGAGGAACTCCAGGGTCGTGACACCATTCCAAGAGTCCCCCAGATGTGTCAGTCCATTCCAGAGGAACCTGTTTTCCCTGCACTGCCTTGACGTTCAAGCCGAGGATCCACTCCCACCACGTGTGCACGTGGGACAGCCCTGTGGGAAAGCCTCGTGGGAAAGCCACGTGGGAAAGAATCGAGGGAAAACCATAGATCCTTTGATCCACGCGGCAGACTGCATGACACTGCTGCTACCGCTCTGGAGGAAAGCGAAAGTGCATGCCCGCATTCGAGACGAGGACTGACTCCCCTGGGGAGACTGCAGAAGTACCCCAAGATCCATGTCAGCACTGGAGAGGAATCCTCAGGTTCCGGCCCCGACTCCACACAAGGTCTTAGGCCCCGGCAACGACGGGAGAGGAATCCCGAGAGGCCCCCGAGGAACTCGCATGGGGACTGGCCTTTCCTGAGGCCACCAGAGCGGGTCCCTGAGGTCCCCGTCGTAAGTCGAGAGCACCTGCCGCAACTCGAGAAAATCCAGGAGGTTTTGCCCTCCAGGCGAGATGAGGCCCATTTCCGCAGAGGCTTCTCGAGGCCAATCACATCTAACCACTGGAACTTCCAAAGGGTCCTTCACACCCTTGCTGCAACTCAAGAAGTTCCCCGACATACCCGTCTCCACTCGAGAGGAAGCACGTGGTGTCCCGCACACATCCAGGGGAGACCCGTTTCCGCCTCCTAGCTCGAGATGAGGGATCCTTTCCCTGTTTCGTAGGGAAAGAATTCCCGGCGTTCCCGTCGCATCTCAAGAGGAGGCGCTCTCCACAGGAAAGGCGAGAGGAACTCCAGGGTCATGCCACAATTCCAAGAGTCCCCCAGATGTGTCAGTCCATTCCAGAGGAACCTGTTTTCCCTGCACTGCCTTGACGTTCAAGCCAAGGATCGACTCCCACCACGTGTGCACGTGGGACAGCCCTGTGGGAAAGCCTCGTGGGAAAGCCTCGTGGGAAAGACTCGAGGGAAAGAAATAGATCCTTTGATCCACGCGGCGGACTGCGTGACACTGCTGCTACCGCTCTGGAGGAAAGCGCAAGTGCATGCCCGCATTCGAGACGAGGACTGACTCCCCTGGGGAGACTCCAGAAGTACCCCAAGATCCATGTCAGCACTGGAGAGGAATCCTCAGGTTCCGGCCCCGACTCCACACAAGGTCTTAGGCCCCGGCATCGACGGGAGAGGAATCCCGAGAGGCCCCGGAGGAACTCGCATGGGGACTGGCCTTTCCTGAGGCCACCAGAGCGGGTCCCTGAGGTCCCCGTCGTAAGTCGAGAGCACCTGCCGCAACTCGAGAAAATCCAGGAGGTTTTGCCCTCCAGGCGAGATGAGGCCCATTTCCGCTGAGGCTTCTCGAGGCTAATCACGTCTAACCACTGGAACTTCCAAAGGGTCCTACACACCCTTGCTGCAACTCAAGAAGTTCCCCGACATACCCGTCTCCAATCGAAAGGAAGCACGTGGGTCCCGCACACATCCAGCGGAGCCCCGTTTCCGCCTCCTAGCTCGAGATGAGGGATCCTTTCACTGTTTCGTAGGGAAAGAATTCCGGCGTTCCCGTCGCATCTCAAGAGGAGGCGCTCTCCACAGGAAAGGCGAGAAGAACTCCAGGGTCGTGACACCATTCCAAGAGTCCGGCAGATGTGTCAGTCCATTCCAGAGGAACCTGTTTTCCCTGCACTTCCTTGACGTTCAAGCCGAGGATCGACTCCCACCACGTGTGCACGTGGGACAGCCCTGTGGGAAAGACTCGTGGGAAAGCCTCGTGGGAAAGACTCGAGGGAAAACCATAGATCCTTGATCCACGCGGCGGACTGCGTGACACTGCTGCTACCGCTCTGGAGGAAAGCGCAAGTGCATGCCCGCATTCGAGACGAGGACTGACTCCCCTGGGGAGACTCCAGAAGTACCCCAAGATCCATTTCAGCACTGGAGAGGAATCCTCAGGTTCCGGCCCCGACTCCACACAAGGTCTTAGGCCCCGGCATCGACGGGAGAGGAATCCCGAGAGGCCCCCGAGGAACTCGCATGGGGACTGGCCTTTCCTGAGGCCACCAGAGCGGGTCCCTGAGGTCCCCGTCGTAAGTCGAGAGCACCTGCCGCAACTCGAGAAAATCCAGGAAGTCTTGCCCTCCAGGCGAGATGAGGCCCATTTCCGCTGAGGCTTCTCGAGGCTAATCACGTCTAACCACTGGAACTTCCAAAGGGTCATTCACACCCTTGCTGCAACTCAAGAAGTTCCCCGACATACCCGTCTGCACTCGAGAGGAAGCACGTGGGTCCCGCACACATCCAGGGGAGCCCCGTTTCCGCCTCCTAGCTCGAGATGAGGGATCCTTTCCCTGTTTCGTAGGGAAAGAATTCCCGGCATTCCCGTCGCATCTCAAGAGGAGGCGCTCTCCACAGGAAAGGCGAGAGGAACTCCAGGGTCGTGCCACCATTCCAAGAGTCCCCCAGATGTGTCAGTCCATTCCAGAGGAACCTGTTTTCCCTGCACTGCCTTGACGTTCAAGCCGAGGATCGACTCCCACCACGTGTGCACGTGGGACAGCCCTGTGGGAAAGCCTCGTGGGAAAGCCTCGTGGGAAAGACTCGAGGGAAAACCATAGATCCTTTGATCCACGCGGCGGACTGCGTGACACTGCTGCTACCGCTCTGGAGGAAAGCGCAAGTGCATGCCCGCATTCGAGACGAGGACTGACTCCCCTGGGGAGACTCCAGAAGTACCCCAAGATCCATGTCAGCACTGGAGAGGAATCCTCAGGTTCGGGCCCCGACTCCACACAAGGTCTTAGGCCCCGGCATCGACGGGAGAGGAATCCCGAGAGGCCCCCGAGGAACTCGCATGGGGACTGGCCTTTCCTGAGGCCACCAGAGCGGGTCCCTGAGGTCCCCGTCGTAAGTCGAGAGCACCTGTCGCAACTCGAGAAAATCCAGGAGGTTTTGCCCTCCAGGCGAGATGAAGCCCATTTCCGCTGAGGCTTTTCGAGGCCAATCACATCTAACCACTGGAACTTCCAAAGGGTCCTTCACACCCTTGCTGCAACTCAAGAAGTTCCCCGACATACCCGTCTGCACTCGAGAGGAAGCACGTGGTGTCCCGCACACATCCAGGGGAGCCCCGTTTCCGCCTCCTAGCTCGAGATGAGGGATCCTTTCCCTGTTTCGTAGGGAAAGAATTCCCGGCGTTCCCGTCGCATCTCAAGAGGAGGCGCTCTCCACAGGAAAGGCGAGAGGAACTCCAGGGTCGTGACACCATTCCAAGAGTCCCCCAGATGTGTCAGTCCATTCCAGAGGAACCTGTTTTCCCTGCACTGCCTTGACGTTCAAGCCGAGGATCCACTCCCACCACGTGTGCACGTGGGACAGCCCTGTGGGAAAGCCTCGTGGGAAAGCCTCGTGGGAAAGACTCGAGGGAAAACCATAGATCCTTTGATCCTCGCGGCGGACTGCGTGACACTGCTGCTACCGCTCTGGAGGAAAGCGCAAGTGCATGCCCGCATTAGAGACGAGGACTGACTCCCCTGGGGAGACTCCAGAAGTACCCCAAGATCCATGTCAGCACTGGAGAGGAATCCTCAGGTTCCGGCCCCGACTCCACACAAGGTCTTAGGCCCCGGCATGGACGGGAGAGGAATCCCGAGAGGCCCCCGAGGAACTCGCATGGGGACTGGCCTTTCCTGAGGCCACCAGAGCGGGTCCCTGAGGGCCCCGTCGTAAGTCGAGAGCACCTGCCGCAACTCGAGAAAATCCAGGAGGTTTTGCCCTGCCGGCGAGATAAGGCCCATTTCCGCTGAGGCTTCTCGAGGCTAATCACATCTAACCAATGGAACTTCCAAAGGGTCCTTCACACCCTTGCTGCAACTCAAGAAGTTCCCCGACATACCCGTCTCCACTCGAGAGGAAACACGAGGGTCCCGCACACATCCAGGGTAGGCCCGTTTCCGCCTCCGAGCTCGAGATGAGGGATCCTTTCCCTGTTTCGTAGGGAAAGAATTCCCGGCGTTCCCGTCGCATCTCAAGAGGAGGCACTCTCCTCAGGAAAGGCGAGAGAAACTCCAGGGTCGTGCCACCATTCCAAGAGTCCCCCAGATGTGTCATTCCATTCCAGAGGAACCTGTTTTCCCCGCACTGCCATGACGTTCAAGTCGAGGATCGACTCCCACCACGTGTGCACTTGGGACAGCCCTGTGGGAAAGCCTCGTAGGAAAGACTCGTGGGAAAGACTCGAGGGAACAACATAGATCCTTTGATCCACGCGGCGCACTGTGTGACACTGCTGCTACCGCTCTGGAGGAAAGCGCAGGTGCATGCCCGCATTCGAGACGAGGACTGACTCCCCTGGGGAGACTCCAGAAGTAGCCCAAGATCCATGTCAGCACTGGAGAGGAATCCTCAGGTTCCGGCCCCGACTCCACACAAGGTCTTAGGCCCCGGCATCGACGGGAGAGGAATCCCGATAGGCCCCCGAGGAACTCGCATGGGGACTGGCCTTTCCTGAGGCCACCAGAGCGGGTCCCTTAGGTCCCCGTGGTAAGTCGAGAGCACCTGCCGCAACTCGAGAAAATCCAGGAGGTTTTGCCCTCCAGGCGAGATGAGGCCCATTTCCACTGAGGCTTCTCGAGGCTAATCACATCTAACCCCTGGAACTTCCAAAGGGTCCTTCACACCCTTGCTGCAACTCCAGAAGTTCCCCGACATACCCGTCTCCACTCGAGAGGAAGCACGAGGGTCCCGCACACACCCAGGGGAGCCCCGTTTCCGCCTCCTAGCTCGAGATGAGGGATCCTTTCCCTGTTTCGTAGGGAAAGAATTCCCGGCGTTCCCGTCGCATCTCAAGAGGAGTCGCTCTCCACAGGAAAGGCGAGAGCAACTCCAGGGTCATGCCACCATTCAAAGAGTCCCCCAGATGTGTCAGTCCATTCCAGAGGAACCTGTTTTCCCTGCACTGCCTTGACGTTCAAGCCGAGGATCGACTCCCACCACGTGTGCACGTGGGACAGCCCTGTGGGAAAGCCTCGTGGGAAAGACTCGAAGGAAAACCATAGATCCTTTGATCCACGCGGCGGACTGCGTGACACTGCTGCTACCGCTCTGGAGGAAAGCGCAAGTGCATGCCCGCATTCGAGACGAGGACTGACTCCCCTGAGGAGACTCCAGAATTACCCCAAGATCCATGTCAGCACTGGAGAGGACACCTCAGGTTCCGGCCCCGTCTCCACACAAGGTGTTAGGCCCTTGCATCGACGGGAGAGGAATCCCGAGAGGCCCCCGAGGAACTCGCATGGGGACTGGCCTTTCTTGAGGCCACCAGAGCGGGTCCCTGAGGTCCCCGTCGTAAATCGAGAGCACCTGCCGCAACTCGAGAAAATCCAGGAGGTTTTGCACTCCAGGCGAGATGAGGCCCATTTCCGCTGACGCTTCTCGAGGCCAATCACATCTAACCACTGGAACTTCCAAAGGGTCCTTCACACCCTTGCTGCAACTCAAGAAGTTCCCCGACATACCCGTCTCCACTCGAGAGGAAACACGAGGGTCCCGCACATATCCAGGGGAGCCCCGTTTCCGCCTCCGAGCTCGAGATGAGGGATCCTTTCCCTGTTTCGTAGGGAAAGAATTCCCGGCGTTCCCGTCGCATCTCACGAGGAGGCGCTTTTCACAGGAAAGGAGAGAGAAACTCCAGGGTCGTGCCACCATTCCAAGAGTCCCCCAGATGTGTCAGTCCATTCCAGAGGAACCTGTTTTCCCTGCACTGCCTTGACGTTCAAGCCGAGGATCGACTCCCACCACGTGTGCACGTGGGACAGCCCTGTGGGAAAGCCTCGTGGGAAAGCCTCGTGGGAAAGTCTCGAGGGAAAACCATAGATCCTTTGATCGACGCGGCGGCCTGCGTGACACTGCTGCTAACGCTCTGGAGGAAAGCGCAAGTGCATGCCTGCATTCGAGACAAGGACTGACTCCCCTGGGGAGACTCCAGAAGTACCCCAAGATCCATGTCAGCACTGGAGAGGAATCCTCATGATCCGGCCCCGACTCCACACAAGGTCTTAGGCCCCGGGATCGACGGGAGAGGAATCCCGAGAGGCCCCCGAGGAACTCGCATGGGGACTGGCCTTTCCTGAGGCCACCAGAGCGGGTCCCTGAGGGCCCCGTCGTTAATCGAGAGCACCTGCCGCAACTCGAGAAAATCCAGGAGGTTTTGCCCTCCAGGCGAGATGAGGCCCATTTCCGCTGAGGCTTCTCCAGGCTAAACACATCTAACCACAGGAAATTCCAAAGGGTCCTTCACACCCCTGCTGCAACTCAAGAAGTTCCCCGACATACCCGTCTCCACTCGAGAGGAAGCACGAGGGTCCCGCACACATCCAGAGGAGTCCCGTTTCCGCCTGCTAGCTCGAGATGAGGGATCCTTTCCTGTTTCGTAGGGAAAGAATTCCCGGCGTTCCTGTCGCATCTTAAGAGGAGGCGCTCTCCACAGGAGAGGCGAGAGGAACTCCAGGGTCGTGCCACCATTCCAAGAGTCCCCCAGATGTGTCAGTCCATTCCAGAGGAACGTATTTTCCCTGCACTGCCTGGACGTTCATGCGGAGGATCGACTCCCACCACGGTGGCATGTGGGACAGCCCTGTGGGAAAGCCTCGTGGGAAAGCCTCGGGGGAAAGCCATAGATCCCTTGATCCACGCGGCGGAATGCGTGACACTGCTGCTATCGCTCTGGAGGAAAGCGCAAGAGCATGCCCGCATTCGAGACGAGGACTGACTCCCCTGGGGAGACTCCAGAAGTACCCCAAGATCCATGTCAGCACTGGAGAGGAATCCTCAGGTTCCGGCCCCGACTCCACACAAGGTCTTAGGCCCCGGCATCGAAGGGAGAGGAATGCCGAGTGGCCCCCGAGAAACTCGAATGGGGATTGGCCTTTCCTGAGGCCACCAGAGCGGGTCCCTGAGGTCCCCGTCGTAAGTCGAGAGCACCTGCCGCAACTCGAGACAAACCAGGAGGTTTTGCCCTCCAGGCGAGATGAGGCCCATTTCCGCTGAGGCTTCTCGAGGCTAATCACATGTAACCACTGGAACTTCCAAAGGGTCCATCACACCCTTGCTGCAACTCAAGAAGTTCCCCGACATTCCAGTCTCCACTCGAGAGGAAGCACGAGTGTCCCGCACACATCCAGGGGAGCCCCGTTTCCGCCTCCTAGCTCGAGATGAGGGATCCTTTCCCTGTTTCGTAGGGAAAGAATTCACGGCGTTTCCGTCGCATCTCAAGAGGAGGCGCTCTCCACAGGAAAGGGGAGACGAACTCTAGGGTCGTGCCACCATTCCAAGAGTCCCCCAGATGTGTGAGTCCATTCCAGAGGAACTTGTTTTCCCTGCACTGCCTTGACGTTCAAGCCGAGGATCGACTCCCACCACGTGTGCACGTGGGACAGCCCTGTGGGAAAGCCTCGTGGGAAAGCCTCGTGCGAAAGACTCGAGGGAACGACATAGATCCTTTGATCCACGCGGGGCACTGCGTGACACTGCTGCTACCGCTCTGGAGGAAAGCACAAGTTCATGCTCACATTCGAGACGAGGACTGACTCCCCTGGGGAGACTCCAGAATTACCCCAAGATCCATATCAGCACTGGAGAGGAATCCTCAGGTTCCGGCCCCGACTCCACACAAGGTCTTAGGCCCCGGCAACGACGGGAGAGGAATCCCGAGAGGCCCCCGAGGAACTCGCATGGGGACTGGCCTTTCCTGAGGCCACCAGAGCGGGTCCCTGAGGTCCCCGTCGTAAGTCGAGAGCACCTGCCGCAACTCGAGAAAATCCAGGAGCTTTTGCCCTCCAGGCGAGATGAGGCACATTTCCGCAGAGGCTTCTCGAGGCCAATCACATCTAACCACTGGAACTTCCAAAGGGTCCTTCACACCCTTGCTGCAACTCAAGAAGTTCCCCGACATACCCGTCTCCACTCGAGAGAAGCACGTGGTGTCCCGCACACATCCAGGGGAGACCCGTTTCCGCCTCCTAGCTCGAGATGAGGGATCCTTTCCCTGTTTCGTAGGAAAAGAATTCCCGGCGTTCCCGTCGCATCTCAAGAGGAGGCGCTCTCCACAGGAAAGGCGAGAGGAACTCCAGGGTCATGCCACAATTCCAAGAGTCCCCCAGATGTGTCAGTCCATTCCAGAGGAACCTGTTTTCCCTGCACTGCCTTGACGTTCAAGCCAAGGATCGACTCCCACCACGTGTGCACGTGGGACAGCCCTGTGGGAAAGCCTCGTGGGAAAGCCTCGTGGGAAAGACTCGAGGGAAAGCCATAGATCCTTTGATCCACGCGGCGGACTGCGTGACACTGCTGCTACCGCTCTGGAGGAAAGCGCAAGTGCATGCCCGCATTCGAGACGAGGACTGACTCCCCTGGGGAGACTCCAGAAGTACCCCAAGATCCATGTCAGCACTGGAGAGGAATCCTCAGGTTCCGGCCCCGACTCCACACAAGGTCTTAGGCCCCGGCATCGACGGGAGAGGAATCCCGAGAGGCCCCGGAGGAACTCGCATGGGGACTGGCCTTTCCTGAGGCCACCAGAGCGGGTCCCTGAGGTCCCCGTCGTAAGTCGAGAGCACCTGCCGCAACTCGAGAAAATCCAGGAGGTTTTGCCCTCCAGGCGAGATGAGGCCCATTTCCGCTGAGGCTTCTCGAGGCTAATCACGTCTAACCACTGGAACTTCCAAAGGGTCCTACACACCCTTGCTGCAACTCAAGAAGTTCCCCGACATACCCGTCTCCACTCGAGAGGAAGCACGTGGTGTCCCGCACACATCCAGGGGAGCCCCGTTTCCGCCTCCTAGCTCGAGATGAGGGATCCTTTCCCTGTTTCGTAGGGAAAGAATTCACGGCGTTCCCGTCGCATCTCAAGAGGAGGCGCTCTCCACAGGAAAGGCGAGAGGAACTCCAGGGTCGTGCCACCATTCCAAGAGTCCCCCAGATGTGTCAGTCCATTCCAGAGGAACCTGTTTTCCCTGCACTGCCTTGACGTTCAAGCCGAGGATCGACTCCTACCACGTGTGCACGTGGGACAGCCCTGTGGGAAAGCCTCGTGGGAAACCTCGTGGGAAAGACTCGAGGGAAAACCATAGATCCTTTGATCCACGCGGCGGACTGTGTGACACTGCTACTACCGCTCTGGAGGAAAGCGCAATGCATGCCCGCATTCGAGACGAGGACTGACTCCCCTGGGGAGACTCCAGAAATACCCCAAGATCCATGTCAGCACTGGAGAGGAATCCTCAGGTTCCGGCCCCGACTCCACACAAGGTCTTAGGCCCCGGCATCGACGGGAGAGGAATCCCGAGAGGTCCCCGAATAACTCGCATGCGGACTGGCCTTTCCTGAGGCCACCAGAGCGGGTCCCTGAGGTCCCCGTCGTAAGTCGAGAGCACCTGCCGCAACTCGAGAAAATCCAGGAGGTTTTGCCCTCCAGGCGAGATGAGGCCCATTTCCGCTGAGGCTTCTCGAGGCCAATCACATCTAACCACTGGAACTTCCAAAGGGTCCTTCATACCCTTGCTGCAACTCAAGAAGTTCCCCGACATACCCGTCTCCACTCGAGAGGAAGCACGTGGGTCCCGCACACATCCAGGGGAGCCCCGTTTCCGCCTCCTAGCTCGAGATGAGGGATCCATTCCCTGTTTCGTAGGGAAAGAATTCCCGGTGTTCCCGTCGCATCTCAAGAGGAGGCGCTCTCCACAGGAAAGGCGAGAGGAACTCCAGGGTCGTGACACCATTCCAAGAGTCCCCCATATGTGTCAGTCCATTCCAGAGGAACCTGTTTTCCCTGCACTGCCTTGACGTTCAAGCCGAGGATCCACTCCCACCACGTGTGCACGTGGGACAGCCCTGTGGGAAAGCCTCGTGGGAAAGCCTCGTGGGAAAGAATCGAGGGAAAACCATAGATCCTTTGATCCACGCGGCGGACTGCGTGACACTGCTGCTACCGCTCTGGAGGAAAGCGAAAGTGCATGCCCGCATTCGAGACGAGGACTGACTCCCCTGGGGAGACTCCAGAAGTACCCCAAGATCCATGTCAGCACTGGAGAGGAATCCTCAGGTTCCGGCCCCGACTCCACACAAGGTCTTAGGCCCCGGCAACGACGGGAGAGGAATCCCGAGAGGCCCCCGAGGAACTCGCATGGGGACTGGCCTTTCCTGAGGCCACCAGAGCGGGTCCCTGAGGTCCCCGTCGTAAGTCGAGAGCACCTGCCGCAACTCGAGAAAATCCAGGAGGTTTTGCCCTCCAGGCGAGATGAGGCCCATTTCCGCAGAGGCTTCTCGAGGCCAATCACATCTAACCACTGGAACTTCCAAAGGGTCCTTCACACCCTTGCTGCAACTCAAGAAGTTCCCCGACATACCCGTCTCCACTCGAGAGGAAGCACGTGGTGTCCCGCACACATCCAGTGGAGCCCCGTTTCCGCCTCCTAGCTCGAGATGAGGGATCCTTTCCCTGTTTCGTAGGGAAAGAATTCCCGGCGTTCCCGTCGCATCTCAAGAGGAGGCGCTCTCCACAGGAAAGGCGAGAGGAACTCCAGGGTCATGCCACCATTCCAAGAGTCCCCCAGATGTGTCAGTCCATTCCAGAGGAACCTGTTTTCCCTGCACTGCCTTAACGTTCAAGCCAAGGATCGACTCCCACCACGTGTGCACGTGGGACAGCCCTGTGGGAAAGCCTCGTGGGAAAGCCTCGTGGGAAAGACTCGAGGGAAAACCATAGATCCTTTGATCCACGGGGCCGACTGCGTGCCACTGCTGCTACCGCTCTGGAGGAAAGCGCAAGTGCATGCCCGCATTCGAGACGAGGACTGACTCCCCTGGGGAGACTCCAGAAGTACCCCAAGATCCATGTCAGCACTGGAGAGGAATCCTCAGGTTCCGGCCCCGACTCCACACAAGGTCTTAGGCCCCGGCATCGACGGGAGAGGAATCCCGAGAGGCCCCCGAGGAACTCGCATGGGGACTGGCCTTTCCTGAGGCCACCAGAGCGGGTCCCTGAGGTCCCCGTCGTAAGTCGAGAGCACCTGCCGCAACTCGAGAAAATCCAGGAGGTTTTACCCTCCAGGCGAGATAAGGCCCATTTCCGCTGAGGCTTCTCGAGGCTAATCACGTCTAACCACTGGAACTTCCAAAGGGTCCTTCACACCCTTGCTGCAACTCAAGAAGGTCACCGACATACCCGTCTCCACTCGAGAGGAATCACGTGGGTCCGCACACATCCAGGGGAGCCCCGTTTCCGCCTCCTAGCTCGAGATGAGGGATCCTTTCCCTGTTTTGTAGGGAAAGAATTCCCGGCGTTCCCGTCGCATCTCAAGAGGAGGCGCTCTCCACAGGAAAGGCGAGAGGAACTCCAGGGTCGTGACACCATTCAAAGAGTCCCCCAGATGTGTCAGTCCATTCCAGAGGAACCTGTTTTCCCTGCACTGCCTTGACGTTCAAGCCGAGGATCGACTCCCACCACGTGTGCACGTGGGACAGCCCTGTGGGAAAGCCTCGTGGGAAAGCCTCGTGGGAAAGACTCGAGGGAAAACCATAGACCCTTTGCTCCACGCGGCGGACTGCGTGACACTGATGCTACCGCTCTGGAGGAAAGCGAAAGTGCATGCCCGCATTCGAGACGAGGACTGACTCCCCTGGGGAGACTCCAGAAGTACCCCAAGATCCATGTCAGCACTGGAGAGGAAACCTCAGGTTCCGGCCCCGACTCCACACAAGGTCTTAGGCCACGGCATCGACGGGAGAGGAATCCCGAGAGGCCCCCGAGGAACTCGCATGGGGACTGGCCTTTCCTGAGGCCACCAGAGCGGGTCCCTGAGGTCCCCGTCGTAAGTCGAGAGCACCAGCCACAACTCGAGAAAATCCAGGAGGTTTTGCCCTCCAGGCGAGATGAGGCCCATTTCCGCTGAGGCTTCTCGATGCCAATCACATCTAACCACTGGAACTTCCAAAGGGTCCTTCACACCCTTGCTGCAACTCAAGAAGTTCCCCGACATACCCGTCTCCACTCGAGAGGAAGCACGTGGTGTCCCGCACACATCCAGGGGAGCCACGTTTCCGCCTCTTAGCTCGAGATGAGGGATCCTTTCCCTGTTTCGTAGGGAAAGAATTCCCGGCGTTCCCGTCGCATCTCAAGAGGAGGCGCTCTCCACAGGAAAGGCGAGAGGAACTCCAGGGTCGTGCCACCATTCCAAGAGTCCCCCAGATGTGTCAGTCCATTCCAGAGGAACCTGTTTTCCCTGCACTGCCTTGACGTTCAACAGAGGATCGACTCACACAACGTGTGCACGTGGGACAGCCCTGTGGGAAAGACTCGAGGGAAAACCATAGATCCTTTGATCCACGCGGCGGACTGCGTGACACTGCTGCTACCGCTCTGGAGGAAAGCGCAAGTGCATGCCCGCATTCGAGACGAGGACTGACTCCCCTGGGGAGACTCCAGAAGTACCCCAAGATCCATGTCAGCACTGGAGAGGAATCCTCAGGTTCCGGCCCCGACTCCACACAAGGTCTTCGGCCCCGGCATCGACGGGAGAGGAATCCCGAGAGGCCCCCGAGGAACTCGCATGGGGACTGGCCTTTCCTGAAGCCACCAGAGCGGGTCCCTGAGGTCCCCGTCGTAAGTCGAGAGCACCTGCCGCAACTCGAGAAAATCCAGGAGGTTTTGCCCTCCAGGCGAGATGAGGCCCATTTCCGCTGAGGCTTCTCGAGGCTAATCACGTCTAACCACTGGAACTTCCAAAGGGTCCTTCACACCCTTGCTGCAACTCAAGAAGTTCCCCGACATACCCGTCTCCAATCGAGAGGAAACACGTGGGTCCCGCACACATCCAGCGGAGCCCCATTTCCGCCTCCTAGCTCGAGATGAGGGATCCTTTCCCTGTTTCGTAGGGAAAGAAATCCGGCGTTCCCGTCGCATCTCAAGAGGAGGCGCTCTCCACAGGAAAGGCGAGAAGAACTCCAGGGTCGTGACACCATTCCAAGAGTCCGGCAGATGTGTCAGTCCATTCCAGAGGAACCTGTTTTCCCTGCACTGCCTTGACGTTCAAGCCGAGGATCGACTCCCACCACGTGTGCACGTGGGACAGCCCTGTGGGAAAGACTCGTGGGAAAGCCTCGTGGGAAAGACTCGAGGGAAAACCATAGATCCTTTGATCCACGCGGCGGACTGCGTGACACTGCTGCTACCGCTCTGGAGGAAAGCGCAAGTGCATGCCCGCATTCGAGACGAGGACTGACTCCCCTGGGGAGACTCCAGAAGTACCCCAAGATCCATGTCAGCACTGGAGAGGAATCCTCAGGTTCCGGCCCCGACTCCACACAAGGTCTTAGGCCCCGGCATCGACGGGAGAGGAATCCCGAGAGGCCCCCGAGGAACTCGCATGGGGACTGGCCTTTCCTGAGGCCACCAGAGCGGGTCCCTGAGGTCCCCGTCATAAGTCGAGAGCACCAGCCACAACTCGAGAAAATCCAGGAGGTTTTGCCCTCCAGGCGAGATGAGGCCCATTTCCGCTGAGGCTTCTCGATGCCAATCACATCAAACCACTGGAACTTCCAAAGGGTCCTTCACACCCTTGCTGCAACTCAAGAAGTTCCCCGACATACCCGTCTCCACTCGAGAGGAAGCACGTGGTGTCCCGCACACATCCAGGGGAGCCCCGTTTCCGCCCCCTAGCTCGAGATGAGGGATCCTTTCCCTGTTTCGTAGGGAAAGAATTCCCGGCGTTCCCGTCGCATCTCAAGAGGAGGCGCTCTCCACAGGAAAGGCGAGAGGAACTCCAGGGTCGTGCCACCATTCCAAGAGTCCCCCAGATGTGTCAGTCCATTCCAGAGGAACCTGTTTTCCCTGCACTGCCTTGACGTTCAAGCCGAGGATCGACTCCTACCACGTGTGCACGTGGGACAGCCCTGTGGGAAAGCCTCGTGGGAAACCTCGTGGGAAAGACTCGAGGGAAAACCATAGATCCTTTGATCCACGCGGCGGACTGTGTGACACTGCTACTACCGCTCTGGAGGAAAGCGCAATGCATGCCCGCATTCGAGACGAGGACTGACTCCCATGGGGAGACTCCAGAAATACCCCAAGATCCATGTCAGCACTGGAGAGGAATCCTCAGGTTCCGGCCCCGACTCCACACAAGGTCTTAGGCCCCGGCATCGACGGGAGAGGAATCCCGAGACGCCCCCGATGAACTCGCATGGGGACTGGCTTTTCCTGAGGCCACCAGAGCGGTCCCTGAGGTCCCCGTCGTAAGTCGAGAGCACCTGCCGCAACTCGAGAAAATCCAGGAGGTTTTGCCTTCCAGGCGAGATGAGGCCCATTTCCGCTGTGGCTTCTCGAGGCTAATCACGTCTAACCACTGGAACTTCCAAAGGGTCCTTCACACCCTTGCTGCAACTCAAGAAGTTCCCCGACATACCCGTCTCCACTCGAGAGGAAGCACGTGGTGTCCCGCACACATCCAGGGGAGCCCCGTTTCCGCCTCCTAGCTCGAGATGAGGGATCCTTTCCCTGTTTCGTAGGGAAAGAATTCCCGGCGTTCCCGTCGCATCTCAAGAGGAGGCGCTCTCCACAGGAAAGGCGAGAGGAACTCCAGGGTCGTGCCACCATTCCAAGAGTCCCCCAGATGTGTCAGTCCATTCCAGAGGAACCTGTTTTCCCTGCACTGCCTTGACGTTCAAGCCGAGGATCCACTCCCACCACGTGTGCACGTGGGACAGCCCTGTGGGAAAGCCTCGTGGGAAAGCCTCGTGGGAAAGACTCGAGGGAAAACCATAGATCCTTTGATCCACGCGGCGGACTGCGTGACACTGCTGCTACCGCTCTGGAGGAAAGCGCAAGTGCATTCCCGCATTCGAGACGAGGACTGACTCCCCTGGGGAGACTCCAGAAGTACCCCAAGATCCATGTCAGCACTGGAGAGGAATCCTCAGGTTCCGGCCCCGACTCCACACAAGGTCTTAGGCCCCGGCATCGACGGGAGAGGAATCCCGAGAGGCCCCCGAGGAAGTCGCATGGGGTCTGGCCTTTCCTGAGGCCACCAGAGCGGGTCCCTGAGGTCCCCGTCGTAAGTCGAGAGCACCTGCCGCAACTCGAGAAAATCCAGGAGGTTTTGCGCTCCAGGCGAGATGAGGCCCATTTCCGCTGAGGCTTCTCGAGGCCAATCACATCTAACCACTGGAACTTCCAAAGGGTCCTTCACACCCTTGCTGCAACTCAAGAAGTTCCCCGACATACCCGTCTCCACTCGAGAGGAAGCACGTGGGGTCCCGCACACATCCAGGGGAGCCCCGTTTCCGCCTCCTAGCTCGAGATGTGGGATCCTTTCACTGTTTCGAAGGGAAAGAATTCCCGGCGTTCCCGTCGCATCTCAAGAGGTGGCGCTCTCCACAGGAAAGGCGAGAGGAACTCCAGGGTCGTGCCACCATTCCAAGAGTCCCGCAGATGTGCCAGTCCATTTCAGAGAAACCTGTTTTCCCTGCACTGCCTTGACGTTCAACCCAGGATCGACTCCCACCACGTGTGCACGTGGGACAGCCCTGTGGGAAAGCCTCATGGGAAAGCCTCGTGGGAAAGACTCGAGGGAAAACCATAGATCCTTTGATCCACGCGGCAGAAGGGTGACACTGCTGCTACAGCTCTGGAGGAAAGCGCAAGTGCATGCCCGCATTCGAGACGAGGACTGACTCCCCTGGGGAGACTCCAGAAGTACCCCAAGATCCATGTCAGCACTGGAGAGGAATCCTCAGGTTCCGGCCCCGTCTCCACACAAGGTCTTAGGCCCGGCATCGACCGGAGAGGAATCCCGAGAGGCCCCGGAGGAACTCGCATGGGGACTGGCCTTTCCTGAGGCCACCAGAGAGGGTCCCTGAGGTCGCCGTCGTAAGTCGAGAGCACCTGCGCAACTCGAGAAAATCCAGGAGGTTTTGCCCTCCAGGCGAGATGAGGCCCATTTCCGCTGAGGCTTCTCGAGGCCAATCACATCTAACCACTGGAACTTCCAAAGGGTCCTTCACACCCTTGCTGCAACTCAAGAAGTTCCCCGACATACCCGTCTGCACTCGCGAGGAAGCACGTGGTGTCCCGCACACATCCAGGGGAGCCCCGTTTCCGCCTCCTAGCTCGAGATGAGGGATCCTTTCCCTGTTTCGTAGGGAAAGAATTCCCGGCGTTCCTGTCGCATCTCAAGAGGAGGCGCTCTCCACAGGAAAGGCGAGAGGAACTCCAGGGTCGTGCCACCATTCCAAGAGTCCCACAGATGTGTCAGTCCATTCCAGAGGAACCTGTTTTCCCTGCACTGCCTTGACGTTCAAGCCGAGGATCGACTCCCACCACGTGTGCACGTTGGACAGCCCTGTGGGAAAGCCTCGTGGGAAAGACTCGTGGGAAAGAATCGAGGGAACACCATAGATCCCTTGATCCACGCGGCGGACTGCGTGACACTGCTGCTACCGCTCTGGAGGAAAGCGCAAGTGCATGCCCGCATTCGAGACGAGGACTGACTCCCCTGGGGCGACTCCAGAAGTACCCCAAGATCCATGTCAGCACTGGAGAGGAATCCTCAGGTTGCGGCCCCGACTCCACACAAGGTCTTAGGCCCCGGCATCGAAGTTAGAGGAATGCCGAGTGGCCCCCGAGAAACTCGCATGGGGATTGGCCTTTCCTGAGGCCACCAGAGCGGGTCCCTGAGGTCCCCGTCGTAAGTCGAGAGCACCTGCCGCAACTCGAGACAATCCAGGAGGTTTTGCCCTCCAGGCGAGATGAGGCCCATTTCCGCTGAGGCTTCTCGAGGCTGATCACATCTAACCACTGGAACTTCCAAAGGGTCCATCACACCCTTGCTGCAACTCAAGAAGTTCCCCGACATACCAGTCTCCACTCGAGAGGAAGCACGAGGGTCCCGCACACATCCAGGGGAGTCCCGTTTCCGCCTCCTAGCTCGAGATGAGGGATCCTTTCCCTGTTTCGTAGGGAAAGAATTCACGGCGTTTCCGTCGCATCTCAAGAGGAGGCGCTCTCCACAGGAAAGGCGAGAGGAACTCTAGGATCGTGCCACCATTCCAAGAGACCCCCAGATGTGTCAGTCCATTCCAGAGGAACTTATTTTCCCTGCACTGCCATGACGTTCGAGTCGAGGATCGACTCCCACCACGTGTGCAGTTGGGACAGCCCTGTGGGAAAGCCTCGTGGGAAAGCCTCGTGGGAAAGACTCGAGGGAACGACATAGATCCTTTGATTCACGCGGGGCACTGCGTTACACTGCTGCTACCGCTCTGGAGGAAAGCGAAAGTGCATGCTCGCATTCGAGACGAGGACTGACTCCCCTGGGGAGACTCCAGAATTACCCCAAGATCCATATCAGCACTGGAGAGGAATCCTCAGGTTCCGGCCCCGACTCCACACAAGGTCTTCGGCCCCGGCATCGACGGGAGAGGAATCCCGAGAGACCCCGTGGAACTCGCATGGGGACTGGCCTTTCCTGAGGCCACCAGAGCGGGTCCCTGAGGTCCCCGTCGTAAGTCGAGAGCACCTGCCGCAACTCGAGAAAATCCAGGAGGTTTTGCCCTCCAGGCGAGATGAGGCCCATTTCCGCTGAGGCTTCTCGAGGCCAATCACATCTAACCACTGGAACTTCCAAAGGGTCCTTCACACACTTGCTGCAACTCAAGAAGTTCCCCGACATACCCGTCTCCACTCGAGAGGAAGCACGAGGGTCCTTCACATATCCAGGGGAGCCCCGTTTCCGCCTCCGAGCTCGAGATGAGTGATCCTTTCCCTGTTTCGTAGGGAAAGAATTCCCGGCGTTCCTGTCGCATCTCAAGAGGAAGCGCTCTCCACAGGAAAGGCGAGAGAAACTCCAGGGTCGCGCCACCATTCCAAGAGTCCCCCAGATGTGTCAGTCCATTCCAGAGGAACCTGTTTTCCCTGCACTGCCTTGACGTTCAAGCCGAGGATCGACTCCCACCACGTGTGCACGTGGGACAGCCCTGTGGGAAAGCCTCGTGAGAAAGACTCGTGGGAAAGACTCGAGGGAAAACCATAGATCCTTTGATCCACGCGGCGGCCTGCGTGACACTGCTGCTAACGCTCTGGAGGAAAGCGCAAGTGCATGCCTGCATTCGAGACGAGGACTGACTCCCCTGGGGAGACTCCAGAAGTACCCCAAGATCCATGTCAGCACTGGAGAGGAATCCTCAGGTTCCGGCCCCGACTCCACACAAGGTATTAGGCCCCGGCATCGAAGGGAGAGGAATGCCGAGTGGCCCCCGAGAAACTCGCATGGGGATTGGCCTTTCCTGAGGCCACCAGAGCGGGTCCCTGAGGTCCCCGTCGTAAGTCGAGAGCACCTGCAGCAACTCGAGACAATCCAGGAGGTTTTGCCCTCCAGGCGAGATGAGGCCCATTTCCGCTGAGGCTTCTCGAGGCTAATCACATCTAACCACTCGAACTTCCAAAGGGTCCATCACACCCTTGCTGCAACTCAAGAAGTTCCCCGACATACCAGTCTCCACTCGAGAGGAAGCACGAGGTTCCCGCACACATCCAGGGGAGCCCCGTTTCCGCCTCCTAGCTCGAGATGAGGGATCCTTTCCCTGTTTCGTAGGGAAAGAATTCACGGCGTTTCCGTCGCATCTCAAGAGGAGGCGCTCTCCACAGGAAAGGCGAGACGAACTTTAGGGTCGTGCCACCATTCCAAGAGTCCCCCAGATGTGTCAGTCCATTCCAGAGGAACTTGTTTTCCCTGCACTGCCTTGACGTTCAAGCCGAGGATCGACTCCCACCACGTGTGCACGTGGGACAGCCCTGTGGGAAAGCCTCGTGGGAAAGACTCGTGGGAAAGACTCGAGGGAACATCATAGATCCCTTGATCCACGCGGCGGACTGCGTGACACTGCTGCTACCGCTCTGAAGGAAAGCGCAAGTGCATGCCCGCATTCGAGACGAGGACTGACTCCCCTGGGGAGACTCCAGAAGTACCCCAAGATCCATATCAGCACTGGAGAGGATCCCTCAGTTTCCGGCCCCGACTCCACACAAGGTCTTAGGCCCCGGCATCGACGGGAGAGGAATCCCGAGAGGCCCCCGTGGAACTCGCATGGGGACTGGCCTTTCCTGAGGCCACCAGAGCGGGTCCCTGAGGGCCCCGTCGTAAGTCGAGAGCACCTGCCGCAACTCGAGAAAATCCAGGTTTTGCCCTCCAGGCGAGATGAGGCCCATTTCTGCTGAGGCTTCTCGAGGCTAATCACGTCTAACCACTGGAACTTCCAAAGGGTCCTTCGCACCCTTGCTGCAACTCAAGAAGGTCACCGACATACCCGTCTCCACACGAGAGGAATCACGTGGGTCCGCACACATCCAGGGGAGCCCCGTTTCCGCCTCCTAGCTCGAGATGAGGGATCCTTTCCCTGTTTTGTAGGGAAAGAATTCACGGCGTTCCCGTCGCATCTCAAGAGGAGGCGCTCTCCACAGGAAAGGCGAGAGGAACTCCAGGGTCGTGACACCATTCAAAGAGTCCCCCAGATGTGTCAGTCCATTCCAGAGGAACCTGTTTTCCCTGCACTGCCTTGACGTTCAAGCCGAGGATCGACTCCCACCACGTGTGCACGTGGGACAGCCCTGTGGGAAAGCCTCGTGGGAAAGCCTCGTGGGAAGACTCGAGGGAAAACCATAGACCCTTTGCTCCACGCGGCGGACTGCGTGACACTGATGCTACCGCTCTGGAGGAAAGCGCAAGTGCATGCCCGCATTCGAGACGAGGACTGACTCCCCTGGGGAGACTCCAGAAGTACCCCAACATCCATGTCAGCACTGGAGAGGAAACCTCAGGTTCCGGCCCCGACTCCACACAAGGTCTTAGGCCCCGGCATCGACGGGAGAGGAATCCCGAGAGGCCCCCGAGGAACTCGCATGGGGACTGGCCTTTCCTGAGGCCACCAGAGCGGGTCCCTGAGGTCCCCGTCGTAAGTCGAGAGCACCAGCCACAACTCGAGAAAATCCAGGAGGTTTTGCCCTCCAGGCGAGATGAGGCCCATTTCCGCTGAGGCTTCTCGATGCCAATCACATCTAACCACTGGAACTTCCAAAGGGTCCTTCACACCCTTGCTGCAACTCAAGAAGTTCCCCGACATACCCGTCTCCACTCGAGAGGAAGCACGTGGTGTCCCGCACACATCCAGGGGAGCCACGTTTCCGCCTCTTAGCTCGAGATGAGGGATCCTTTCCCTGTTTCGTAGGGAAAGAATTCCCGGCGTTCCCGTCGCATCTCAAGAGGAGGCGCTCTCCACAGGAAAGGCGAGAGGAACTCCAGGGTCGTGCCACCATTCCAAGAGTCCCCCAGATGCGTCAGTCCATTCCAGAGGAACCTGTTTTCCCTGCACTGCCTTGACGTTCAACAGAGGATCGACTCACACCACGTGTGCACGTGGGACAGCCCTGTGGGAAAGACTCGAGGGAAAACCATAGATCCTTTGATCCACGCGGCGGACTGCGTGACACTGCTGCTACCGCTCTGGAGGAAAGCGCAAGTGCATGCCCGCATTCGAGACGAGGACTGACTCCCGTGGGGAGACTCCAGAAGTACCCCAAGATCCATGTCAGCACTGGAGAGGAATCCTCAGGTTCCGGCCCCGACTCCACACAAGGTCTTCGGCCCCGGCATCGACGGGAGAGGAATCCCGAGAGGCCCCCGAGGAACTCGCATGGGGACTGGCCTTTCCTGAAGCCACCAGAGCGGGTCCCTGAGGTCCCCGTCGTAAGTCGAGAGCACCTGCCGCAACTCGAGAAAATCCAGGAGGTTTTGCCCTCCAGGCGAGATGAGGCCCATTTCCGCTGAGGCTTCTCGAGGCTAATCACGTCTAACCACTGGAACTTCCAAAGGGTCCTTCACACCCTTGCTGCAACTCAAGAAGTTCCCCGACATACCCGTCTCCAATCGAGAGGAAACACGTGGGTCCCGCACACATCCAGCGGAGCCCCGTTTCCGCCTCCTAGCTCGAGATGAGGGATCCTTTCCCTGTTTCGTAGGGAAAGAAATCCGGCGTTCCCGTCGCATCTCAAGAGGAGGCGCTCTCCACAGGAAAGGCGAGAAGAACTCCAGGGTCGTGACACCATTCCAAGAGTCCGGCAGATGTGTCAGTCCATTCCAGAGGAACCTGTTTTCCCTGCACTGCCTTGACGTTCAAGCCGAGGATCGACTCCCACCACGTGTGCACGTGGGACAGCCATGTGGGAAAGACTCGTCGGAAAGCCTCGTGGGAAAGACTCGAGGGAAAACCATAGATCCTTTGATCCACGCGGCGGACTGCGTGACACTGCTGCTACCGCTCTGGAGGAAAGCGCAAGTGCATGCCCGCATTCGAGACGAGGACTGACTCCCCTGGGGAGACTCCAGAAGTACCCCAAGATCCATGTCAAAACTGGAGAGGAATCCTCAGGTTTCGGCCCCGACTCCACACAAGGTCTTAGGCCCCGGCATCGACGGGAGAGGAATCCCGAGAGGCCCCCGAGGAACTCGCATGGGGACTGGCCTTTCCTGAGGCCACCAGAGCGGGTCCCTGAGGTCCCCGTCGTAAGTCGAGAGCACCAGCCACAACTCGAGAAAATCCAGGAGGTTTTGCCCTCCAGGCGAGATGAGGCCCATTTCCGCTGAGGCTTCTCGATGCCAATCACATCTAACCACTGGAACTTCCAAAGGGTCCTTCACACCCTTGCTGCAACTCAAGAAGTTCCCCGACATACCCGTCTCCACTCGAGAGGAAGCACGTGGTGTCCCGCACACATCCAGGGGAGCCCCGTTTCCGCCCCCTAGCTCGAGATGAGGGATCCTTTCCCTGTTTCGTAGGGAAAGAATTCCCGGCGTTCCCGTCGCATCTCAAGAGGAGGCGCTCTCCACAGGAAAGGCGAGAGGAACTCCAGGGTCGTGCCACCATTCCAAGAGTCCCCCAGATGTGTCAGTCCATTCCAGAGGAACCTGTTTTCCCTGCACTGCCTTGACGTTCAAGCCGAGGATCGACTCCTACCACGTGTGCACGTGGGACAGCCCTGTGGGAAAGCCTCGTGGGAAACCTCGTGGGAAAGACTCGAGGGAAAACCATAGATCCTTTGATCCACGCGGCGGACTGTGTGACACTGCTACTACCGCTCTGGAGGAAAGCGCAATGCATGCCCGCATTCGAGACGAGGACTGACTCCCATGGGGAGACTCCAGAAATACCCCAAGATCCATGTCAGCACTGGAGAGGAATCCTCAGGTTCCGGCCCCGACTCCACACAAGGTCTTAGGCCCCGGCATCGACGGGAGAGGAATCCCGAGACGCCCCCGATGAACTCGCATGGGGACTGGCTTTTCCTGAGGCCACCAGAGCGGTCCCTGAGGTCGCCGTCGTAAGTCGAGAGCACCTGCGCAACTCGAGAAAATCCAAGAGGTTTTGCCCTCCAGGCGAGATGAGGCCCATTTCTGCTGAGGCTTCTCGAGGCTAATCACATCTAACCACTGGAACTTCCAAAGGGTCCTTCACACCCTTGCTGCAACTCAAGAAGTTCCCCGACATACCCGTCTCCACTCGAGAGGAAACACGAGGGTCCCGCACACATCCAGGGGAGCCCCGTTTCCGCCTCCTAGCTCGAGATGAGGGATCCGTTCCCTGTTTCGTAGGGAAAGAATTCACGGCGTTCCCTTCGCATCTCAAGTGGAGGCGCTCTCCACAGGAAAGGCGAGAGCAACTCCAGGGTCGTGCCACCATTCCAAGAGTCCACCAGATGTGTCAGTCCATTCCAGAGGAAACTGTTTTCCCTGCACTGCCATGACGTTCGAGTCGAGGATCGACTCCCACCACGTGTGCAGTTGGGACAGCCCTGTGGGAAAGCCTCGTGGGAAAGCCTCGTGCCAAAGACTCGAGGGAAAGACATAGATCCTTTGATCCACGCGGGGCACTGCGTGACACTGCTGCTACCGCTCTGGAGGAAAGCACAAGTGCATGCTCGCATTCGAGACGAGGACTGACTCCCCTGGGGAGACTCCAGAATTACCCCAAGATCCATATCAGCACTGGAGAGGAATCCTCAGGTTACGGCCCCGACTCCACACAAGGTCTAAGGCCCTGGCATCGACAGGAGAGGAATCCCAAGAGGCCCCTGTGGAACTCGCATGGGGACTGGCCTTTCCTGAGGCCACCAGAGCGGGTCCCTGAGGTCCCCATCGTAAGTCGAGAGCACCTGCCGCAACTCGAGAAAATCCAGGAGCTTTTGCCCTCCAGGCGAGATGAGGCCCATTTCCGCTGAGGCTTCTCGAGGCTAATCACATCTAACCACTGGAACTTCCAAAGGGTCCTTCACACACTTGCTGCAACTCAAGAAGTTCCCCGACATACCCGTCTCCACTCGACAGGAAGCACGAGGGTCCCGCACATATCCAGGGGAGCCCATTTCCGCCTCCGAGCTCGAGATGAGGGATCCTTTCCCTGTTTCGTAGGGAAAGAATTCCCGGCGTTCCCGTCGCATCTCAAGAGGAGGCGCTCTCCACAGGAAAGGCGAGAGAAACTCCAGGGTCGTGCCACCATTCCAAGAGTCCCCCAGATGTGTCAGTCCATTCCAGAGGAAACTGTTTTCCCTGCACTGCCTTGACGTTCAAGCAGAGGATCGACTCCCACCACGTGTGCACGTGGGACAGCCCTGTGGGAAAGCCTCGTGGGAAAGACTCGTGGGAAAGACTCGAGGGAAAACCATAGATCCTTTGATCCACGCGGCGGCCTGCGTGACACTGCTGCTAACTCTCTGGAGGAAAGCGCAAGTGTATGCCTGCATTCGAGACGAGGACTGACTCCCCTGGGGAGACTCCAGAAGTACCCCAAGAACCATGTCAGCCCTGGAGAGGAATCCTCATGATCCGGCCCCGACTCTACACAAGGTCTTAGGCCCCCGGATCGACGGGAGAGGAATCCCGAGAGGCCCCCGAGGAACTCGCATGGGGACTGGCCTTTCCTGAGGCCACCAGAGCGGGTCCCTGAGGGCCTCGTCGTTAATCGAGAGCACCTGCCGCAACTCGAGAAAATCCAGGAGGTTTTGCCCTCCAGGCGAGATGAGGCCCATTTCCGCTGAGGCTTCTCCAGGCTAATCACATCTAACCACTGGAACTTCCAAAGGGTACTTCACACCCCTGCTGCAACTCAAGAAGTTCCCCGACATACCCGTATCCACTCGAGAGGAAGCACGAGGGTCCCGCACACATCCAGAGGAGCCCCGTTTCCGCCTGCTAGCTCCAGATGAGGGATCCTTTCCTGTTTCGTAGGGAAAGAATTCCCGGCGTTCCTGTCGCATCTTAAGAGGAGGCGCTCTCCACAGGAGAGGCGAGAAGAACTCCAGGGTCGTGCCACCATTCCAAGAGTCCCCCAGATGTGTCAGTCCATTCCAGAGGAACGTATTTTCCCTGCACTGCCTGGACGTTCATGCCGAGGATCGACTCCCACCACGGTGGCATGTGGGACAGCCCTGTGGGTAAGCCTCGTGGGAAAGCCTCGGGGGAAAGCCATAGATCCCTTGATCCACGCGGCGGAATGCGTGACACTGCTGCTACCGCTCTGGAGGAAAGCGCAAGTGCATGCCCGCATTCGAGACGAGGACTGACTCCCCTGGGGAGACTCCAGAAGTACCCCAAGATCCATGTCAGCACTGGAGAGGAATCCTCAGGTTCCGGCCCCGTCTCCACACAAGGTCTTAGGCCCGGCATCGACCGGAGAGGAATCCCGAGAGGCCCCGGAGGAACTCGCATGGGGACTGGCCTTTCCTGAGGCCACCAGAGAGGGTCCCTGAGGTCGCCGTCGTAAGTCGAGAGCACCTGCGCAACTCGAGAAAATCCAGGAGGTTTTGCCCTCCAGGCGAGATGAGGCCCATTTCCGCTGAGGCTTCTCGAGGCCAATCACATCTAACCACTGGAACTTCCAAAGGGTCCTTCACACCCTTGCTGCAACTCAAGAAGTTCCCCGACATACCCGTCTGCACTCGCGAGGAAGCACGTGGTGTCCCGCACACATCCAGGGGAGCCCCGTTTCCGCCTCCTAGCTCGAGATGAGGGATCCTTTCCCTGTTTCGTAGGGAAAGAATTCCCGGCGTTCCTGTCGCATCTCAAGAGGAGGCGCTCTCCACAGGAAAGGCGAGAGGAACTCCAGGGTCGTGCCACCATTCCAAGAGTCCCACAGATGTGTCAGTCCATTCCAGAGGAACCTGTTTTCCCTGCACTGCCTTGACGTTCAAGCCGAGGATCGACTCCCACCACGTGTGCACGTTGGACAGCCCTGTGGGAAAGCCTCGTGGGAAAGACTCGTGGGAAAGAATCGAGGGAACACCATAGATCCCTTGATCCACGCGGCGGACTGCGTGACACTGCTGCTACCGCTCTGGAGGAAAGCGCAAGTGCATGCCCGCATTCGAGACGAGGACTGACTCCCCTGGGGCGACTCCAGAAGTACCCCAAGATCCATGTCAGCACTGGAGAGGAATCCTCAGGTTGCGGCCCCGACTCCACACAAGGTCTTAGGCCCCGGCATCGAAGTTAGAGGAATGCCGAGTGGCCCCCGAGAAACTCGCATGGGGATTGGCCTTTCCTGAGGCCACCAGAGCGGGTCCCTGAGGTCCCCGTCGTAAGTCGAGAGCACCTGCCGCAACTCGAGACAATCCAGGAGGTTTTGCCCTCCAGGCGAGATGAGGCCCATTTCCGCTGAGGCTTCTCGAGGCTGATCACATCTAACCACTGGAACTTCCAAAGGGTCCATCACACCCTTGCTGCAACTCAAGAAGTTCCCCGACATACCAGTCTCCACTCGAGAGGAAGCACGAGGGTCCCGCACACATCCAGGGGAGTCCCGTTTCCGCCTCCTAGCTCGAGATGAGGGATCCTTTCCCTGTTTCGTAGGGAAAGAATTCACGGCGTTTCCGTCGCATCTCAAGAGGAGGCGCTCTCCACAGGAAAGTCGAGAGGAACTCTAGGATCGTGCCACCATTCCAAGAGACCCCCAGATGTGTCAGTCCATACCAGAGGAACTTATTTTCCCTGCACTGCCATGACGTTCGAGTCGAGGATCGACTCCCACCACGTGTGCAGTTGGGACAGCCCTGTGGGAAAGCCTCGTGGGAAAGCCTCGTGGGAAAGACTCGAGGGAACGACATAGATCCTTTGATTCACGCGGGGCACTGCGTTACACTGCTGCTACCGCTCTGGAGGAAAGCGAAAGTGCATGCTCGCATTCGAGACGAGGACTGACTCCCCTGGGGAGACTCCAGAATTACCCCAAGATCCATATCAGCACTGGAGAGGAATCCTCAGGTTCCGGCCCCGACTCCACACAAGGTCTTCGGCCCCGGCATCGACGGGAGAGGAATCCCGAGAGACCCCGTGGAACTCGCATGGGGACTGGCCTTTCCTGAGGCCACCAGAGCGGGTCCCTGAGGTCCCCGTCGTAAGTCGAGAGCACCTGCCGCAACTCGAGAAAATCCAGGAGGTTTTGCCCTCCAGGCGAGATGAGGCCCATTTCCGCTGAGGCTTCTGGAGGCCAATCACATCTAACCACTGGAACTTCCAAAGGGTCCTTCACACACTTGCTGCAACTCAAGAAGTTCCCCGACATACCCGTCTCCACTCGAGAGGAAGCACGAGGGTCCTTCACATATCCAGGGGAGCCCCGTTTCCGCCTCCGAGCTCGAGATGAGTGATCCTTTCCCTGTTTCGTAGGGAAAGAATTCCCGGCGTTCCTGTCGCATCTCAAGAGGAAGCGCTCTCCACAGGAAAGGCGAGAGAAACTCCAGGGTCGCGCCACCATTCCAAGAGTCCCCCAGATGTGTCAGTCCATTCCAGAGGAAACTGTTTTCCCTGCACTGCCTTGACGTTCAAGCCGAGGATCGACTCCCACCACGTGTGCACGTGGGACAGCCCTGTGGGAAAGCCTCGTGGGAAAGACTCGTGGGAAAGACTCGAGGGAAAACCATAGATCCTTTGATCCACGCGGCGGCCTGCGTGACACTGCTGCTAACGCTCTGGAGGAAAGCGCAAGTGCATGCCTGCATTCGAGACGAGGACTGACTCCCCTGGGGAGACTCCAGAAGTACCCCAAGATCCATGTCAGCACTGGAGAGGAATCCTCAGGTTCCGGCCCCGACTCCACACAAGGTATTAGGCCCCGGCATCGAAGGGAGAGGAATGCCGAGTGGCCCCCGAGAAACTCGCATGGGGATTGGCCTTTCCTGAGGCCACCAGAGCGGGTCCCTGAGGTCCCCGTCGTAAGTCGAGAGCACCTGCAGCAACTCGAGACAATCCAGGAGGTTTTGCCCTCCAGGCGAGATGAGGCCCATTTCCGCTGAGGCTTCTCGAGGCTAATCACATCTAACCACTCGAACTTCCAAAGGGTCCATCACACCCTTGCTGCAACTCAAGAAGTTCCCCGACATACCAGTCTCCACTCGAGAGGAAGCACGAGGTTCCCGCACACATCCAGGGGAGCCCCGTTTCCGCCTCCTAGCTCGAGATGAGGGATCCTTTCCCTGTTTCGTAGGGAAAGAATTCACGGCGTTTCCGTCGCATCTCAAGAGGAGGCGCTCTCCACAGGAAAGGCGAGACGAACTTTAGGGTCGTGCCACCATTCCAAGAGTCCCCCAGATGTGTCAGTCCATTCCAGAGGAACTTGTTTTCCCTGCACTGCCTTGACGTTCAAGCCGAGGATCGACTCCCACCACGTGTGCACGTGGGACAGCCCTGTGGGAAAGCCTCGTGGGAAAGACTCGTGGGAAAGACTCGAGGGAACATCATAGATCCCTTGATCCACGCGGCGGACTGCGTGACACTGCTGCTACCGCTCTGAAGGAAAGCGCAAGTGCATGCCCGCATTCGAGACGAGGACTGACTCCCCTGGGGAGACTCCAGAAGTACCCCAAGATCCATATCAGCACTGGAGAGGATCCCTCAGTTTCCGGCCCCGACTCCACACAAGGTCTTAGGCCCCGGCATCGACGGGAGAGGAATCCCGAGAGGCCCCCGTGGAACTCGCATGGGGACTGGCCTTTCCTGAGGCCACCAGAGCGGGTCCCTGAGGGCCCCGTCGTAAGTCGAGAGCACCTGCCGCAACTCGAGAAAATCCAGGTTTTGCCCTCCAGGCGAGATGAGGCCCATTTCTGCTGAGGCTTCTCGAGGCTAATCACGTCTAACCACTGGAACTTCCAAAGGGTCCTTCACACCCTTGCTGCAACTCAAGAAGGTCACCGACATACCCGTCTCCACACGAGAGGAATCACGTGGGTCCGCACACATCCAGGGGAGCCCCGTTTCCGCCTCCTAGCTCGAGATGAGGGATCCTTTCCCTGTTTTGTAGGGAAAGAATTCACGGCGTTCCCGTCGCATCTCAAGAGGAGGCGCTCTCCACAGGAAAGGCGAGAGGAACTCCAGGGTCGTGACACCATTCAAAGAGTCCCCCAGATGTGTCAGTCCATTCCAGAGGAACCTGTTTTCCCTGCACTGCCTTGACGTTCAAGCCGAGGATCGACTCCCACCACGTGTGCACGTGGGACAGCCCTGTGGGAAAGCCTCGTGGGAAAGCCTCGTGGGAAGACTCGAGGGAAAACCATAGACCCTTTGCTCCACGCGGCGGACTGCGTGACACTGATGCTACCGCTCTGGAGGAAAGCGCAAGTGCATGCCCGCATTCGAGACGAGGACTGACTCCCCTGGGGAGACTCCAGAAGTACCCCAACATCCATGTCAGCACTGGAGAGGAAACCTCAGGTTCCGGCCCCGACTCCACACAAGGTCTTAGGCCCCGGCATCGACGGGAGAGGAATCCCGAGAGGCCCCCGAGGAACTCGCATGGGGACTGGCCTTTCCTGAGGCCACCAGAGCGGGTCCCTGAGGTCCCCGTCGTAAGTCGAGAGCACCAGCCACAACTCGAGAAAATCCAGGAGGTTTTGCCCTCCAGGCGAGATGAGGCCCATTTCCGCTGAGGCTTCTCGATGCCAATCACATCTAACCACTGGAACTTCCAAAGGGTCCTTCACACCCTTGCTGCAACTCAAGAAGTTCCCCGACATACCCGTCTCCACTCGAGAGGAAGCACGTGGTGTCCCGCACACATCCAGGGGAGCCCCGTTTCCGCCCCCTAGCTCGAGATGAGGGATCCTTTCCCTGTTTCGTAGGGAAAGAATTCCCGGCGTTCCCGTCGCATCTCAAGAGGAGGCGCTCTCCACAGGAAAGGCGAGAGGAACTCCAGGGTCGTGCCACCATTCCAAGAGTCCCCCAGATGTGTCAGTCCATTCCAGAGGAACCTGTTTTCCCTGCACTGCCTTGACGTTCAAGCCGAGGATCGACTCCTACCACGTGTGCACTTGGGACAGCCCTGTGGGAAAGCCTCGTGGGAAACCTCGTGGGAAAGACTCGAGGGAAAACCATAGATCCTTTGATCCACGCGGCGGACTGTGTGACACTGCTACTACCGCTCTGGAGGAAAGCGCAATGCATGCCCGCATTCGAGACGAGGACTGACTCCCATGGGGAGACTCCAGAAATACCCCAAGATCCATGTCAGCACTGGAGAGGAATCCTCAGGTTCCGGCCCCGACTCCACACAAGGTCTTAGGCCCCGGCATCGACGGGAGG
Organism: Ovis canadensis; assembly: GCF_042477335.2. NCBI lineage: Eukaryota > Metazoa > Chordata > Mammalia > Artiodactyla > Bovidae > Ovis > Ovis canadensis. Next base: position 10,130,311 of record NC_091269.1, read on the forward strand.
GGAATCCCGAGACGCCCCCGATGAACTCGCATGGGGACTGGCTTTTCCTGAGGCCACCAGAGCGGTCCCTGAGGTCGCCGTCGTAAGTCGAGAGCACCTGCGCAACTCGAGAAAATCCAAGAGGTTTTGCCCTCCAGGCGAGATGAGGCCCATTTCTGCTGAGGCTTCTCGAGGCTAATCACATCTAACCACTGGAACTTCCAAAGGGTCCTTCACACCCTTGCTGCAACTCAAGAAGTTCCCCGACATACCCGTCTCCACTCGAGAGGAAACACGAGGGTCCCGCACACATCCAGGGGAGCCCCGTTTCCGCCTCCTAGCTCGAGATGAGGGATCCGTTCCCTGTTTCGTAGGGAAAGAATTCACGGCGTTCCCTTCGCATCTCAAGAGGAGGCGCTCTCCACAGGAAAGGCGAGAGCAACTCCAGGGTCGTGCCACCATTCCAAGAGTCCACCAGATGTGTCAGTCCATTCCAGAGGAAACTGTTTTCCCTGCACTGCCATGACGTTCGAGTCGAGGATCGACTCCCACCACGTGTGCAGTTGGGACAGCCCTGTGGGAAAGCCTCGTGGGAAAGCCTCGTGCCAAAGACTCGAGGGAAAGACATAGATCCTTTGATCCACGCGGGGCACTGCGTGACACTGCTGCTACCGCTCTGGAGGAAAGCACAAGTGCATGCTCGCATTCGAGACGAGGACTGACTCCCCTGGGGAGACTCCAGAATTACCCCAAGATCCATATCAGCACTGGAGAGGAATCCTCAGGTTACGGCCCCGACTCCACACAAGGTCTAAGGCCCTGGCATCGACAGGAGAGGAATCCCAAGAGGCCCCTGTGGAACTCGCATGGGGACTGGCCTTTCCTGAGGCCACCAGAGCGGGTCCCTGAGGTCCCCATCGTAAGTCGAGAGCACCTGCCGCAACTCGAGAAAATCCAGGAGCTTTTGCCCTCCAGGCGAGATGAGGCCCATTTCCGCTGAGGCTTCTCGAGGCTAATCACATCTAACCACTGGAACTTCCAAAGGGTCCTTCACACACTTGCTGCAACTCAAGAAGTTCCCCGACATACCCGTCTCCACTCGACAGGAAGCACGAGGGTCCCGCACATATCCAGGGGAGCCCATTTCCGCCTCCGAGCTCGAGATGAGGGATCCTTTCCCTGTTTCGTAGGGAAAGAATTCCCGGCGTTCCCGTCGCATCTCAAGAGGAGGCGCTCTCCACAGGAAAGGCGAGAGAAACTCCAGGGTCGTGCCACCATTCCAAGAGTCCCCCAGATGTGTCAGTCCATTCCAGAGGAAACTGTTTTCCCTGCACTGCCTTGACGTTCAAGCAGAGGATCGACTCCCACCACGTGTGCACGTGGGACAGCCCTGTGGGAAAGCCTCGTGGGAAAGACTCGTGGGAAAGACTCGAGGGAAAACCATAGATCCTTTGATCCACGCGGCTGCCTGCGTGACACTGCTGCTAACTCTCTGGAGGAAAGCGCAAGTGTATGCCTGCATTCGAGACGAGGACTGACTCCCCTGGGGAGACTCCAGAAGTACCCCAAGAACCATGTCAGCCCTGGAGAGGAATCCTCATGATCCGGCCCCGACTCTACACAAGGTCTTAGGCCCCCGGATCGACGGGAGAGGAATCCCGAGAGGCCCCCGTGGAACTCGCATGGGGACTGGCCTTTCCTGAGGCCACCAGAGCGGGTCCCTGAGGTCCCCGTCGTAAGTCGAGAGCACCTGCCGCAACTCGAGAAAATCCAGGAGGTTTTGCCCTCCAGGCGAGATGAGGCCCATTTCCGCTGAGGCTTCTCGAGGCCAATCACATCTAACCACTGGAACTTCCAAAGGGTCCTTCACACCCTTGCTGCAACTCAAGAAGTTCCCCGACATACCCGTCTCCACTCGAGAGGAAGCACGTGGGGTCCCGCACACATCCAGGGGAGCCCCGTTTCCGCCTCCTAGCTCGAGATGTGGGATCCTTTCACTGTTTCGTAGGGAAAGAATTCCCGGCGTTCCCGTCGCATCTCAAGAGGAGGCGCTCTCCACAGGAAAGGCGAGAGGAACTCCAGGGTCGTGACACCATTCCAAGAGTCCCCCAGATGTGTCAGTCCATTCCAGAGGAACCTATTTTCCCTGCACTGCCTTGACGTTCAAGCCGAGGATCGACTCCCACCACGTGTGCACGTGGGACAGCCCTGTGGGAAAGCCTCGTGGGAAAGCCTCGTGGGAAAGACTCGAGGGAAAACCATAGATCCTTTGATCCACGCGGCGGACTGCGTGACACTGCTGCTACCGCTCTGGAGGAAAGCGCAAGTGCATGCCCGCATTCTAGACGTGGACTGACTCCCCTGGGGAGACTCCAGAAGTACCCCAAGATCCATGTGAGCACTGGAGAGGAATAATCAGGTTCCGGCCCCGACTCCACACAAGGTCTTAGGCCCTGGCATCGACGGGAGAGGAATCCCGAGAGGCCCCCGAGGAACTCGCATGGGGACTGGCCTTTCCTGAGGCCACCAGAGCGGGTCCCTGAGGTCCCCGTCGTAAGTCGAGAGCACCTGCCGCAACTCGAGAAAATCCAGGAGGTTTTACCCTCCAGGCGAGATAAGGCCCATTTCCGCCTAGGCTTCTCGAGGCTAATCACGTCTAACCACTGGAACTTCCAAAGTGTCCTTCACACCCTTGCTGCAACTCAAGAAGTTCCCCGACATACCCGTCTGCACTCGAGAGGAAGCACGTGGTGTCCCGCACACATCCAGGGGAGCCCCGTTTCCGCCTCCTAGCTCGAGATGAGGGATCCTTTCCCTGTTTCGTAGGGAAAGAATTCCCGGCGTTCCCGTCGCATCTCAAGAGGAGGCGCTCTCCACAGGAAAGGCGAGAGGAACTCTAGGGTCATGCCACCATTCCAAGAGTCCCCCAGATGTGTCAGTCCATTCCAGAGGAACCTGTTTTCCCTGCACTGCCTTGACGTTCAAGCCAAGGATCGACTCCCACCACGTGTGCACGTGGGACAGCCCTGTGGGAAAGCCTCGTGGGAAAGCCTCGTGGGAAAGACTCGAGGGAAAACCATAGATCCTTTGATCCACGCGGCGGACTGCGTGACACTGCTGCTACCGCTCTGGAGGAAAGCGCAAGTGCATGCCCGCATTCGAGACGAGGACTGACTCCCCTGGGGAGACTCCAGAAGTACCCCAAGATCCATGTCAGCACTGGAGAGGAATCCTCAGGTTCCGGCCCCGACTCCACACAAGGTCTTCGGCCCCGGCATCGACGGGAGAGGAATCCCGAGAGGCCCCCGAGGAACTCGCATGGGGACTGGCCTTTCCTGAGGCCACCAGAGCGGGTCCCTGAGGTCCCCGTCGTAAGTCGAGAGCACCTGCCGCAACTCGAGAAAATCCAGGAGGTTTTACCCTCCAGGCGAGATAAGGACCATTTCCGCTGAGGCTTCTCGAGGCTAATCACGTCTAACCACTGGAACTTCCAAAGGGTCCTTCACACCCTTGCTGCAACTCAAGAAGTTCCCCGACATACCCGTCTCCACTCGAGAGGAAGCACGTGGTGTCCCGCACACATCCAGGGGAGCCACGTTTCCGCCTCTTAGCTCGAGATGAGGGATCCTTTCCCTGTTTCGTAGGGAAAGAATTCCCGGCGTTCCCGTCGCATCTCAAGAGGAGGCGCTCTCCACAGGAAAGGCGAGAGGAACTCCAGGGTCGTGCCACCATTCCAAGAGTCCCCCAGATGTGTCAGTCCATTCCAGAGGAACCTGTTTTCCCTGCACTGCCTTGACGTTCAACAGAGGATCGACTCACACCACGTGTGCACGTGGGACAGCCCTGTGGGAAAGACTCGTGGGAAAGCCTTGTGGGAAAGACTCGAGGGAAAACCATAGATCCTTTGATCCACGCGGCGGACTGCGTGACACTGCTGCTACCGCTCTGGAGGAAAGCGCAAGTACATGCCCGCATTCGAGACGAGGACTGACTCCCCTGGGGAGACTCCAGAAGTACCCCAAGATCCATGTCAGCACTGGAGAGGAATCCTCAGGTTCCGGCCCCGACTCCACACAAGGTCTTCGGCCCCGGCATCGACGGGAGAGGAATCCCGAGAGGCCCCCGAGGAACTCGCATGGGGACTGGCCTTTCCTGAGGCCACCAGAGCGGGTCCCTGAGGTCCCCGTCGTAAGTCGAGAGCACCTGCCGCAACTCGAGAAAATCCAGGAGGTTTTGCCCTCCAGGCGAGATGAGGCCCATTTCCGCTGAGGCTTCTCGAGGCTAATCACGTCTAACCACTGGAACTTACAAAGGGTCCTACACACCCTTGCTGCAACTCAAGAAGTTCCCCGACATACCCGTCTCCAATCGAGAGGAAGCACGTGGGTCCCGCACACATCCAGCGGAGCCCCGTTTCCGCCTCCTAGCTCGAGATGAGGGATCCTTTCCCTGTTTCGTAGGGAAAGAATTCCGGCGTTCCCGTCGCATCTCAAGAGGAGGCGCTCTCCACAGGAAAGGCGAGAAGAACTCCAGGGTCGTGACACCATTCCAAGAGTCCGGCAGATGTGTCAGTCCATTCCAGGGGAACCTGTTTTCCCTGCACTGCCTTGACGTTCAAGCCGAAGATCGACTCCCACCACGTGTGCACGTGGGACAGCCCTGTGGGAAAGACTCGTGGGAAAGCCTCGTGGGAAAGACTCGAGGGAAAACCATAGATCCTTTGATCCACGCGGCCGACTGCGTGACACTGCTGCTACCGCTCTGGCGGAAAGCGCAAGTGCATGCCCGCATTCGAGACGAGGACTGACTCCCCTGGGGAGACTCCAGAAGTACCCCAAGATCCATGTCAGCACTGGAGAGGAATCCTCAGGTTCCGGCCCCGACTCCACACAAGGTCTTACCCCGGCATCGACGGGAGAGGAATCCCGAGAGGCCCCCGAGGAACTCGCATGGGGACTGGCCTTTCCTGAGGCCACCAGAGCGGGTCCCTGAGGTCCCCGTCGTAAGTCGAGAGCACCTGCCGCAACTCGAGAAAATCCAGGAGGTTTTGCCCTCCAGGCGAGATGAGGCCCATTTCCGCTGAGGCTTCTCGAGGCTAATCACGTCTAACCACTGGAACTTACAAAGGGTCCTACACACCCTTGCTGCAACTCAAGAAGTTCCCCGACATACCCGTCTCCAATCGAGAGGAAGCACGTGGGTCCCGCACACATCCAGCGGAGCCCCGTTTCCGCCTCCTAGCTCGAGATGAGGGATCCTTTCCCTGTTTCGTAGGGAAAGAATTCCGGCGTTCCCGTCGCATCTCAAGAGGAGGCGCTCTCCACAGGAAAGGCGAGAAGAACTCCAGGGTCGTGACACCATTCCAAGAGTCCGGCAGATGTGTCAGTCCATTCCAGGGGAACCTGTTTTCCCTGCACTGCCTTGACGTTCAAGCCGAAGATCGACTCCCACCACGTGTGCACGTGGGACAGCCCTGTGGGAAAGACTCGTGGGAAAGCCTCGTGGGAAAGACTCGAGGGAAAACCATAGATCCTTTGATCCACGCGGCCGACTGCGTGACACTGCTGCTACCGCTCTGGCGGAAAGCGCAAGTGCATGCCCGCATTCGAGACGAGGACTGACTCCCCTGGGGAGACTCCAGAAGTACCCCAAGATCCATGTCAGCACTGGAGAGGAATCCTCAGGTTCCGGCCCCGACTCCACACAAGGTCTTACCCCGGCATCGACGGGAGAGGAATCCCGAGAGGCCCCCGAGGAACTCGCATGGGGACTGGCCTTTCCTGAGGCCACCAGAGCGGGTCCCTGAGGTCCCCGTCGTAAGTCGAGAGCACCTGCCGCAACTCGAGAAAATCCAGGAAGTTTTGCCCTCCAGGCGAGATGAGGCCCATTTCCGCTGAGGCTTCTCGAGGCTAATCACGTCTAACCACTGGAACTTCCAAAGGGTCCTTCACACCCTTGCTGCAACTCAAGAAGTTCCCCGACATACCCGTCTCCACTCGAGAGGAAGCACGTGGTGTCCCGCACACATCCAGGGGAGCCCCGTTGCCGCCCCCTAGCTCGAGATGAGGGATCCTTTCCCTGTTTCGTAGGGAAAGAATTCCCGGCGTTCCCGTCGCATCTCAAGAGGAGGCGCTCACCACAGGAAAGGCGAGAGGAACTCCAGGGTCGTGACACCATTCAAAGAGTCCCCCAGATGTGTCAGTCCATTCCAGAGGAACCTGTTTTCCCTGCACTGCCTTGACGTTCAAGCCGAGAATCGACTCCTACCACGTGTGCACGTGGGACAGCCCTGTGGGAAAGCCTCGTGGGAAACCTCGTGGGAAAGACTCGAGGGAAAACCATAGATCCTTTGATCCACGCGGCGGACTGTGTGACACTGCTCCTACCGCTCTGGAGGAAAGCGCAATGCATGCCCGCATTCGAGACGAGGACTGACTCCCCTGGGGAGACTCCAGAAATACCCCAAGATCCATGTCAGCACTGGAGAGGAATCCTCAGGTTCCGGCCCCGACTCCACACAAGGTCTTAGGCCCCGGCATCGACGGGAGAGGAATCCCGAGACGCCCCCGATGAACTCGCATGGGGACTGGCTTTTCCTGAGGCCACCAGAGCGGTCCCTGAGGTCCCCGTCGTAAGTCGAGAGCACCTGCCGCAACTGGAGAAAATCCAGGAGGTTTTGCCTTCCAGGCGAGATGAGGCCCATTTCCGCTGTGGCTTCTCGAGGCTAATCACGTCTAACCACTGGAACTTCCAAAGGGTCATTCACACCCTTGCTGCAACTCAAGAAGTTCCCCGACATACCCGTCTGCACTCGAGAGGAAGCACGTGGGTCCCGCACACATCCAGGGGAGCCCGGTTTCCGCCTCCTAGCTCGAGATGAGGGATCCTTTCCCTGTTTCGTAGGGAAAGAATTCCCGGCGTTCCCGTCGCATCTCAAGAGGAGGCGCTCTCCACAGGAAAGGCGAGAGGAACTCCAGGGTCGTGCCACCATTCCAAGAGTCCCCCAGATGTGTCAGTCCATTCCAGAGGAACCTGTTTTCCCTGCACTGCCTTGACGTTCAAGCCGAGGATCGACTCCCACCACGTGTGCACGTGGGACAGCCCTGTGGGAAAGCCTCGTGGGAAAGCCTCGTGGGAAAGACTCGAGGGAAAACCATAGATCCTTTGATGCACGCGGCGGACTGCGTGACACTGCTGCTACCGCTCTGGAGGAAAGCGCAAGTGCATGCCCGCATTCGAGACGAGGACTGACTCCCCTGGGGAGACTCCAGAAGTACCCCAAGATCCATGTCAGCACTGGAGAGGAATCCTCAGGTTCGGGCCCCGACTCCACACAAGGTCTTAGGCCCCGGCATCGACGGGAGAGGAATCCCGAGAGGCCCCCGAGAAACTCGCATGGGGACTGGCCTTTCCTGAGGCCACCAGAGCGGGTCCCTGAGGTCCCCGTCGTAAGTCGAGAGCACCTGTCGCAACTCGAGAAAATCCAGGAGGTTTTGCCCTCCAGGCGAGATGAGGCCCATTTCCGCTGAGGCTTTTCGAGGCCAATCACATCTAACCACTGGAACTTCCAAAGGGTCCTTCACACCCTTGCTGCAACTCAAGAAGTTCCCCGACATACCCGTCTCCACTCGAGAGGAAGCACGTGGTGTCCCGCACACATCCAGGGGAGCCACGTTTCCGCCTCCTAGCTCGAGATGAGGGATCCTTTCCCTGTTTCGTAGGGAAAGAATTCCCGGCGTTCCCGTCGCATCTCAAGAGGAGGCGCTCTCCACAGGAAAGGCGAGAGGAACTCCAGGGTCGTGCCACCATTCCAAGAGTCCCCCAGATGTGTCAGTCCATTCCAGAGGAACCTGTTTTCCCTGCACTGCCTTGACGTTCAAGCCGAGGATCCACTCCCACCACGTGTGCACGTGGGACAGCCCTGTGGGAAAGCCTCGTGGGAAAGCCTCGTGGGAAAGACTCGAGGGAAAACCATAGATCCTTTGATCCACGCGGCGGACTGCGTGACACTGCTGCTACCGCTCTGGAGGAAAGCGCAAGTGCATGCCCGCATTCGAGACGAGGACTGACTCCCCTGGGGAGACTCCAGAAGTACCCCAAGATCCATGTCAGCACTGGAGAGGAATCCTCAGGTTCCGGCCCCGACTCCACACAAGGTCTTAGGCCCCGGCAACGACGGGAGAGGAATCCCGAGAGGCCCCCGAGGAACTCGCATGGGGACTGGCCTTTCCTGAAGCCACCAGAGCGGGTCCCTGAGGTCCCCGTCGTAAGTCGAGAGCACCTGCCGCAACTCGAGAAAATCCAGGAGGTTTTGCCCTCCAGGCGAGATGAGGCCCATTTCCGCTGAGGCTTCTCGAGGCCAATCACATCTAACCACTGGAACTTCCAAAGGGTCCTTCACACCCTTGCTGCAACTCAAGAAGTTCCCCGACATACCCGTCTCCACTCGAGAGGAAGCACGTGGTGTCCCACACATCCAGGGGAGCCCCGTTTCCGCCTCCTAGCTCAAGATGAGGGATCCTTTCCCTGTTTCGTAGGGAAAGAATTCCCGGCGTTCCCGTCGCATCTCAAGAGGAGGCGCTCTCCACAGGAAAGGCGAGAGGAACTCCAGGGTCATGCCACCATTCCAAGAGTCCCCCAGATGTGTCAGTCCATTCCAGAGGAACCTGTTTTCCCTGCACTGCCTTGACGTTCAAGCCAAGGATCGATTCCCACCACGTGTGCACGTGGGACAGCCCTGTGGGAAAGCCTCGTGGGAAAGCCTCGTGGGAAAGACTCGAGGGAAAACCATAAATCCTTTGCTCCACGGGGCGGACTGCGTGACACTGCTGCTACCGCTCTGGAGGAAAGCGCAAGTGCATGCCCGCATTCGAGACGAGGACTGACTCCCCTGGGGAGACTCCAGAAGTACCCCAAGATCCATGTCAGCACTGGAGAGGAATCCTCAGGTTCCGGCCCCGACTCCATACAAGGTCTTAGGCCCCGGCATCGACGGGAGAGGAATCCCGAGACCCCCGAGGAACTCGCATGGGGACTGGCCTTTCCTGAGGCCACCAGAGCGGGTCCCTGAGGTCCCCGTCGTAAGTCGAGAGCACCTGCCGCAACTCGAGAAAATCCAGGAGGTTTTGCCCTCCAGGCGAGATGAGGCCCATTTCCGCTGAGGCTTCTCGAGGCCAATCACATCTAACCACTGGAACTTCCAAAGGGTCCTTCACACCCTTGCTGCAACTCAAGAAGTTCCCCGACATACCCGTCTCTACTCGAGAGGAAGCACGTGGTGTACCGCACACATCCAGGGGAGCCCCGTTTCCGCCTCCTAGCTCGAGATGAGGGATCCTTTCCCTGTTTCGTAGGGAAAGAATTCCCGGCGTTCCCGTCGCATCTCAAGAGGAGGCGCTCTCCACAGGAAAGGCGAGAGGAACTCCAGGGTCATGCCACCATTCCAAGAGTCCCCCAGATGTGTCAGTCCATTCCAGAGGAACCTGTTTTCCCTGCACTGCCTTGACGTTCAACAGAGGATCGACTCACACCACGTGTGCACGTGGGACAGCCCTGTGGGAAAGACTCGTGGGAAAGCCTCGTGGGAAAGACTCGAGGGAAAACCATAGATCCTTTGATCCAAGCGGCGGACTGCGTGACACTGCTGCTACCGCTCTGGATGAAAGCGCAAGTGCATTCCCGCATTCGAGACGAGGACTGACTCCCCTGGGGAGACTCCAGAAGTACCCCAAGATTCATGTCAGCACTGGAGAGTAATCCTCAGGTTCCGGCCCCGACTCCACACAAGGTCTTAGGCCCCGGCATCGACGGGAGAGGAATCCCGAGACGCCCCCGATGAACTCGCATGGGGACTGGCTTTTCCTGAGGCCACCAGAGCGGTTCCCTGAGGTCCCCGTCGTAAGTCGAGAGCACCTGCCGCAACTCGAGAAAATCCAGGAGGTTTTGCCCTCCAGGCGAGATGAGGCCCATTTCCGCTGAGGCTTTTCGAGGCCAATCACATCTAACCACTGGAACTTCCAAAGGGTCCTTCACACCCTTGCTGCAACTCAAGAAGTTCCCCGACATACCCGTCTCCACTCGAGAGGAAGCACGTGGTGTCCAGCACACATCCAGGGGAGCCCCGTTTCCGCCTCCTAGCTCGAGATGAGGGATCCTTTCCCTGTTTCGTAGGGAAAGAATTCCCGGCGTTCCCGTCGCATCTCAAGACGAGGCGATCTCCACAGGAAAGGCGAGAGGAACTCCAGGGTCCTGCCACCATTCCAAGAGTCCCCCAGATATGTCAGTCCATTCCAGAGGAACCTGTTTTCCCTGCACTGCCTTGACGTTCAAGCCGAGGATCGACTCCCACCACGTGTGCACGTGGGACAGCTCTGTGGGAAAGCCTCGTGGGAAAGCCTCGTGGGAAAGACTCGAGGGAAAACCATAGATCCTTTGATCCACGCGGCGGACTGTGTGACACTGCTGCTACCGCTCTGGAGGAAAGCGCAAGTGCATGCCCGCATTCGAGACGAGGACTTACTCCCCTGTGGAGACTCCAGAAGTACCCCAAAATCCATGTAAGCACTGGAGAGGAAACCTCAGGTTCTGGCCCCGACTCCACACAAAGTCTTAGGCCCCGACATCGACGGGAGAGGAATCCCGAGAGGCCCCCGAGGAACTCACATGGGGACTGGCCTTTCCTTAAGCCACTAGAGCGTGTCCCTGAGGGCCCCGTCGTAAGTCGAGAGCACCAGCCGCAACTCGAGAAAATCCAGGAGGTTTTGCCCTCCAGGCGAGATGAGGCCCATTTCCGCTGAGGCTTCTCGAGGCTAATCACATCTAATCACTGGAACTTCCAAAGGGTTCTTCACACCCTTGCTGCAACTCAAGAAGTTCCCCGACATACCCGTCTCCACTCGAGAGGAAACACAAGGGTCCCGCACACATCCAGGGGAGCCCCGTTTCCTCCTCCTAGCTAGAGATGAGGGATTATTTCCCTGTTTCGTAGGGAAAGAATTCCCGGCGTTCCCGTCGCATCTCAAGAGGAGGCGCTCTCCACAGGAAAGGCGAGAGGAGCTCCAGGGTCGTGCCAAAATTCCAAGAGTCCCCCAGATGTGTCAGTCCATTCCATAGTAACCTGTTTTCCCTGCACTGCCTTGACGTTCAAGCCGAGGATCGACTCCCACCACGTGTGCACGTGGGACAGCCCTGTGGGAAAGCCTCGTGGGAAAGCCTCGTGGGAAAGACTCGAGGGAAAACCATAGATCCTTTGATGCACGCGGCGGACTGCGTGACACTGCTGCTACCGCTCTGGAGGAAAGCGCAAGTGCATGCCCGCATTCGAGACGAGGACTGACTCCCCTGGGGAAACTCCAGAAGTACCCCAAGAACCATGTCAGCCCTGGAGAGGAATCCTCATGATCCGGCCCCGACTCTACACAAGGTCTTAGGCCCCGGGATCGACGGGAGAGGAATCCCGAGAGGCCCCCGAGGAACTCGCATGGGGACTGGCCTTTCCTGAGGCCACCAGAGCGGGTCCCTGAGGGCCCCGTCTTTAATCGAGAGCACCTGCCGCAACTCGAGAAAATCCAGGAGGTTTTGCCCTCCAGGCGAGATGAGGTCCATTTCCGTTGAGGCTTCTCCAGGCTAATCACATCTAACCACTGGAACTTCCAAAGGGTCCTTCACACCCCTGCTGCAACTCAAGAAGTTCCCCGACATACCCGTATCCACTCGAGAGGAAGCACGAGGGTCCCGCACACATCCAGAGGAGCCCCGTTTCCGCCTGCTAGCTCGAGATGAGGGATCCTTTCCTGTTTCGTAGGGAAAGAATTCCCGGCGTTCCCGTCGCATCTTAAGAGGAGGCGCTCTCCACAGGAGAGTCGAGAGGAACTCCAGGGTCGTGCCACCATTCCAAGAGACCCCCAGATGTGTCAGTCCATTCCAGAGGAACGTATTTTCCCTGCACTGCCTGGACGTTCATGCCGAGGATCGACTCCCACCACGGTGGCATGTGGGACAGCCCTGTGGGAAAGCCTCGTGGGAAAGCCTCGGGGGAAAGCCATAGATCCCTTGATCCACGCGTCGAAATGCGTGACACTGCTGCTACCGCTCTGGAGGAAAGCGCAAGAGCATACCCGCAACGAGACGAGGACTGACTCCCCTGGGGAGACTCCAGAAGTACCCCAAGATCCATGTCAGCACTGGAGAGGAATCCTCAGGTTCCGGCCCCGACTCCACACAAGGTCTTAGGCCCCGGCATCGAAGGGAGAGGAATGCCGAGTGGCCCCCGAGAAACTCGCATGGGGATTGGCCTTTCCTGAGGCCACCAGAGCGGGTCCCTGAGGTCCCCGTCGTAAGTCGAGAGCACCTGCCGCAACTCGAGACAATCCAGGAGGTTTTGCCCTACAGGCGAGATGAGGCCCATTTCCGCTGAGGCTTCTCGAGGCCAATCACGTCTAACCACTGGAACTTCCAAAGGGTCCTTCACACCCTTGCTGCACCTCAAGAAGTTCCCCGACATACCCGTCTCCACTCGAGAGGAAGCACGAGGGTCCCGCACACATCCAGGGGAGCCCCGTTTCCTCCTCCTAGCTAGAGCTGAGGGATCCTTTCCCTTTTTGGTAGGGAAAGAATTCCCGGCGTTCCCGTCGCATCTCAAGAGGAGGTGCTCTCCACAGGAAAGGCGAGAGGAACTCCAGGATCGTGCCACCATTCCAAGAGTCCCTCAGATGTGTCAGTCCATTCCAGAGGAACCTGTTTTCCCTGCACTGCCTTGACGTTCAAGCCGAGGATCCACTCCCACCACGTGTGCACGTGGGACAGCCCTGTGGGAAAGCCTCGTGGGAAAGCCTCTTGGAAAGACTCGAGGGAAAAACATAGATCCTTTGACCCACGTGGCGGATTGTGTGACACTGCTGCTACCGCTCTGGAGGAAAGCGCAAATGCATGCCCGCATTCGAGGCGAGGACTGTCTCTCCTGGGGAGACTCCAGAATACCGCAAGATCCATGTCAGCACTGGAGAGGAATCCTCAGGTTCCGGCCCCGACTCCACACAAGGTCTTAGGCCCCGGCATCGACGGGAGAGGAATCCCGAGAGGCCCCCGAAGAACTCGCATGGGGACTGGGCTTTCCTGAGGCCACCAGAGTGGGTCCCTCAGGTCCCCGTCGTAAGTCGAGAGCACCTGCCGCAACTCGAGAAAATCCAGGAGGTTTTGCCCTCCAGGCGAGATGAGGCCCATTTCCGCTGAGGCTTCTCGAGGCTAATCACATCTAATCACTGGAACTTCCAAAGGGTTCTTCACACCCTTGCTGCAACTCAAGAAGTTCCCCGACATACCCGTCTCCACTCGAGAGGAAACACAAGGGTCCCGCACACATCCAGGGGAGCCCCGTTTCCTCCTCCTAGCTAGAGATGAGGGATTATTTCCCTGTTTCGTAGGGAAAGAATTCCCGGCGTTCCCGTCGCATCTCAAGAGGAGGCGCTCTCCACAGGAAAGGCGAGAGGAGCTCCAGGGTCATGCCAAAATTCCAAGAGTCCCCCAGATGTGTCAGTCCATTCCAGAGGAAAGTATTTTCCCTGCACTGCCTTGACGTTCAAGCCGAGGATCGACTCCCACCATGTGCAAGTGGGACAGCCCTGTGGGAAAGCCTCGTGGGAAAGCCTCGTGGGAAAGACTCGAGGGAAAACCATAGATCCTTTGATCCACGCGGCGGACTGCGTGACACTGCTGCTACCGCTCTGGAGGAAAGCGCAAGTGCATGCCCGCATTCGAGACGAGGACTGACTCCCCTGGGGAGACTCCAGAAGTACCCCAAGATCCATGTCAGCACTGGAGAGGAATCCTCAGGTTCCGGCCCCGACTCCACACAAGGTCTTAGGCCCCGGCATCGACGGGAGAGGAATCCCGAGAGGCCCCCGAGGAACTCGCATGGGGACTGGCCTTTCCTGAGGCCACCAGAGCGGGTCCCTGAGGTCCCCGTCGTAAGTCGAGAGCACCTGCCGCAACTCGAGAAAATCCAGGAGGTTTTGCCCTCCAGGCGAGATGAGGCCCATTTCCCCTGAGTCTTCTCGAGGCCAATCACATCTAACCACAGGAACTTCCAAAGGGTCCTTCACACCCTTGCTGCAACTCAAGAAGTTCCCCGACATACCCGTCTGCACTCGAGAGGAAGCACGTGGTGTCCCGCACACATCCAGGGGAGCCCCGTTTCCGCCTCCTAGCTCGAGATGAGGGATCCTTTCACTGTTTCGGAGGGAAAGAATTCCCGGCGTTCCCGTCGCATCTCAAGAGGAGGCGCTCTTCACAGGACAGGCGAGAGGAACTCCAGGGTCCTGCCACCATTCCAGGAGTCCCCCAGATGGGTCAGTCCATTCCAGAGGAACCTTTTTTCCCTGCACTGCCTTGACGTTCATGCCGAGGATCGACTCCCACCACGGTGGCATGTGGGACAGCCCTGTGGGAAAGCCTCGTGGGAAAGCCTCGGGGGAAAGCCATAGATCCCTTGATCCACGCGGCGAAATGCGTGACACTGCTGCTACCGCTCTGGAGGAAAGCGCAAGAGCCTGCCCGCATTCGAGACGAGGACTGACTCCCCTGGGAGACTCCAGAAGTACCCCAAGATCCATTTCAGCACTGGAGAGGAAACCTCAGGTTCCGGCCCCGACTCCACACAAGGTCTTAGGCCCCGGCATCGACGGGAGAGGAATCCCGAGAGGCCCCCGAGGAACTCGCATGGGGACTGGCCTTTCCTGAGGCCACCAGAGCGGGTCCGTGAGGGTCCCGTCGTAAGTCGAGAGCACCTGCCGCAACTCGAGAAAATCCAGGAGGTTTTGCCCTCCAGGCGAGATGAGGCCCATTTCCGCTGAGGTTTTTCGAGGCTAATCACATCTAACCACTGGAACTTCCAAAGGGTCCTTCACACCCCTGCTGCAACTCAAGAAGTTCCCCAACATACCCGTCTCCACTCGAGGGGAAGCACGAGGGTCCCGCACACATCCAGGGGAGCCTCGTTTCCGCCTCCGAGCTCGAGATGAGGGATCCTTTCCCTTTTTTGTAGGGAAAGAATTCCCGGCGTTCCCGTCGTATTTCAAGAGGAGGCGCTCTCCACAGGAAAGGCGAGAGGAACTCCAGGGTCGTGCCACCATTCCAAGAGCCCCCAGATGTGTCAGTCCATTCCAGAGGAACCTGTTTTCCCTGCACTGCCTTGACGTTCAAGCCGAGGATCGACTCCCACCACGTGTGCACGTGGGACAGCCCTGTGGGAAAGCCTCGTGGGAAAGCCTCGTGGGAAAGACTCGAGGGAAAACCATAGATCCTTTGATCCACGCGGCGGACTGCGTGACACTGCTGCTACCGCTCTAGAGGAAAGCGCAAGTGCATGCCCGCATTCGAGACGAGGACTGACTCCCCTGGGGAGACTCCAGAAATACCCCAAGATCCATGTGAGCACTGGAGAGGAATCCTCAGGTTCCGGCCCCGACTCCACACAAGGTCTTAGGCCCCGGCATCGACGGGAGAGGAATTCCGAGAGGCCCCCGAGGAACTCGCATTTGGACTGGCCTTTCCTGAGGCCACCAGAGCGGGTCCCTGAGGTCCCCGTCGTAAGTCTAGAGCACCAGCCGCAACTCGAGAAAATCCAGGAGGTTTTGCCCTCCAGGCGAGATGAGGCCCATTACCGCTGAGGCTTCTCGAGGCTAATCACATGTAACCACTGGAACTTCCAAAGGGTCCTTCACACCCTTGCTGCAACTCCAGAAGTTCCCCGACATACCCGTCTCCACTCGAGAGGAAGCACGAGGGTCCCGCACACATCCAGGGGAGCCCCGTTTCCGCCTCCTAGATCGAGATGAGGGATCCTTTCCCTGTTTCGTAGGGAAAGAATTCCCGGCACTCCCGTCGCATCTCAAGAGGAGGCGCTCTCCACAGGAAAGGCGAGAGGAACTCCAGGGTCGTGCAACCATTCCAAGAGTCCCCAGATGTGTCAGTCCATTCCAGAGGAACCTGTTTTCCCTGCACTGCCTTGCCGTTCAAGCCGAGGATCGACTCCTACCACGTGTGCACGTGGGACAGCCCTGTGGGAAAGCCTCGTGGGAAAGCCTCGTGGGAAAGACTCGAGGGAAAACCATAGATCCTTTGCTCCACGCGGCGGACTGCGTGACACTGCTGCTACCGCTATGGAGGAAAGCGCAAGTGCATGCCCGCTCGAGACGAGGACTGACTCCCCTGGGGAGACTCCAGAAGTACCCCAAGATCCATGTCAGCACTGGAGAGGAATCCTCAGGTTCCGGCACCGACTCCACACAAGGACTTAGGCCCCGGCATCGACGGGAGAGGAATCCCGAGAGGCCCCCGAGGAAGTCGCATGGGGTCTGGCCTTTCCTGAGGCCACCAGAGCGGGTCCCTGAGGTCCCCGTCGTAAGTCGAGAGCACCTGCCGCAACTCGAGAAAATCCAGGAGGTTTTGCCCTCCATTCGAGATGAGGCCCATTTCCGCTGAGGCTTCTCGAGGCCAATCACATCTAACCACTGGAACTTCCAAAGGGTCCTTCACACCCTTGCTGCAACTCAAGAAGTTCCCCGACATACCCGTCTCCACTCGAGAGGAAGCACGTGGGGTCCCGCACACATCCAGGGGAGCCCCGTTTCCGCCTCCTAGCTCGAGATGAGGGATCCTTTCACTGTTTCGTCGGGAAAGAATTCCGGCGTTCCCGTCGCATCTCAAGAGGAGGCGCTCTCCACAGGAAAGGCGAGAAGAACTCCAGGGTCGTGACACCATTCCAAGAGTCCGGCAGATGTGTCAGTCCATTCCAGAGGAACCTGTTTTCCCTGCACTGCCTTGACGTTCAAGCCGAGGATCGACTCCCACCACGTGTGCACGTGGGACAGCCCTGTGGGAAAGCCTCGTGGGAAAGCCTCGTGGGAAAGACTCGAGGGAAAACCATAGATCCTTTGATCCACGCGGCGGACTGCGTGACACTGCTGCTACCGCTCTGGAGGAAAGCGCAAGTGCATGCCCGCATTCGAGACGAGGACTGACTCCCGTGGGGAGACTCCAGAAGTACCCCAAGATCCATGTCAGCACTGGAGAGGAATCCTCAGGTTCCGGCCCCGACTCCACACAAGGTCTTAGGCCCCGGCATCGAAGGGAGAGGAATCCCGAGAGGAACTCGCATGGGGACTGGCCTTTCCTGAGGCCACCAGAGCGGGTCCCTGAGGTCCCCGTCGTAAGTCGAGAGCACCTGCCGCAACTCGAGAAAATCCAGGAGGTTTTGCCCTCCAGGCAAGATGAGGCCCATTTCCGCTGAGGCTTCTCGAGGCCAATCACATCTAACCACTGGAACTTCCAAAGGGTCCTTCACACTATTGCTGCAACTCAAGAAGTTCCCCGACATACCCGTCTCCACTCGAGAGGAAGCACGTGGGTCCCGCACACATCCAGGGGAGCCCCGTTTCCGCCTCCTAGCTCGAGATGAGGGATCCTTTCCCTGTTTCGTAGGGAAAGAATTCCCGGCGTTCCCGTCGCATCTCAAGAGGAGGCGCTCTCCACAGGAAAGGCGAGAGGAACTCCAGGGTCGTGCCACCATTCCAAGAGTCCCCCAGATGTGTCAGTCCATTCCAGAGGAACCTGTCTTCCCTGCACTGCCTTGACGTTCAAGACGAGGATCTACTCCCGCCACGTGTGCACGTGGGACAGCCCTGAGGGAAAGCCTCGTGGGAAAGCCTCGTGGAAACACTCGAGGGAAAACCATAGATCCTTTGATCCACGCGGCGGACTGCGTGACACTGCTGCTACCGCTCTGGAGGAAAGGGCAAGTGCATGCCCACATTCGAGACGAGGACTGACTCCCCTGGGGAGACTCCAGAAGTACCCCAAGATCCATGTCAGCACTGGAGAGGAATCCTCAGGTTCCGGCCCCGACTCCACACAAGGTCTTAGGCCCCGGCATCGACGGGAGAGGAATCCCGAGAGGCCCCCGAGGAACTCGCATGGGGACTGGCCTTTCCTGAGGCCACCAGAGCGGGTCCCTGAGGTCCCCGTCGTAAGTCGAGAGCACCTGCCGCAACTCGAGAAAATCCAGGAGGTTTTGCCCTCCAGGCGAGATGAGGCCCATTTCCGCTGAGGCTTCTCGAGGCTAATCACGTCTAACCACAGGAACTTCCAAAGGGTCCTTCACACCCTTGCTGCAACTCAAGAAGTTCCCCGACATACCCGTCTCCACTCGAGAGGAAGCACTTGGGTCCCGCACACATCCAGGGGAGAACCCGTTTCCGACTCCTAGCTCGAGATGAGGGATCCTTTCCCTGTTTCGTAGGGATAGAATTCCCGGCGTTCCCGTCCCATCTCAAGAGGAGGCGCTTTCCACAGGAAAGGCGAGACGAACTCCAGGGTCGTGACACCATTCCAAGAGTCCCCCAGATGTGTCAGTCCATTCCAGAGGAACCTGTTTTCCCTGCACTGCCTTGACGTTCAAGCCGAGGATCGACTCCCACCACGTGTGCACGTGGGACAGCCCTGTGGGAAAGCCTCGTGGGAAAGCTTCGTGGGAAAGACTCGAGGGAAAACCATAGATCCTTTGATCCACGCGGCGGACTGCGTGACACTGCTGCTACCGCTCTGGAGGAAAGCGCAAGTGCATGCCCGCATTCGAGACGAGGACTGACTCCCCTGGGGAGATTCCAGAAGTACCCCAAGATCCATGTCAGCACTGGAGAGGAATCCTCAGGTTCCGGCCCCGACTCCACACAAGGTCTTAGGCCCCGGCATCGACGGGAGAGGAATCCCGAGAGGCCCCCGAGGAACTCGCATGGGGACTGGCCTTTCCTGAGGCCACCAGAGCGGGTCCCTGAGGTCCCCGTCGTAAGTCGAGAGCACCTGCCGCAACTCGAGAAATTCCAGGAGGTTTTGCCCTCCAGGCGAGATGAGGCCCATTTCCGCTGAGACTTCTCGAGGCCAATCACATCTAACCACTGGAACTTCCAAAGGGTCCTTCACACCCTTGCTGCAACTCAAGAAGTTCCCCGACATACCCGTCTGCTCTCGAGAGGAAGCACGTGGTGTCCCGCACACATCCAGGGGAGTCCCGTTTCCACCTCCTAGCTCGAGATGAGGGATCCTTTCCCTGTTTTGTAGGGAAAGAATTCCCGGCGTTCCCGTCGCATCTCAAGAGGAGGCGCTCTCCACAGGAAAGGCGAGAGGAACTCCAGGGTTGAGACACCATTCCAAAAGTCCCCCAGATGTGTCAGTCCATTCCAGAGGAACCTGTTTTCCCTGCACTGCCTTGACGTTCAAGCCGAGGATCGACTCCCACCACGTGTGCACGTGTGACAGCCCTGTGGGAAAGCCTCGTGGGAAAGCCTCGTGGGAAAGACTCGAGGGAAAACCATAGATCCTTTGATCCACGCGGCGGACTGCGTGACACTGCTGCTACCGCTCTGGAGGAAAGCGCAAGTGCATGCCCGCATTCGAGACGAGGACTGACTCCCCTGGGGAGACTCCAGAAGTACCCCAAGATCCATGTCAGCACTGGAGAGGAATCCTCAGGTTCCGGCCCCGACTCCACACAAGGTCTTAGGCCCCGGCATCGACGGGAAAGGAATCCCCAGAGGAACTCGCATGGGGACTGGCCTTTCCTGAGGCCACCAGAGCGGGTCCCTGAAGTCCCCGTCGTAAGTCGAGAGCACCTGCCGCAACTCGAGAAAATCCAGGAGGTTTTGCCCTCCAGGTGAGATGAGGCCCATTTCCGCTGAGGCTTCTCGAGGCCAATCACATCTAACCACTGGAACTTCCAAAGGGTCCTTCACACCCTTGCTGCAACTCAAGAAGTTCCCCGACATACATGTCTCCACTCGAGAGGAAGCACGTGGTGTCCCGCACACATCCAGGGGAGCCCCGTTTCCGCCTCCTAGCTCGAGATGAGGGATCCTTTCCCTGTTTCGTAGGGAAAGAATTCCCGGCGTTACCGTCGAATCTCAAGAGGAGGCGCTCTCCACAGGAAAGGCGAGAGGAACTCCAGGGTCGTGCCACCATTCCAAGAGTCCCCCAGATGTGTCAGTCCATTCCAGAGGAACCTGTATTCCCTGCACTGCCTTGACGTTCAAGCCGAGGATCGACTACCACCACGTGTGCACGTGGGACAGCCCTGTGGGAAAGCGTCGTGGGAAAGCCTCGTGGGAAAGACTCGAGGGAAAACCATAGATCCTTTGATCCACGCGGCGGACTGCGTGACACTGCTGCTACCGCTCTGGAGGAAAGCGCTATGCATGCCCGCATTCGAGACTAGGACTGACTACCCTGGGGAGACTCCAGAAGTACCCCAAGATCCATGTCAGCACTGGAGAGGAATCCTCAGGTTCCGGCCCCGACTCCACACAAGGTCTTAGGCCCCGGCATCGCCGGGAGAGGAATCCCGAGACGCCCCCGAGGAACTCGCATGGGGACTGGCTTTTCCTGAGGCCACTAGAGCGGTTCCCTAAGGTCCCCATCGTAACTCGAAAGCACCTGCCGCAACTCGAGAAAATCCAGGAGGTTTTGCCCTCCAGGCGAGATGAGGCCCATTTCCGCTGAGGCTTCTCGAGGCCAATCACATCTAACCACTGGAACTTCCAAAGGGTCCTTCACACCCTTGCTGCAACTCAAGAAGATCCCCGACATACCCGTCTCCACTCGAGAGGAAGCACGTGGTGTCCCGCACACATCCAGGGGAGCCCCGTTTCCGCCTCCTAGCTCGAGATGTGGGATCCTTTCCATGTTTCGTAGGGAAAGAATTCCCGGTGTTCCCGTTGCATCTCAAGAGGAGGCGCTCTCCACAGGAAAGGCGAGAGGAACTCCAGTGTCGTGCCACCATTCCAAGAGTCCCCCAGATGTGTCAGTCCATTCCAGAGGTACCTGTTTTCCCTGCACTGCCTTGACGTTCAAGCCGAGGATCGACTCCCACCATGTGTGCACGTGGGACAGCCCTGTGGGAAAGCCTCGTGGGAAAGCCTCGTGGGAAAGACTCGAGGGCAAACCATAGATCCTTTGATCCACGCGGCGGACTGCGTGACACTGCTGCTACCGCTCTGGAGGAAAGCGCAAGTGCATGCCCGCATTCGAGACGAGGACTGACTGCCCTGGGGAGACTCCAGAAGTACCCCAAGATAGATGTCAGCACTGGAGAGGAATCCTCAGGTTCTGGCCCCGACTCCACACAAGGTCTTAGGCCCTGGCATCGACGGGAGAGGAATCCCGAGTGGCCCCCGAGGAACTCGCATGGGGACTGGCCTTTCCTGAGGCCACCAGAGCGGGTCCCTGAGGTCCCCGTCGTAAGTCGAGAGCACCTGTCGCAACTCGAGAAAATCCAGGAGGTTTTGCCCTCCAGGCGAGATGAGGCCCATTTCCGCTGAGGCTTTTCGAGGCCAATCACATCTAACCACTGGAACTTCCAAAGGGTCCTTCACACCCTTGCTGCAACTCAAGAAGTTCCCCGACATACCCGTCTCCACTCGAGAGGAAGCAAGTGGTGTCCCGCACACATCCAGGGGAGCCCCGTTTCCGCCTCCTGGCTCGAGATGAGGGATCCTTTCCCTGTTTCGTAGGGAAAGAATTCCCGGCGTTCCCGTCGCATCTCAAGAGGAGGCGCTCTCCACAGGAAAGGCGAGAGGAACTCCAGGGTCGTGCCACCATTCCAATATCCCTCAGATGTGTCAGTCCATTCCAGAGGAACCTGATTTCCCTGCACTGCCTTGACGTTCAAGCCGAGGATCGAATCCCACCACGTGTGCACGTGGGACAGCCCTGTGGGAAAGCCTCGTGGGAAAGCCTCGTGGGAAAGACTCGAGAGAAAACCATAAATCCTTTGATCCACGCGGCGGACTACGTGACACTGCTGCTACCGCTCTGGAGGAAAGCGCAAGTGCATGCCCGCATTCGAGACGAGGACTGACTCCCCTGGGGAGACTCCAGAAGTACCCCAAGATCCATGTCAGCACTGGAGAGGAATCCTCAGGTTCCGGCCCCGACTTCACACAAGGTCTTAGGCCCCAGCATCGACGGGAGAGGAATCCCGAGAGGCCCCCGAGGAACTCGCATGGGGACTGGCCTTTCCTGAGGCCACCAGAGCGGGTCCCTGAGGTCCCCGTCGTAAGTCGAGAGCACCTGCCGCAACTCGAGAAAATCCAGGAGGTTTTGCCCTCCAGGCGAGATGAGGCCCATTTCCGCTGAGGCTTCTCGAGGCCAATCACATCTAACCACTGGAACTTCCAAAGGGTCCTTCACACCATTGCTGCAACTCAAGAAGTTCCCCGACATACCCGTCTCCACTCGAGAGGAAGCACGTGATGTCCCGCACACATCCAGGGGAGCCCCGTTTCCGCCTCCTAGCTCGAGAAGAGGGATCCTTTCCCTGTTTCGTAGGGAAAGAATTCCCGGCATTCCCGTCGCATCTCAAGAGGAGGCGCTCTCCACAGGAAAGGCGAGAGGAACTCCAGGGTCGTGCCACCATTCCAAGAGTCCCCCAGATGTGTCAGTCCATTCCAGAGGAACCTGTTTTCCCTGCACTGCCTTGACGTTCAAGCCGAGGATCGACTCCCACCACGTGTGCACGTGGGACAGCCCTGTGGGAAAGCCTCGTGGGAAAGCCTCGAGGGAAAGACTCGAGGGAAAACCATAGATCCTTTGATCCATGCGGCGGACTGCGTGACACTGCTGCTACCGCTCTGGAGGAAAGCGCAAGTGCATGCCCGCATTCGAGACGAGGACTGACTCCCCTGGGGAGACTCCAGAAGTACCCCAAGATCCATGTCAGCACTGGAGAGGAATCCTCAGATTCCGGCCCCGACTCCACACAAGGTCTTAGGCCCCGGCATCGACGGGAGAGGAATCCCGAGAGGCCCCCGAGGAACTCGCATGGGCACTGGCCTTTCCTGAGGCCACCAGAGCGGGTCCCTGAGGTCCCCGTCGTAAGTCGAGAGCACCTGCCGCAACTCGAGAAAATCCAGGAGGTTTTCACCTCCAGGCAAGATGAGGCCCATTTCCGCTGAGGCTTCTCGAGGCCAATCACATCTAACCACTGGAACATCCAAAGGGTCCTTCACACCCTTGCTGCAACTCAAGAAGTTCCCCGACATACCCGTCTGCACTCGAGAGGAAGCACGTGGTGTCCCGCACACATCCAGGGGAGCCCCGTTTCAGCCTCCTAGCTCGAGATGAGGGATCCTTTCCCTGTTTCGTAGGGAAAGAATTCCCGGCGTTCCCGTCGCATCTCAAGAGGAGGCGCTCTCCACAGGAAAGGCGAGAGGAACTCCAGGGTCATGCCACCATTCCAAGAGCCCCCAGATGTGTCAGTCCATTCCAGAGGAACCTGTTTTCCCTGCACTGCCTTGACGTTCAAGCCGAGGATCGACTCCCACCACGTGTGCACGTGGGACAGCCCTGTGGGAAAGCCTCGTGGGAAAGCCTCGTGGGAAAGACTCGTGGTAAAGACTCGAGGGAAAACCATAGATCCTTTGATCCACGCGGCGGACTGCGTGACACTGCTGATACCGCTCTGGAGGAAAGCGCAAGTGCATGCTCACATTCGAGACGAGGACTGACTCCCCTGGGGAGACTCCAGAAGTACCCCAAGATCCATGTCAGCACTGGAGAGGAATCCTCAGGTTCCGGCCCCGACTCCACACAAGGTCTTAGGCCCCGGCATCGACGTGAGAGGAATCCCGAGAGGCCCCCGAGGAACTAGCATGGGGACTGGCCTTTCCTGAGGCCACCAGAGCGGGTCCCTGAGGTCCCCGTCGTAAGTCGAGAGCACCTGCCGCAACTCGAGAAAATCCAGGAGGTTTTGCCCTCCAGACGAGATGAGGCCCATTTCCGCTGAGGCTTCTCGAGGCCAATCACGTCTAACCACTGGAACTTCCAAAGGGTCCTTCACACCCTTGCTGCAACTCAAGAAGTTCCCCGACATACCCGTCTCCACTCGAGAGGAAGCACGTGGTGTCCCGCACACATCTAGGGGAGCCCGGTTTGCGCCTCCTAGCTCGAGAAGAGGGATCCTTTCCCTGTTTCTTAGGGAAAGAATTCCCGGCATTCCCGTCGCATCTCAAGAGGAGGCGGTCTCCACAGGAAAGGCGAGAGGAACTCCAGGGTCGTGCCACCATTCCAAGAGTCCCTCAGATGTGTCAGTCCATTCCAGAGGAACCTGATTTACCTGCACTGCCTTGACGTTCAAGCCGAGGATCGAATCCCACCACGTGTGCACGTGGGACAGCCCTGTGGGAAAGCCTCGTGGGAAAGCCTCGTGGGAAAGACTCGAGGGAAAACCATAGATCCTTTGATCCACGCGGCGGACTGCGTGACACTGCTGCTACCGCTCTGGAGGAAAGCGCAAGTGCATGCCCGCATTCGAGACGAGGACTGACTCCCCTGGGGAGACTCCAGAAGTACCCCAAGATCCATGTCAGCACTGGAGAGGAATCCTCAGGTTCCGGCCCCGACTCCACACAAGGTCTTAGGCCACGGCATCGACGGAAGAGGAATCTCGAGAGGCCCCCGAGGAAATCGCATGGGGACTGGCCTTTCCTGAGGCCACCAGAGCGGGTCCCTGAGGTCCCCGTCGTAAGTCGAGAGCACCTGCCGCAACTCGAGAAAATCCAGGAGGTTTTGCCCTCCAGGCGAGATGAGGCCCATTTCCGCTGAGGCTTCTCGAGGCCAATCACATCTAACCACTGGAACTTCCAAAGGGTCCTTCACACCATTGCTGCAACTCAAGAAGTTCCCCGACATACCCGTCTCCACTCGAGAGGAAGCACGTGATGTCCCGCACACATCCAGGGGAGCCCCGTTTCCGCCTCCTAGCTCGAGAAGAGGGATCCTTTCCCTGTTTCGTAGGGAAAGAATTCCCGGCATTCCCGTCGCATCTCAAGAGGAGGCGCTCTCCACAGGAAAGGCGAGAGGAACTCCAGGGTCGTGCCACCATTCCAAGAGTCCCCCAGATGTGTCAGTCCATTCCAGAGGAACCTGTTTTCCCTGCACTGCCTTGACGTTCAAGCCGAGGATCGACTCCCACCACGTGTGCACGTGGGACAGCCCTGTGGGAAAGCCTGGTGGGAAAGCCTCGAGGG
The DNA here is from genome assembly GCF_042477335.2 of Ovis canadensis. NCBI lineage: Eukaryota > Metazoa > Chordata > Mammalia > Artiodactyla > Bovidae > Ovis > Ovis canadensis. The sequence goes on from NC_091269.1 coordinate 10,155,363, forward strand.
AAAGACTCGAGGGAAAACCATAGATCCTTTGATCCATGCGGCGGACTGCGTGACACTGCTGCTACCGCTCTGGAGGAAAGCGCAAGTGCATGCCCGCATTCGAGACGAGGACTGACTCCCCTGGGGAGACTCCAGAAGTACCCCAAGATCCATGTCAGCACTGGAGAGGAATCCTCAGATTCCGGCCCCGACTCCACACAAGGTCTTAGGCCCCGGCATCGACGGGAGAGGAATCCCGAGAGGCCCCCGAGGAACTCGCATGGGCACTGGCCTTTCCTGTGGCCACCAGAGCGGGTCCCTGAGGTCCCCGTCGTAAGTCGAGAGCACCTGCCGCAACTCGAGAAAATCCAGGAGGTTTTCACCTCCAGGCAAGATGAGGCCCATTTCCGCTGAGGCTTCTCGAGGCCAATCACATCTAACCACTGGAACATCCAAAGGGTCCTTCACACCCTTGCTGCAACTCAAGAAGTTCCCCGACATACCCGTCTGCACTCGAGAGGAAGCACGTGGTGTCCCGCACACATCCAGGGGAGCCCCGTTTCAGCCTCCTAGCTCGAGATGAGGGATCCTTTCCCTGTTTCGTAGGGAAAGAATTCCCGGCGTTCCCGTCGCATCTCAAGAGGAGGCGCTCTCCACAGGAAAGGCGAGAGGAACTCCAGGGTCATGCCACCATTCCAAGAGCCCCCAGATGTGTCAGTCCATTCCAGAGGAACCTGTTTTCCCTGCACTGCCTTGACGTTCAAGCCGAGGATCGACTCCCACCACGTGTGCACGTGGGACAGCCCTGTGGGAAAGCCTCGTGGGAAAGCCTCGTGGGAAAGACTCGTGGTAAAGACTCGAGGGAAAACCATAGATCCTTTGATCCACGCGGCGGACTGCGTGACACTGCTGATACCGCTCTGGAGGAAAGCGCAAGTGCATGCTCACATTCGAGACGAGGACTGACTCCCCTGGGGAGACTCCAGAAGTACCCCAAGATCCATGTCAGCACTGGAGAGGAATCCTCAGGTTCCGGCCCCGACTCCACACAAGGTCTTAGGCCCCGGCATCGACGTGAGAGGAATCCCGAGAGGCCCCCGAGGAACTAGCATGGGGACTGGCCTTTCCTGAGGCCACCAGAGCGGGTCCCTGAGGTCCCCGTCGTAAGTCGAGAGCACCTGCCGCAACTCGAGAAAATCCAGGAGGTTTTGCCCTCCAGACGAGATGAGGCCCATTTCCGCTGAGGCTTCTCGAGGCTAATCACGTCTAACCACTGGAACTTCCAAAGGGTCCTTCACACCCTTGCTGCAACTCCAGAAGTTCCCCGACATACCCGTCTCCACTCGAGAGGAAGCACGTGGTGTCCCGCACACATCCAGGGGAGCCCCGTTTCCGCCTCCTAGCTCGAGAAGAGGGATCCTTTCCCTGTTTCGTAGGGAAAGAATTCCCGGCATTCCCGTCGCATCTCAAGAGGAGGCGGTCTCCACAGGAAAGGCGAGAGGAACTCCAGGGTCGTGCCACCATTCCAAGAGTCCCTCAGATGTGTCAGTCCATTCCAGAGGAACCTGATTTACCTGCACTGCCTTGACGTTCAAGCCGAGGATCGAATCCCACCACGTGTGCACGTGGGACAGCCCTGTGGGAAAGCCTCGTGGGAAAGCCTCGTGGGAAAGACTCGAGGGAAAACCATAGATCCTTTGATCCACGCGGCGGACTGCGTGACACTGCTGCTACCGCTCTGGAGGAAAGCGCAAGTGCATGCCCGCATTCGAGACGAGGACTGACTCCCCTGGGGAGACTCCAGAAGTACCCCAAGATCCATGTCAGCACTGGAGAGGAATCCTCAGGTTCCGGCCCCGACTCCACACAAGGTCTTAGGCCACGGCATCGACGGAAGAGGAATCTCGAGAGGCCCCCGAGGAAATCGCATGGGGACTGGCCTTTCCTGAGGCCACCAGAGCGGGTCCCTGAGGTCCCCGTCGTAAGTCGAGAGCACCTGCCGCAACTCGAGAAAATCCAGGAGGTTTTGCCCTCCAGGCGAGATGAGGCCCATTTCCGCTGAGGCTTCTCGAGGCTAATCACGTCTAACCACTGGAACTTCCAAAGGGTCCTTCACACCCTTGCTGCAACTCAAGAAGTTCCCCGACATACCCATCTCCACTCGAGAGGAAGCACGTGGGTCCCGCACACATCCAGGGGAGCCCCGTTTCCGCCTCCTAGCTCGAGATGAGGGATCCTTTCCCTGTTTCATAGGGAAAGAATTCCCGGCGTTCCCGTCGCATCTCAAGAGGAGGCGCTCTCCACAGGAAAGGCGAGAGGAACTCCAGGGTCATGCCACCATTCCAAGAGTCCCCCAGATGTGTCAGTCCATTCCAGAGGAACCTGTTTTCCCTGCACTGCCTTGACGTTCAAGCCGAGGATCGACACCCAGCACGTGTGCACGTGGGACAGCCCTGTGGGAAAGCCTCGTGGGAAAGCCTCGTGGGAAAGACTCGAGGGAAAACCATAGATCCTTTGATCCACGCGGCGGACTGCGTGACACTGCTGCTACCACTCTGGAGGAAAGCGCAAGTGCATGCTCGCATTCGAGACGAGGACTGACTATCCTGGGGAGACTCCAGAAGTACCCCAAGATCCATGTCAGCACTGGAGAGGAATCCTCAGGTTCCGGCCCCGACTCCACACAAGGTCTTAGGCCCCGGCATCGACGGGAGAGGAATCCCGAGAGGCCCCCGAGGAACTCGCATGGGGACTGGCCTTTCCTGAGGCCACCAGAGCGGGTCCCTGAGGTCCCCGTCGTAAGTCGAGAGCACCTGCCGCAACTCGAGAAAATCCAGGAGGTTTTGCATTCCAGGCGAGATGAGGCCCATTTTCGCTGAGGCTTCTCGAGGCTAATCACGTCTAACCACTGGAACTTCCAAAGGGTCCTTCACACCCTTGCTGCAACTCAAGAAGTTCCCCGACATACCCATCTCCACTCGAGAGGAAGCACGTGGGTCCCGCACACATCCAGGGGTGCCCCGTTTCCGCCGCCTAGCTCGAGATGAGGGATCCTTTCCCTGTTTCGTAGGGAAAGAATTCCCGGCGTTCCCGTCGCATCTCAAGAGGAGGCGCTCTCCACAGGAAAGGCGAGAGGAACTCCAGGGTCGTGCCACCATTCCAAGAGTCCCCCAGATGTGTCAGTCCATTCCAGAGGAACCTGTTTTCCCTGCACTGCCTTGACGTTCAAGCCGAGGATCGACTCCCACCACGTGTGCACGTGGGACAGCCCTGTGGGAAAGCCTCGTGGGAAAGCCTCGTGGGAAAGACTCGAGGGAAAACCATAGATCCTTTGATCCACGCGGCGGACTGCGTGACACTGCTGCTACCGCTCTGGAGGAAAGCGCAAGTGCATGCCCGCATTCGAGACGAGGACTGACTCCCCTGGGGAGACTCCAGAAGTACCCCAAGATCCATGTCAGCACTGGAGAGAAATCCTCAGATTCCGGCCCCGACTCCACACAAGGTCTTAGGCCACGGCATCGATGGAAGAGGAATCTCGAGAGGCCCCCGAGGAAATCGCATGGGGACTGGCCTTTCCTGAGGCCACCAGAGCGGGTCCCTGAGGTCCCCGTCGTAAGTCGAGAGCACCTGCCGCAACTCGAGAAAATCCAGGAGGTTTTGCCCTCCAGGCGAGATGAGGCCCATTTCCGCTGAGGCTTCTCGAGGCTAATCACGTCTAACCACTGGAACTTCCAAAGGGTCCTTCACACCCTTGCTGCAACTCCAGAAGTTCCCCGACATACCCGTCTCCACTCGAGAGGAAGCACGTGGGTCCCGCACACATCCAGGGGAGCCCCGTTTCCGCCTCCAAGCTCGAGATGAGGGATCCTTTCCCTGTTTCGTAGGGAAAGAATTCCCGGCGTTCCCGTCGCATCTCAAGAGGAGGCGCTCTCCACAGGAAAGGCGAGAGGAACTCCAGGGTCGTGCCACCATTCCAAGAGTCCCCCAGATGTGTCAGTCCATTCCAGAGGAACCTGTTTTCCCTGCACTGCCTTGACGTTCAAGCCGAGGATCGACTCCCACCACGTGTGCACGTGGGACAGCCCTGTGGGAAAGCCTCGTGGGAAAGACTCGAGGGAAAACCATAGATCCTTTGATCCACGCGGCGGACTGCGTGACACTGCTGCTACCGCTCTGGAGGAAAGCGCAAGTGCATGCCCGCATTCGAGACGAGGACTGACTCCCCTGGGGAGCCTCCAGAAGTACCCCAAGATCCATGTCAGCACTGGAGAGGAATCCTCAGGTTCCGGCCCCGTCTCCACTCAAGGTCTTAGGCCCCGGCATCGACGGGAGAGGAATCCCGAGAGGCCCCCGAGGAACTCGCATGGGGACTGGCCTTTCCTGAGGCCACCAGAGCGGGTCCCTGAGGTCCCCGTCGTAAGTCGAGAGCACCTGCCGCAACTCGAGAAAATCCAGGAGGTTTTGCCCTCCAGGCGAGATGAGGCCCATTTCCGCTGAGGCTTCTCGAGGCCAATCACGTCTAACCACTGGAACGTCCAAAGGGTCCTTCACACCGTTGCTGCAACTCAAGAAGTTCCCTGACATACCCGTCTCCACTCGAGAGGAAGCACGTGGGTCCCGCACACATCCAGGGGAGCCCCGTTTCTGCCTCCTAGCTCGAGATGAGGGATCCTTTCCCTGTTTCGTAGGGAAAGAATTCCCGGCGTTCCCGTCGCATCTCAAGAGGAGGCGCTCTCCACAGGAAAGGCGAGAGGAACTCCAGGGTCGTGACACCATTCCAAGAGTCCCCCAGATGTGTCAGTCCATTCCAGAGGAACCTGTTTTCCCTGAACTGCCTTGACGTTCAAGCCGAGGATCGACTCCCACCACGTGTGCACGTGGGACAGCCCTGTGGGAAAGCCTCGTGGGAAAGCCTCGTGGGAAAGACTCGAGGGAAAACCATAGATCCTTTGATCCACGCGGCGGACTGCGTGACACTGCTGCTACCGCTGTGGAGGAAAGCGCAAGTGCATGCCCGCATTCGAGACGAGGACTGACTCCCCTGGGGAGACTCCAGAATTACCCCAAGATCCATGTCAGCACTGGAGAGGAATCCTCAGGTTCCGGCCCCGACTCCACACAAGGTCTTAGGCCCCGGCATCGACGGGAGAGGAATCCCAAGAGGCCCCCGAGGAACTCGCATGGGGACTGGCCTTTCCTGAGGCCACCAGAGCGGGTCCCTGAGGTCCCCGTCGTAAGTCGAGAGCACCTGCCGCAACTCGAGAAAATCCAGGAGGTTTTGCCCTCCAGGCGCGATGAGGCCCATTTCCGCTGAGGCTTCTTGAGGCTAATCACGTCTAACCACTGGAACTTCCAAAGGGTCCTTCACACCATTGCTGCAAATCAAGAAGTTCCCCGACATACCCGTCTCCACTCGAGAGGAAGCACGTGGGTCCCGCACACATCCAGGGGAGCCCTGTTTCCGCCTCGTAGCTCGAGATGAGGGATCCTTTCCCTGTTTCGTAGGGAAAGAATTCCCGGCGTTCCCGTCGCATCTCAAGAGGAGGCGCTCTCCACAGGAAAGGCGAGAGGAACTCCAGGGTCGTGCCACCATTCCAAGAGTGCCCCAGATGTGTCAGTCCATTCCAGAGGAAACTGTTTTCCCTCCACTGCCTAGACGTTCAAGCCGAGGATCGACTCCCACCACGTGTGCAAGTGGGACAGCCCTGTGGGAAAGCCTCGTGGGAAAGCCTCGTGGGAAAGACTCGAGGGAAAACCATAGATCCTTTGATCCACGCGGCGGACTGCGTGACACTGCTGCTACCGCTCTGGAGGAAAGCGCAAGTGCATGCTCGCATTCGAGACGAGGACTGACTCCCCTGGGGAGACTCCAGAAGTACCCCAAGATCCATGTCAGCACTGGAGAGGAATCCTCAGGTTCCGGCCCCGACTCCACACAAGGTCTTAGGCCACGGCATCGACGGGAGAGGAATCCCGAGAGGCCCCCGAGGAACTCGCATGGGGACTGGCCTTTCCTGAGGCCACCAGAGCGGGTCCCTGAGGTCCCCGTCGTAAGTCGAGGGCACCTGCCGCAACTCGAGAAAATCCAGGAGGTTTTGCCCTCCAGGCGAGATGAGGCCCATTTACGCTGAGGCTTCTCGAGGCCAATCACATCTAACCACTGGAACTTCCAAAGGGTCCTTCACACCATTGCTGCAACTCAAGAAGTTCCCCGACATACCCGTCTCCACTCGAGAGGAAGCACGTGGGGTCCCGCACACATCCAGGGGAGCCCCGTTTCTGCCTCCTAGCTCGAGATGAGGGATCCTTTCCCTGTTTCGTAGGGAAAGAATTCCCGGCGTTCCGGTCGCATCTCAAGAGGAGGCGCTCTCCACAGGAAAGGGGAGAGGAACTCCAGGGTCGTGCCACCATTCCAAGAGTCCCCCAGATGTGTCAGTCCATTCCAGAGGAGCCTGTTTTCCCTGCACTGCCTTGACGTTCAAGCCGAGGATCGACTCCCACCACGTGTGAACGTGGGACAGCCCTGTGGGAAAGACTCGTGGGAAAGCCTCGTGGGAAAGACTCGAGGGAAAACCATAGATCCTTTGATCCACGCGGCGGACTGCGTGACACTGCTGCTACCGCTCTGGAGGAAAGCGCAAGTGCATGCCCGCATTCGAGACGAGGACTGACTCCCCTGGGGAGCCTCCAGAAGTACCCCAAGATCCATGTCAGCACTGGAGAGGAATCCTCAGGTTCCGGCCCCGTCTCCACTCAAGGTCTTAGGCCCCGGCATCGACGGGAGAGGAATCCCGAGAGGCCCCCGAGGAACTCGCATGGGGACTGGCCTTTCCTGAGGCCACCAGAGCGGGTCCCTGAGGTCCCCGTCGTAAGTCGAGAGCACCTGCCGCAACTCGAGAAAATCCAGGAGGTTTTGCCCTCCAGGCGAGATGAGGCCCATTTCCGCTGAGGCTTCTCGAGGCCAATCACGTCTAACCACTGGAACGTCCAAAGGGTCCTTCACACCGTTGCTGCAACTCAAGAAGTTCCCTGACATACCCGTCTCCACTCGAGAGGAAGCACGTGGGTCCCGCACACATCCAGGGGAGCCCCGTTTCTGCCTCCTAGCTCGAGATGAGGGATCCTTTCCCTGTTTCGTAGGGAAAGAATTCCCGGCGTTCCCGTCGCATCTCAAGAGGAGGCGCTCTCCACAGGAAAGGCGAGAGGAACTCCAGGGTCGTGACACCATTCCAAGAGTCCCCCAGATGTGTCAGTCCATTCCAGAGGAACCTGTTTTCCCTGAACTGCCTTGACGTTCAAGCCGAGGATCGACTCCCACCACGTGTGCACGTGGGACAGCCCTGTGGGAAAGCCTCGTGGGAAAGCCTCGTGGGAAAGACTCGAGGGAAAACCATAGATCCTTTGATCCACGCGGCGGACTGCGTGACACTGCTGCTACCGCTGTGGAGGAAAGCGCAAGTGCATGCCCGCATTCGAGACGAGGACTGACTCCCCTGGGGAGACTCCAGAATTACCCCAAGATCCATGTCAGCACTGGAGAGGAATCCTCAGGTTCCGGCCCCGACTCCACACAAGGTCTTAGGCCCCGGCATCGACGGGAGAGGAATCCCAAGAGGCCCCCGAGGAACTCGCATGGGGACTGGCCTTTCCTGAGGCCACCAGAGCGGGTCCCTGAGGTCCCCGTCGTAAGTCGAGAGCACCTGCCGCAACTCGAGAAAATCCAGGAGGTTTTGCCCTCCAGGCGCGATGAGGCCCATTTCCGCTGAGGCTTCTTGAGGCTAATCACGTCTAACCACTGGAACTTCCAAAGGGTCCTTCACACCATTGCTGCAAATCAAGAAGTTCCCCGACATACCCGTCTCCACTCGAGAGGAAGCACGTGGGTCCCGCACACATCCAGGGGAGCCCTGTTTCCGCCTCGTAGCTCGAGATGAGGGATCCTTTCCCTGTTTCGTAGGGAAAGAATTCCCGGCGTTCCCGTCGCATCTCAAGAGGAGGCGCTCTCCACAGGAAAGGCGAGAGGAACTCCAGGGTCGTGCCACCATTCCAAGAGTGCCCCAGATGTGTCAGTCCATTCCAGAGGAAACTGTTTTCCCTCCACTGCCTAGACGTTCAAGCCGAGGATCGACTCCCACCACGTGTGCAAGTGGGACAGCCCTGTGGGAAAGCCTCGTGGGAAAGCCTCGTGGGAAAGACTCGAGGGAAAACCATAGATCCTTTGATCCACGCGGCGGACTGCGTGACACTGCTGCTACCGCTCTGGAGGAAAGCGCAAGTGCATGCTCGCATTCGAGACGAGGACTGACTCCCCTGGGGAGACTCCAGAAGTACCCCAAGATCCATGTCAGCACTGGAGAGGAATCCTCAGGTTCCGGCCCCGACTCCACACAAGGTCTTAGGCCCCGGCATCGACGGGAGAGGAATCCGGAGAGGCCCCCGAGGAACTCGCATGGGGACTGGCCTTTCCTGAGGCCACCAGAGCGGGTCCCTGAGGTCCCCGTCGTAAGTCAAGAGCACCTGCCGCAACTCGAGAAAATCCAGGAGGTTTTGCCCTCCAGGCGAGATGAGGCCCATTTCCGCTGAGGCTTCTCGAGGCCAATCACGTATAACCACTGGAACTTCCAAAGGGTCCTTCACACCATTGCTGCAACTCAAGAAGTTCCCCGACATACCCGTCTCCACTCGAGAGGAAGCACGTGGTGTCCCGCACACATCCAGGGGAGCCCCGTTTCCGCCTCCTAGCTCGAGATGAGGGATCCTTTCCCTGTTTCGTAGGGAAAGAATTCCCGGCGTTCCCGTCCCATCTCAAGAGGAGGCACTCTCCACAGGAAAGGCGAGAGGAACTCCAGGGTCGTGACACCATTCCAAGAGTCCCCCAGATGTGTCAGTCCATTCCAGAGGAACCTTTTTTCCCTGCACTGCCTTGACGTTCAAGCCGAGGATCGAATCCCACCACGTGTGCACGTGGGACAGCCCTGTGGGAAAGCCTCGTGGGAAAGACTCGAGGGAAAACCATAGATCCTTTGATCCACGCGGCGGACTGCGTGACACTGCTGCTACCCCTCTGGAGGAAAGCGCAAGTGCATGCCCGCATTCGAGACGAGGACTGACTCCCCTGGGGAGACTCCAGAAGTACCCCAAGATCCATGTCAGAACTGGATAGGAATCCTCAGGTTCCGGCCCCGACTCCACACAAGGTCTTAGGCCCCGGCAACGACGGGAGAGGAATCCCGAGAGGCCCCCGAGGAACTCGCATGGGGACTGGCCTTTCCTGAGGCCACCAGAGCGGGTCCCTGAGGTCCCCGTCGTAAGTCGAGAGCACCTGCCGCAACTCGAGAAATTCCAGGAGGTTTTGCCCTCCAGGCGAGATGAGGCCCATTTCCTCTGAGGCTTCTCGAGGCCAATCACATCTAACCACTGGAACTTCCAAAGGGTCCTTCACACGATTGCTGCAACTCAAGAAGTTCCCCGACATACCCGTCCCCACTCGAGAGGAAGCACGTGGGGTCCCGCACACATCCAGGGGAGCCCCGTTTCCGCCTCCTAGCTCGAGATGAGGGATCCTTTCCCTGTTTCGTAGGGAAAGAATTCCCGGCGTTCCCGTCGCATCTCAAGAGGAGGCGCTCTCCACAGCAAAGGCGAGAGGAACTCCAGGGTCGTGCCACCATTCCAAGAGACGGCCAGATGTGTCAGTCCATTCCAGAGGAACCTGTTTTCCCTGCACTGCCTTGACGTTCAAGCCAAGGATCGACTCCCACCACGTGTGCACGTGGGACAGCCCTGTGGGAAAGCCTCGTGGGAAAGCCTCGTGGGAAAGACTCGAGGGAAAACCATACATCCTTTGATCCACACGGCGGACTGCGTGACACTGCTGCTACCGCTCTGGAGGAAAGCGCAAGCGCATGCCCGCATTCGAGACGAGGACTGACTCCCCTGGGGAGACTCCAGAAGTACCCCAAGATCCATGTCAGCATTGGAGAGGAATCCTCAGGTTCCGGCCCCGACTCCACACAAGGTCTTAGGCCCCGGCATCGACGGGAGAGGAATCCCGAGAGGACCCCGAGGAACTCGCATGGGGACTGGCCTTTCCTGAGGCCACTAGAGCGGGTCCCTGAGGTCTCCGTCGTAAGTCGAGAGCACCTGCCGCAACTCGAGAAAATCCAGGAGGTTTTGTCCTCCAGGCGAGATGAGGCCCATTTCCGCTGAGGCTTCTCGAGGCCAATCACGTCTAACCACTGGAACTTCCAAAGGGTCCTTCACACCCTTGCTGCAACTCAAGAAGTTCCCCGACATACCCGTCTCCACTCGTGAGGAAGCACGTGGTGTCCCGCACACATCCAGGGGAGCCCCGTTTCCGCTTCCTAGCTAGAGATGAGGGATCCTTTCCCTGTTTCGTAGGGAAAGAATTCCCGGCGTTCCCGTCGCATCTCAAGAGGAGGCGCTCTCCACAGGAAAGGCGAGAGGAACTCCAGGGTCGTGTCACCATTCCAAGAGTCCCCCAGATCTGTCAGTCCATTCCAGAGGAACCTGTTTTCCCTGCACTGCCTTGACGTTCAAGCCGAGGATCGACTCCCACCACGTGTGCACGTGGGACAGCCCTGTGGGAAAGCCTCGTGGGAAAGCCTCGTGGGAAAGACTCGAGGGAAAACCATAGATCCTTTGATCCACGCGGCGGACTGCGTGACACTGCTGCTACCGCTCTGGAGGAAAGCGCAAGTGCATGCCCGCATTCGAGACGAGGACTGACTCCCCTGGGGAGACTCCAGAAGTACCGCAAGATCCATGTCAGCACTGGAGAGGAATCCTCAGGTTCCGGCCCCGACTCCACACAAGGTCTTAGGCCCCGGCATCGACGGGAGAGGAATCCCGAGAGGCCCCGGAGGAACTCGCATGGGGACTGGCCTTTCCTGAGGCCACCAGAGCGGGTCCCTGAGGTCCCTGTCGTAAGTCGAGAGCACCTGCCGCAACTCGAGAAAATCCAGGAGGTTTTGCCCTCCAGGCGAGATGAGGCCCATTTCCGCTGAGGCTTCTCGAGGCCAATCACATCTAACCACTGGAACTTCCAAAGGGTCCTTCACACCATTGCTGCAACTCAAGAAGTTTCCCGACATACCCGTCTCCACTCGAGAGGAAGCACGTGAGGTCCCGCACACATCCAGGGGAGCCCCGTTTCCGCCTCCTAGCTCGAGATGAGGGATCCTTTCCCTGTTTCGTAGGGAAAGAATTCCCGGCGTTCCCGTCGCATCTCAAGAGGAGGCGCTCTCCACAGGAAAGGCGAGAGGAACTCCAGGGTCGAGACACCATTCCAAGAGTCCCCCAGATGTGTCAGTCCATTCCAGAGGAACCTGTTTTCCCTGCACTGCCTTGACGTTCAAGCCGAGGATCGAATCCCACCACGTGTGCACGTGGGACAGCCCTGTGGGAAAGCCTCGTGGGAAAGACTCGAGGGAAAACCATAGATCCTTTGATCCACGCGGCGGACTGCGTGACACTGCTGCTACCCCTCTGGAGGAAAGCGCAAGTGCATGCCCGCATTCGAGACGAGGACTGACTCCCCTGGGGAGACTCCAGAAGTACCCCAAGATCCATGTCAGAACTGGATAGGAATCCTCAGGTTCCGGCCCCGACTCCACACAAGGTCTTAGGCCCCGGCAACGACGGGAGAGGAATCCCGAGAGGCCCCCGAGGAACTCGCATGGGGACTGGCCTTTCCTGAGGCCACCAGAGCGGGTCCCTGAGGTCCCCGTCGTAAGTCGAGAGCACCTGCCGCAACTCGAGAAATTCCAGGAGGTTTTGCCCTCCAGGCGAGATGAGGCCCATTTCCTCTGAGGCTTCTCGAGGCCAATCACATCTAACCACTGGAACTTCCAAAGGGTCCTTCACACGATTGCTGCAACTCAAGAAGTTCCCCGACATACCCGTCCCCACTCGAGAGGAAGCACGTGGGGTCCCGCACACATCCAGGGGAGCCCCGTTTCCGCCTCCTAGCTCGAGATGAGGGATCCTTTCCCTGTTTCGTAGGGAAAGAATTCCCGGCGTTCCCGTCGCATCTCAAGAGGAGGCGCTCTCCACAGCAAAGGCGAGAGGAACTCCAGGGTCGTGCCACCATTCCAAGAGACGGCCAGATGTGTCAGTCCATTCCAGAGGAACCTGTTTTCCCTGCACTGCCTTGACGTTCAAGCCAAGGATCGACTCCCACCACGTGTGCACGTGGGACAGCCCTGTGGGAAAGCCTCGTGGGAAAGCCTCGTGGGAAAGACTCGAGGGAAAACCATAGATCCTTTGATCCACACGGCGGACTGCGTGACACTGCTGCTACCGCTCTGGAGGAAAGCGCAAGCGCATGCCCGCATTCGAGACGAGGACTGACTCCCCTGGGGAGACTCCAGAAGTACCCCAAGATCCATGTCAGCATTGGAGAGGAATCCTCAGGTTCCGGCCCCGACTCCTCACAAGGTCTTAGGCCCCGGCATCGACGGGAGAGGAATCCCGAGAGGACCCCGAGGAACTTGCATGGGGACTGGCCTTTCCTGAGGCCACTAGAGCGGGTCCCTGAGGTCTCCGTCGTAAGTCGAGAGCACCTGCCGCAACTCGAGAAAATCCAGGAGGTTTTGACCTCCAGGCGAGATGAGGCCCATTTCCGCTGAGGCTTCTCGAGGCTAATCACGTCTAACCACTGGAACGTCCAAAGGGTCCTTCACACCCTTGCTGCAACTCAAGAAGTTCCCCGACATACCCGTCTGCACTCGAGAGGAAGCACGTGGTGTCCCGCACACATCCAGGGGAGCCCCGTTTCCACCTCCTAGCTCGAGATGAGGGATCCTTTCCCTGTTTCGTAGGGAAAGAATTCCCGGCGTTCCCGTCGCATCTCAAGAGGAGGCGCTCTCCTCAGGAAAGGCGAGAGGAACTCCAGGGTCGTGCCACCATTCCAAGAGTCCCGCAGATGTGTCAGTCCATTCCAGAGGAACCTGTTTTCCCTGCACTGCCTTGACGTTCAAGCCGAGGATCGACTCCCACCACGTGTGCACGTGGGACAGCCCTGTGGGAAAGCCTCGTGGGAAAACCTCGTGGGAAAGACTCGAGGGAAAACCATAGATCCTTTGATCCACGCGGCGGACTGCGTGACACTGCTGCTACCGCTCTGGAGGAAAGCGCAAGTGCATGCCCGCATTCGAGACGAGGACTGACTCCCCTGGGGAGACTCCAGAAGTACCCCAAGATCCATGTCAGCACTGGAGAGGAATCCTCAGGTTCCGGCCCCGACTCCACACAAGGTCTTAGGCCACGGCATCGACGGGAGAGGAATCCCGAGAGGCCCCCGAGGAACTCGCATGGGGACTGGCCTTTCCAGAGGCCACCAGAGCGGGTCCCTGAGGTCCCCGTCGTAAGTCGAGAGCACCAGCCGCAACTCGAGAAAATCCAGGAGGTTTTGCCCTCCAGGCGAGATGAGGCCCATTTCCGCTGAGGCTTCTCGAGGCCAATCACGTCTAACCACTGGAACTTCCAAAGGGTCCTTCACACCCTTGCTGCAACTCAAGAAGTTCCCCGACATACCCGTCTCCACTCGAGAGGAAGCACGTGGTGTCCCGCACACATCCATTGGAGCCCCGTTTCCGCCTCCTAGCTCGAGATGAGGGATCATTTCACTGTTTCGTAGGGAAATAATTCCCGGCGTTCCCGTCGCATCTCAAGAGGAGGCGCTCTCCACAGGAAAGGCGAGAGGAACTCCAGGGTCATGCCACCATTCCATGAGTCCCCCAGATGTGTCAGTCCATTCCAGAGGAACCTGTTTTCCCTGCACTGCCTTGACCTTCAAGCCGAGGATCGACTCCCACAACGTATGCACGTGGGACAGCCCTGTGGGAAAGCCTCGTGGGAAAGCCTCGTGGGAAAGACTCGAGGGAAAACCATAGATCCTTTGATCCACGCGGCGGACTGCGTGACACTGCTGCTACCGCTCTGGAGGAAAGCTCAAGTGCATGCTCGCATTCGAGACGAGGACTGACTCCCCTGGGGAGACTCCAGAAGTACCCCAAGATCCATGTCAGCACTGGAGAGGAATCCTCAGGTTCCGGCCCCGACTCCACACAAGGTCTTAGGCCCCGGCATCGACGGGAGAGGAATCCGGAGAGGCCCCCGAGGAACTCGCATGGGGACTGGCCTTTCCTGAGGCCACCAGAGCGGGTCCCTGAGGTCCCCGTCGTAAGTCAAGAGCACCTGCCGCAACTCGAGAAAATCCAGGAGGTTTTGCCCTCCAGGCGAGATGAGGCCCATTTCCGCTGAGGCTTCTCGAGGCCAATCACGTATAACCACTGGAACTTCCAAAGGGTCCTTCACACCATTGCTGCAACTCAAGAAGTTCCCCGACATAAACGTCTCCACTCGAGAGGAAGCACGTGGTGTCCCGCACACATCCAGGGGAGCCCCGTTTCCGCCTCCTAGCTCGAGATGAGGGATCCTTTCCCTGTTTCGTAGGGAAAGAATTCCCGGCGTTCCCGTCCCATCTCAAGAGGAGGCACTCTCCACAGGAAAGGCGAGAGGAACTCCAGGGTCGTGACACCATTCCAAGAGTCCCCCAGATGTGTCAGTCCATTCCAGAGGAACCTTTTTTCCCTGCACTGCCTTGACGTTCAAGCCGAGGATCGAATCCCACCACGTGTGCACGTGGGACAGCCCTGTGGGAAAGCCTCGTGGGAAAGACTCGAGGGAAAACCATAGATCCTTTGATCCACGCGGCGGACTGCGTGACACTGCTGCTACCCCTCTGGAGGAAAGCGCAAGTGCATGCCCGCATTCGAGACGAGGACTGACTCCCCTGGGGAGACTCCAGAAGTACCCCAAGATCCATGTCAGAACTGGATAGGAATCCTCAGGTTCCGGCCCCGACTCCACACAAGGTCTTAGGCCCCGGCAACGACGGGAGAGGAATCCCGAGAGGCCCCCGAGGAACTCGCATGGGGACTGGCCTTTCCTGAGGCCACCAGAGCGGGTCCCTGAGGTCCCCGTCGTAAGTCGAGAGCACCTGCCGCAACTCGAGAAATTCCAGGAGGTTTTGCCCTCCAGGCGAGATGAGGCCCATTTCCTCTGAGGCTTCTCGAGGCCAATCACATCTAACCACTGGAACTTCCAAAGGGTCCTTCACACGATTGCTGCAACTCAAGAAGTTCCCCGACATACCCGTCCCCACTCGAGAGGAAGCACGTGGGGTCCCGCACACATCCAGGGGAGCCCCGTTTCCGCCTCCTAGCTCGAGATGAGGGATCCTTTCCCTGTTTCGTAGGGAAAGAATTCCCGGCGTTCCCGTCGCATCTCAAGAGGAGGCGCTCTCCACAGCAAAGGCGAGAGGAACTCCAGGGTCGTGCCACCATTCCAAGAGACGGCCAGATGTGTCAGTCCATTCCAGAGGAACCTGTTTTCCCTGCACTGCCTTGACGTTCAAGCCAAGGATCGACTCCCACCACGTGTGCACGTGGGACAGCCCTGTGGGAAAGCCTCGTGGGAAAGCCTCGTGGGAAAGACTCGAGGGAAAACCATACCTCCTTTGATCCACACGGCGGACTGCGTGACACTGCTGCTACCGCTCTGGAGGAAAGCGCAAGCGCATGCCCGCATTCGAGACGAGGACTGACTCCCCTGGGGAGACTCCAGAAGTACCCCAAGATCCATGTCAGCATTGGAGAGGAATCCTCAGGTTCCGGCCCCGACTCCACACAAGGTCTTAGGCCCCGGCATCGACGGGAGAGGAATCCCGAGAGGACCCCGAGGAACTCGCATGGGGACTGGCCTTTCCTGAGGCCACTAGAGCGGGTCCCTGAGGTCTCCGTCGTAAGTCGAGAGCACCTGCCGCAACTCGAGAAAATCCAGGAGGTTTTGTCCTCCAGGCGAGATGAGGCCCATTTCCGCTGAGGCTTCTCGAGGCCAATCACGTCTAACCACTGGAACTTCCAAAGGGTCCTTCACACCCTTGCTGCAACTCAAGAAGTTCCCCGACATACCCGTCTCCACTCGTGAGGAAGCACGTGGTGTCCCGCACACATCCAGGGGAGCCCCGTTTCCGCTTCCTAGCTAGAGATGAGGGATCCTTTCCCTGTTTCGTAGGGAAAGAATTCCCGGCGTTCCCGTCGCATCTCAAGAGGAGGCGCTCTCCACAGGAAAGGCGAGAGGAACTCCAGGGTCGTGTCACCATTCCAAGAGTCCCCCAGATCTGTCAGTCCATTCCAGAGGAACCTGTTTTCCCTGCACTGCCTTGACGTTCAAGCCGAGGATCGACTCCCACCACGTGTGCACGTGGGACAGCCCTGTGGGAAAGCCTCGTGGGAAAGCCTCGTGGGAAAGACTCGAGGGAAAACCATAGATCCTTTGATCCACGCGGCGGACTGCGTGACACTGCTGCTACCGCTCTGGAGGAAAGCGCAAGTGCATGCCCGCATTCGAGACGAGGACTGACTCCCCTGGGGAGACTCCAGAAGTACCGCAAGATCCATGTCAGCACTGGAGAGGAATCCTCAGGTTCCGGCCCCGACTCCACACAAGGTCTTAGGCCCCGGCATCGACGGGAGAGGAATCCCGAGAGGCCCTGGAGGAACTCGCATGGGGACTGGCCTTTCCTGAGGCCACCAGAGCGGGTCCCTGAGGTCCCTGTCGTAAGTCGAGAGCACCTGCCGCAACTCGAGAAAATCCAGGAGGTTTTGCCCTCCAGGCGAGATGAGGCCCATTTCCGCTGAGGCTTCTCGAGGCCAATCACATCTAACCACTGGAACTTCCAAAGGGTCCTTCACACCATTGCTGCAACTCAAGAAGTTTCCCGACATACCCGTCTCCACTCGAGAGGAAGCACGTGAGGTCCCGCACACATCCAGGGGAGCCCCGTTTCCGCCTCCTAGCTCGAGATGAGGGATCCTTTCCCTGTTTCGTAGGGAAAGAATTCCCGGCGTTCCCGTCGCATCTCAAGAGGAGGCGCTCTCCACAGGAAAGGCGAGAGGAACTCCAGGGTCGAGACACCATTCCAAGAGTCCCCCAGATGTGTCAGTCCATTCCAGAGGAACCTGTTTTCCCTGCACTGCCTTGACGTTCAAGCCGAGGATCGACTCCCACCACGTGTGCACGTGGTACAGCCCTGTGGAAAGCCTCGTGGGAAAGCCTCGTGGGAAAGACTCGAGGGAAAACCATAGATCCTTTGATCCACGCGGCGGACTGCGTGACACTGCTGCTACCGCTCTGGAGGAAAGCGCAAGTGCATGCCCGCATTCGAGACGAGGACTGACTCCCTGGGGAGACTCCAGAAGTACCCCAAGATCCATGTCAGCACTGGAGAGGAATCCTCAGGTTCCGGCCCCGACTCCACACAAGGTCTTAGGCCCCGGCATCGACGGGAGAGGAATCCCGAGAGGCCCCCGAGGAACTCGCATGGGGACTGGCCTTTCCTGAGGCCACCAGAGCGGGTCCCTGAGGTCCCCGTCGTAAGTCGAGAGCACCTGCCGCAACTCGAGAAAATCCAGGAGGTTTTGCCCTCCAGGCGAGATGAGGCCCATTTCCGCTGAGGCTTCTCGAGGCCAATCACATCTAACCACTGGAACTTCCAAAGGGTCCTTCACACCCTTGCTGCAACTCAAGCAGTTCCCCGACATACCCGTCTGCACTCGAGAGGAAGCACGTGGTGTCCCGCACACATCCAGGGGAGCCCCGTTTCCACCTCCTAGCTCGAGATGAGGGATCCTTTCCCTGTTTCGTAGGGAAAGAATTCCCGGCGTTCCCGTCGCATCTCAAGAGGAGGCGCTCTCCACAGGAAAGGCGAGAGGAACTCCAGGGTCGTGCCACCATTCCAAGAGTCCCCCAGATGTGTCAGTCCATTCCAGAGGAACCTGTTTTCCCTGCACTGCCTTGACGTTCAAGCCGAGGATCTACTCCCACAACGTGTGCACGTGGGACAGCTCTGTGGGAAAGCCTCGTGGGAAAGCCTCGTGGGAAAGACTCGAGGGAAAACCATAGATACTTTGATCCACGCGGCGGACTGCGTGACACTGCTGCTACCGCTCTGGAGGAAAGCGCAAGTGCATGCCCGCATTCGAGAAGAGGACTGACTCCCCTGGGGAGACTCCAGAAGTACCGCAAGATCCATGTCAGCACTGGAGAGGAATCCTCAGGTTCCGGCCCCGACTCCACACAAGGTCTTAGGCCCCGGCATCGACGGGAGAGGAATCCCGAGAGGCCCCCGAGGAACTCGCATGGGGACTGGCCTTTCCTGAGGCCACCAGAGCGTGTCCCTGAGGTCCCCGTCGTAAGTCGAGAGCACCTGCCGCAACTCGAGAAAATCCAGGAGGTTTTGCCCTCCAGGCGAGATGAGGCCCATTTCCGCTGAGGCTTCTCGAGGCCAATCAGGTCTAACCACTGGAACTTCCAAAGGGTCCTTCACACCCTTTTTGCAACTCAAGAAGTTCCCCGACATACCCGTCTGCACTCGAGAGGAAGCACGTGGGGTCCCGCACACATCCAGGGGAGCCCCGTTTCCGCCTCCTAGCTCGAGATGAGGGATCCTTTCCCTGTTTCGTAGGGAAAGAATTCCCGGCGTTCCCGTCGCTTCTCAAGAGGAGGCGCTCTCCACAGGAAAGGCGAGAGGAACTCCAGGGTCATGCCACCATTCCAAGAGTCCCCCAGATGTGTCAGTCCATTCCAGAGGAACCTGTTTTCCCTGCACTGCCTTGACGTTCAAGCCGAGGATCGACTCCCACCACGTGTGCACGTGGGACAGCCCTGTGGGAAAGCCTCGTGGGAAAGCCTCGTGGGAAAGACTCCAGGGAAAAACAAACATCCTTTGATCCACGCGGCGGACTGCGTGACACTGCTGCTACCGCTCTGGAGGAAAGCGCAAGTGCATGCCCGCATTCGAGACGAGGACTGACTCCCCTGGGGAGACTCCAGAAGTACCCCAAGATCCATGTCAGCACATGAGAGGAATCCTCAGGTTCAGGCCCCGACTCCACTCAAGGTCTTAGGCCCCGGCATCGACGGTAGAGGAATCCCGAGAGGCCCCCGAGGAACTCGAATGGGGACTGGCCTTTCCTGAGGCCACCAGAGCGGGTCCCTGAGGTCCCCGTCGTAAGTCGAGAGCACCTGCCGCAACTCGAGAAAATCCAGGAGGTTTTGCCCTCCAGGCGAGATGAGGCCCATTTCCGCTGAGGCTTCTCGAGGCTAATCACGTCTAACCACTGGAACTTCCAAAGGGTCCTTCACACCCTTGCTGCAACTCAAGAAGTTCCCCGACATACCCGTCTCCACTCGAGAGGAAGCACGTGGGTCCCGCACACATCCAGGGGAGCCCCGTTTCCGCCTCCTAGCTCGAGATGAGGGATCCTTTCCCTGTTTCGTAGGGAAAGAATTCCCGGCGTTCCCGTCGCATCTCAAGAGGAGGCGCTCTCCACAGGAAAGGCGAGAGGAACTCCAGGTTCGTGCCACCATTCCAAGAGTCCCCCAGATGTGTCAGTCCATTCCAGAGGAACCTGTTTTCCCTGCACTGCCTTGACGTTCAAGCCGAGGATCGACTCCCACCACGTGTGCACGTGGGACAGCCCTGTGGGAAAGCCTCGTGGGAAAGCCTCGTGGGAAAGACTCGAGGGAAAAC
Organism: Ovis canadensis; assembly: GCF_042477335.2. Taxonomy (NCBI): domain Eukaryota; kingdom Metazoa; phylum Chordata; class Mammalia; order Artiodactyla; family Bovidae; genus Ovis; species Ovis canadensis. The sequence goes on from NC_091269.1 coordinate 10,174,963, forward strand.
CATAGATCCTTTGATCCACGCGGCGGACTGCGTGACACTGCTGCTACCGCTCTGGAGGAAAGCGCAAGTGCATGCCCGCATTCGAGACGAGGACTGACTCCCCTGGGGAGACTCCAAAAGTACCCCAAGATCCATGTTAGCACTGGAGAGGAATCCTCAGGTTCCGGCCCCGACTCCACACAAGGTCTTAGGCCCCGGCATCGAAGGGAGAGGAATCCCGAGAGGCCCCCGAGGAACTCGCATGGGGACTGGCCTTTCCTGAGGCCACCAGAGCGGTTCCCTGAGGTCCCCGTCGTAAGTCGAGAGCACCTGCCGCAACTCGAGAAAATCCAGGAGGTTTTGCCTTCCAGGCGAGATGAGGCCCATTTCCGCTGAGGCTTCTCGAGGTCAATCACATCTAACCACTGGAACTTCCAAAGGGTCCTTCACACCATTGCTGCAACTCAAGAAGCTCCACGATACACCCGTCTCCACTCTAGAGGAAGTACGTGGGGTCCCTCACACATCCAGGGGAGCCCCGTTTCCGCCTCCTAGCTCGAGATGAGGGATCCTTTCCCTGTTTCGTAGGGAAAGAATTCCCGGCGTTCCCGTCGCATCTCAAGAGGAGGCGCTCTCCACAGGAAAGGCGAGAGGAACTCCAGGGTCATGCCACCATTCCAAGAGTCCCCCAGATGTGTCAGTTCATTCCAGAGGAACCTGTTTTCCCTGCACTGCCTTGACGTTCAAGCCGAGGATCGACTCCCACCACGTGTGCACGTGGGCCAGCCCTGTGGGAAAGCCTCGCGGGAAAGCCTCGTGGGAAAGACTCGAGGGAAAACCATAGATCCTTTGATCCACGCGGCGGACTGCGTGACACTGCTGCTACCGCTCTGGAGGAAAGCGCAAGTGCATGCCCGCATTCGAGACGAGGACTGACTATCCTGGGGAGACTCCAGAAGTACCCCAAGATCCATGTCAGCACTGGAGAGGAATCCTCAGGTTCCGGCCCCGACTCCACACAAGGTCTTAGGCCCCGGCATCAACGGGAGAGGAATCCCGAGAGGCCCCCGAGGAACTCGCATGGGGACTGGGCTTTCCTGAGGCCACCAGAGCGGGTCCCCGAGGTCCCCGTCGTAAGTCGAGAGCACCTGCCGCAACTCGAGAAAATCCAGGAGGTTTTTTCCCTCCAGGCGATATGAGGCCCATTTCCGCTGAGGCTTCTCGAGGCTAATCACATCTAAACACTATAACTTCCAAAGGGTCCTTCACACCCTTGCTGCAACTCAAGCAGTTCCGCGACATACCCGTATCCACACGAGGGGAAACACGTGGGGTCCCGCACACATCCACGGGAGCCCCTTTTTCCGCCTCCTAGCTCGAGATGAGAAATCCTTTCCCTGTTTCGTAGGGAAAGAATTCCCGGCGTTCCCGTCGCATCTCAAGAGGAGGCGCTCTGCACAGGAAAGGCGAGAGGAACTCAAGGGTCGTGCCACCATTCCAAGAGACCCCCAGATGTGTCAGTCCATTCCAGAGGAACCTGTTTTCCCGGCCCTGCCTTGACGTTCAAGCCGAGGATCGAGTCCCACCACGTGTGCATGTGGTACAGCCCTGTGTGTAAGCCTCATGGGAAAGCCTCGTGGGAAAGACACGAGGGAAAACCATAGATCCTTTGATCCACGCGGCGGACTGCGTGACACTGCTGCTACCGCTCTGGAGGAAAGCGCAAGTGCATGCCCGCATTCGAGACGAGGACTGACTCCCCTGGGGAGACTCCAGAAGTACCCCAAGATCCATGTCAGCACTGGAGAGGAATCCTCAGGTTCCGGCCCCGACTCCACACAAGGTCTTAGGCCCCGGCATCGACGGGAGAGGAATCCCGAGAGGCCACCGAGGATCTCGCATTGGGACTGGCCTTTCCTGAGGCCACCAGAGCGGGTCCCTGAGGTCCCCGTCGTAAGTCGAGAGCACCTGCCGCAACTCGAGAATATCCAGGAGGTTTTGCCCTCCAGGCGACATGAGGCCCATTTCCGCTGAGGCTTCTCGAGGCTAATCACATCTAACCACTGGAACTTCCAAAGGGTCCTTCACACCCTTGCTGCAACTCAAGCAGTTCCGCGACATATCCGTCTCCACTCGAGGGGAAGCACGTGCGGTCCCGCACACATCCAGGGGAGCCCCTTTTCCGCCTCCTAGCTCGAGATGAGGGATCCTTTCCCTGTTTCGTAGGGAAAGAATTCCCGGCGTTCCCGTCGCATCTCAAGAGGAGGCGCTCTCCACAGGAAAGGCGAGAGGAACTCCAGGGTCGTGCCACCATTCCAAGAGTCCCCCAGATGTGTCAGTCCATTCCAGAGGAACCTGTTTTCCCTGCACTGCCTTGACGTTCAAGCCGAGGATCGACTCCCACCACGTGTGCACGTGGGACAGCCCTGTGGGAAAGCCTCGTGGGAAAGCCTCGTGGGAAAGACTCGAGGGAAAACCATAGATCCTTTGATCCATGCGGCGGACTGCGTGACACTGCTGCTACCGCTCTGGAGGAAATCGCAAGTGCATGCGCGCATTCGAGACGAGGACTGACTCCCCTGGGAGACTCCAGAAGTACCCCAAGATCCATGTCAGCACTGGAGAGGAATCCTCAGGTTCCGGCCCCGACTCCACACAAGGTCTTAGGCCCCGGCATCGACGGGAGAGGAATCCCGAGAGGCCCCCGAGGAACTCGCATGGGGACTGGCCTTTCCTGAGGCCACCAGAGCGGGTCCCCGAGGTCCCCGTCGTAAGTCGAGAGCACCTGCCGCAACTCGAGAAAATCCAGGAGGTTTTTTCCCTCCAGGCGATATGAGGCCCATTTCCGCTGAGGCTTCTCGAGGCTAATCACATCTAAACACTGGAACTTCCAAAGGGTCCTTCACACCCTTCCTGCAACTCAAGCAGTTCCGCGACATACCCGTCTCCACACGAGGGGAAACACGTGGGGTCCCGCACACATCCACGGGAGCCCCTTTTCCGCCTCCTAGCTCGAGATGAGGGATCCTTTCCCTGTTTCGTAGGGAAAGAATTCCCGGCGTTCCCGTCGCATCTCAAGAGGAGGCGCTCTGCACAGGAAAGGCGAGAGGAACTCAAGGGTCGTGCCACCATTCCAAGAGACCCCCAGATGTGTCAGTCCATTCCAGAGGAACCTGTTTTCCCTGCACTGCCTTGACGTTCAAGCCGAGGATCGAGTCCCACCACGTGTGCATGTAGTACAGCCCTGTGGGTAAGCCTCGTGGGAAAGCCTCGTGGGAAAGACTCGAGGGAAAACCATAGATCCTTTGATCCACGCGGCGGACTGCGTGACACTGCTGCTACCGCTCTGGAGGAAAGCGCAAGTGCATGCCCGCATTCGAGACGAGGACTGACTCCCCTGGGGAGACTCCAGAAATACCCCAAGATCCATGTCAGCACTGGAGAGGAATCCTCAGGTTCCGGCCCCGACTCCACACAAGGTCTTAGGCCCCGGCATCGACGGGAGAGGAATCCCGAGAGGCCCCCGAGGAACTCGCATGGGGACTGGCCTTTCCTGAGGCCACCAGAGCGGGTCCCCGAGGTCCCCGTCGTAACTCGAGAGCACCTGCCGCAACTCGAGAATATCCAGGAGGTTTTGCCCTCCAGGCGAGATGAGGCCCATTTCCGCTGAGGCTTCTCGAGGCTAATCACGTCTAACCACTGGAACTTCCAAAGGGTCCTTCACACCCTTGCTGCAACTCAAGAAGTTCCTCGACATACCCGTCTCCACTCGAGAGGAAGCACGTGGGGTCACGCACACATTCAGGGGAGCCCCGTTTCCGCCTGCTAGCTCGAGATGACGGATCCTTTCCCTGTTTCGTAGGGAAAGAATTCCCGGCGTTCCCGTCGCATCTCAAGAGGAGGCGCTCTCCACAGGAAAGGCGAGAGGAACTCCAGGGTCGTGCCACCATTCCAAGAGTCCCCCAGATGTGTCAGTCCATTCCAGAGGAACCTGTTTTCCCTGCACTGCCTTGACGTTCAAGCCGAGGATCGACTCCCACCACGTGTGCACGTGGGACAGCCCTGTGGGAAAGCCTCGTGGGAAAGCCTCGTGGGAAAGACTCGAGGGAAAACCATAGATCCTTTGATCCACGCGGCGGACTGCGTGACACTGCTGCTACCGCTCTGGAGGAAAGCGCAAGTGCATGCCCGCATTCGAGACGAGGACTGACTCCCCTGGGGAGACTCCAGAAGTACCCCAAGATCCATGTCAGCACTGGAGAGGAATCCTCAGGTTACGGCCCCGACTCCACACAAGGTCTTAGGCCCCGGCATCGACGGGAGAGGAATCCCGAGAGGCCCCCGAGGAACTCGCATGGGGACTGGCCTTTCCTGAGGCCACCAGAGCGGGTCCCCGAGGTCCCCGTCGTAAGTCGAGAGCACCTGCCCAAACTCGAGAAAATCCAGGAAGTTTTGCCCTCCAGGCGATATGAGGCCCATTTCCGCTGAGGCTTCTCGAGGCTAATCACATCTAAACACTGGAACTTCCAAAGGGTCCTTCACACCCTTGCTGCAACTCAAGAAGTTCCCGGACATACCCGTCTGCACTCGAGAGGAAGCACGTGGTGTCCCGCACACATCCAGGGGAGCCCCGTTTCCACCTCCTAGCTCGAGATGAGGGATCCTTTCCCTGTTTCGTAGGGAAAGAATTCCCGGCGTTCCCGTCGCATCTCAAGAGGAGGCGCTCTCCACAGGAAAGGCGAGAGGAACTCCAGGGTCATGCCACCATTCCAAGAGTCCCCCAGATGTGTCAGTCCATTCCAGAGGAACCTGTTTTCCCTGCACTGCCTTGACGTTCAAGCCGAGGATCGACTCCCACCACGTGTGCACGTGGGACAGCCCTGTGGGAAAGCCTCGTGGGAAAGCCACGTGGCAACGACTCGAGGGAAAAACAAACATCCTTTGATCCACGCGGCGGACTGCGTGACACTGCTGCTACCGCTCTGGAGGAAAGCGCAAGTGCATGCCCGCATTCGAGACGAGGACTGACTCCCCTGGGGAGACTCCAGAAGTACCCCAAGATCCATGTCAGCACATGAGAGGAATCCTCAGGTTCCGGCCCCGACTCCACTCAAGGTCTTAGGCCCCGGCATCGACGGGAGAGGAATCCCGAGAGGCCCCCGAGGAACTCGAATGGGGACTGGCCTTTCCTGAGGCCACCAGAGCGGGTCCCTGAGGTCCCCGTCGTAACTCGAGAGCACCTGCCGCAACTCGAGAAAATCCAGGAGGTTTTGCCCTCCAGGCGAGATGAGGCCCATTTCCGCTGAGGCTTCTCGAGGCTAATCACGTCTAACCACTGGAACTTCCAAAGGGTCCTTCACACCCTTGCTGCAACTCAAGAAGTTCCCCGACATACCCGTCTCCACTCGAGAGGAAGCACGTGGGTCCCGCACACATCCAGGGGAGCCCCGTTTCCGCCTCCTAGCTCGAGATGAGGGATCCTTTCCCTGTTTCGTAGGGAAAGAATTCCCGGCGTTCCCGTCGCATCTCAAGAGGAGGCGCTCTCCACAGGAAAGGCGAGAGGAACTCCAGGTTCGTGCCACCATTCCAAGAGTCCCCCAGATGTGTCAGTCCATTCCAGAGGAACCTGTTTTCCCTGCACTGCCTTGACGTTCAAGCCGAGGATCGACTCCCACCACGTGTGCACGTGGGACAGCCCTGTGGGAAAGCCTCGTGGGAAAGCCTCGTGGGAAAGACTCGAGGGAAAACCATAGATCCTTTGATCCACGCGGCGGACTGCGTGACACTGCTGCTACCGCTCTGGAGGAAAGCGCAAGTGCATGCCCGCATTCGAGACGAGGACTGACTCCCCTGGGGAGACTCCAGAAGTACCCCAAGATCCATGACAGCACTGGAGAGGAATCCTCAGGTTCCGGCCCCGACTCCACACAAGGTCTTAGGCCCCGGCATCGACGGGAGAGGAATCCCGAGAGGCCCCCGAGGAACTCGCATGGGGACTGGCCTTTCCTGAGGCCACCAGAGCGGGTCCCCGAGGTCCCCGTCGTAAGTCGAGAGCACCTGCCGCAACTCGAGAAAATCCAGGAGGTTTTGCCCTCCAGGCGAGATGAGGCCCATTTCCGCTGAGGCTTCTCGAGGCTAATCACATCTAAACACTATAACTTCCAAAGGGTCCTTCACACCCTTGCTGCAACTCAAGAAGTTCCCCGACATACCCTTCTCACTCGAGAGGAAGCACGAGGGTCCCGCCCACATCCAGGGGAGCCCCGTTTCCGCCTCTTAGCTCGAGATGAGGGATCCTTTCCCTGTTTGGTAGGGAAAGAATTCCCGGCGTTCCCGTCGCATCTCAAGAGGAGGCGCTCTCCACAGGAAAGGCGAGAGGAACTCCAGGGTCGTGCCACCATTCCAAGAGTCCCCCAGATGTGTCAGTCCATTCCAGAGGAATCTGTTTTCCCTGCACTGCCTTGACGTTCAAGCCAAGGATCGACTCCCACCACGTGTGCACGTGGGACAGCCCTGTGGGAAAGCCTCGTGGGAAAACCTCGTGGGAAAGACTCGAGGGAAAACCATAGATCCTTTGATCCACGCTGCGGACTGCGTGACACTGCTGCTACCGCACTGTAGGAAAGCGCAAGTGCATGCCCGCATTCGAGACGAGGACTGACTCCCCTGGGGAGACTCCAGAAGTACCACAAGATCCATGTCAGCACTGGAGAGGAATCCTCAGGTTCCGGCCCCGACTCCACACAAGGTCTTAGGCCCCGGCATCGACGGGAGAGGAATCCCGAGAGGCCCCCGAGGAACTCGCTTGGGGACTGGCCTTTCCTGAGGCCACCAGAGCGGGTCCCTGAGGTCCCCGTCGTAAGTCGAGAGCACCTGCCGCAACTCGAGAAAATCCAGGAGGTTTTGCCTCCAGGCGAGATGAGGCCCATTTCCGCTGTGGCTTCTCGAGGCTAATCACGTCTAACCACTGGAACTTCCAAAGGGTCCTTCACACCCTTGCTGCAACTCAAGCAGTTCCACGACATACCCGTCTCCACTCGAGGGGAAACACGTGGGGTCCCGCACACATCCACGGGAGCCACTTTTCCGCCTCCTAGCTCGAGATGAGGGATCCTTTCCCTGTTTCGTAGGGAAAGAATTCCCGGCGTTCCCGTCGCATCTCAAGAGGAGGCGCTCTGCACAGGAAAGGCGAGAGGAACTCAAGGGTCGTGCCACCATTCCAAGAGACCCCCAGATGTGTCAGTCCATTCCAGAGGAACCTGTTTTCCCGGCCCTGCCTTGACGTTCAAGCCGAGGATCGAGTCCCACCACGTGTGCATGTGGTACAGCCCTGTGGGTAAGCCTCGTGGGAAAGCCTCGTGGGAAAGACACGAGGGAAAACCATAGATCCTTTGATCCACGCGGCGGACTGCGTGACACTGCTGCTACCGCTCTGGAGGAAAGCGCAAGTGCATGCCCGCATTCGAGACGAGGACTGACTCCCCTGGGGAGACTCCAGAAGTACCCCAAGATCCATGTCAGCACTGGAGAGGAATCCTCAGGTTCCGGCCCCGACTCCGCACAAGGTCTTAGGCCCCGGCATCGACGGGAGAGGAATCCCGAGAGGCCCCCGAGGAACTCGCATGGGGACTGGCCTTTCCTGAGGCAACCAGAGCGGGTCCCCGATGTCCCCATAGTAAGTCGAGAGCACCTACCGCAACTGGAGAAAATCCAGGAGGTTTTGCCCTCCAGGCGAGATGAGGCCCATTTCCGCTGAGGCTTCTCGAGGCTAATCACATCTAACCACTGGAACTTCCAAAGGGTCCTTCACACCCTTGCTGCAAGTCCAGAAGTTCCCCGACATACCCGTCTACACTCGAGAGGAAGCACGAGGGTCCCGAACAAATCCAGGGGAGCCCCGTTTCCGCCTCCTAGCTCGAGATGAGGGATCCTTTCCCTGTTTCGTAGGGAAAGAATTCCCGGCGTTCACGTCGCATCTCAAGAGGAGGCGCTCTCCACAGGAAAGGCGAGAGGAACTCCAGGGTCGTGCCACCATTCCAAGAGTCCCCCAGATGTGTCAGTCCATTCCAGAGGAACCTGTTTTCCCTGCACTGCCTTGATGTTCAAGCTGAGGATAGACTCCCACCACGTGTGCACGTGGGACAGCCCTGTGGGAAAGCCTCGTGGGAAAGCCTCGTGGGAAAGACTCGAGGGAAAACCATAGATCCTTTGATCCACGCGGCGGACTGCGTGACATTGCTGCTACCGCTCTGGAGGAAAGCGCAAGTGCATGCGCGCATTCGAGACGAGGACTGACTCCCCTGGGGAGACTCCAGAATTACCCCAATATCCATGTCAGCACTGGAGAGGAATCCTCAGGTTCCGGCCCCGACTCCACACAAGGTCTTAGGCCCCGGCATCGACGGGAGAGGAATCCCGAGAGGCCCCTGAGGAACTCGCATGGGGACTGGCCTTTCCTCAGGCCACCAGAGCGGGTCCCCGAGGTCCCCGTCGTAAGTCGAGAGCACCTGCCGCAACTCGAGAAAATCCAGGAGGTTTTGCCCTCCAGGCGAGATGAGGCCCAATTCCGCTGAGGCTTCTCGAGGCTAATCACATCTAACCACTGGAACTTCCAAAGGGTCCTTCACACCCTTGCTGCAAGTCCAGAAGTTCCCCGACATACCCGTCTCCACTCGAGAGGAAGCACGAGGGTCCCGCACACATCCAGGGGAGCCCCGTTTCCGCCTCCTAGCTCGAGATGAGGGATCCTTTCCCTGTTTCGTAGGGAAAGAATTCCCGGCGTTCCCGTCGCATCTCAAGAGGAGGCGCTCTCCACAGGAAAGGCGAGAGGAACTCCAGGTTCGTGCCACCATTCCAAGAGTCCCCCAGATGTGTCAGTCCATTCCAGAGGAACCTGTTTTCCCTGCACTGCCTTGACGTTCAAGCCGAGGATCGACTCCCACCACGTGTGCACGTGGGACAGCCCTGTGGGAAAGCCTCGTGGGAAAGCCTCGTGGGAAAGACTCGAGGGAAAACCATAGATCCTTTGATCCACGCGGCGGACTGCGTGACACTGCTGCTACCGCTCTGGAGGAAAGCGCAAGTGCATGCCCGCATTCGAGACGAGGACTGACTCCCCTGGGGAGACTCCAGAAGTACCCCAAGATCCATGACAGCACTGGAGAGGAATCCTCAGGTTCCGGCCCCGACTCCACACAAGGTCTTAGGCCCCGGCATCGACGGGAGAGGAATCCCGAGAGGCCCCCGAGGAACTCGCATGGGGACTGGCCTTTCCTGAGGCCACCAGAGCGGGTCCCCGAGGTCCCCGTCGTAAGTCGAGAGCACCTGCCGCAACTCGAGAAAATCCAGGAGGTTTTGCCCTCCAGGCGAGATGAGGCCCATTTCCGCTGAGGCTTCTCGAGGCTAATCACATCTAAACACTATAACTTCCAAAGGGTCCTTCACACCCTTGCTGCAACTCAAGAAGTTCCCCGACATACCCTTCTCACTCGAGAGGAAGCACGAGGGTCCCGCCCACATCCAGGGGAGCCCCGTTTCCGCCTCTTAGCTCGAGATGAGGGATCCTTTCCCTGTTTGGTAGGGAAAGAATTCCCGGCGTTCCCGTCGCATCTCAAGAGGAGGCGCTCTCCACAGGAAAGGCGAGAGGAACTCCAGGGTCGTGCCACCATTCCAAGAGTCCCCCAGATGTGTCAGTCCATTCCAGAGGAATCTGTTTTCCCTGCACTGCCTTGACGTTCAAGCCAAGGATCGACTCCCACCACGTGTGCACGTGGGACAGCCCTGTGGGAAAGCCTCGTGGGAAAACCTCGTGGGAAAGACTCGAGGGAAAACCATAGATCCTTTGATCCACGCTGCGGACTGCGTGACACTGCTGCTACCGCACTGTAGGAAAGCGCAAGTGCATGCCCGCATTCGAGACGAGGACTGACTCCCCTGGGGAGACTCCAGAAGTACCACAAGATCCATGTCAGCACTGGAGAGGAATCCTCAGGTTCCGGCCCCGACTCCACACAAGGTCTTAGGCCCCGGCATCGACGGGAGAGGAATCCCGAGAGGCCCCCGAGGAACTCGCTTGGGGACTGGCCTTTCCTGAGGCCACCAGAGCGGGTCCCTGAGGTCCCCGTCGTAAGTCGAGAGCACCTGCCGCAACTCGAGAAAATCCAGGAGGTTTTGCCTCCAGGCGAGATGAGGCCCATTTCCGCTGTGGCTTCTCGAGGCTAATCACGTCTAACCACTGGAACTTCCAAAGGGTCCTTCACACCCTTGCTGCAACTCAAGCAGTTCCACGACATACCCGTCTCCACTCGAGGGGAAACACGTGGGGTCCCGCACACATCCACGGGAGCCACTTTTCCGCCTCCTAGCTCGAGATGAGGGATCCTTTCCCTGTTTCGTAGGGAAAGAATTCCCGGCGTTCCCGTCGCATCTCAAGAGGAGGCGCTCTGCACAGGAAAGGCGAGAGGAACTCAAGGGTCGTGCCACCATTCCAAGAGACCCCCAGATGTGTCAGTCCATTCCAGAGGAACCTGTTTTCCCGGCCCTGCCTTGACGTTCAAGCCGAGGATCGAGTCCCACCACGTGTGCATGTGGTACAGCCCTGTGGGTAAGCCTCGTGGGAAAGCCTCGTGGGAAAGACACGAGGGAAAACCATAGATCCTTTGATCCACGCGGCGGACTGCGTGACACTGCTGCTACCGCTCTGGAGGAAAGCGCAAGTGCATGCCCGCATTCGAGACGAGGACTGACTCCCCTGGGGAGACTCCAGAAGTACCCCAAGATCCATGTCAGCACTGGAGAGGAATCCTCAGGTTCCGGCCCCGACTCCGCACAAGGTCTTAGGCCCCGGCATCGACGGGAGAGGAATCCCGAGAGGCCCCCGAGGAACTCGCATGGGGACTGGCCTTTCCTGAGGCAACCAGAGCGGGTCCCCGATGTCCCCATAGTAAGTCGAGAGCACCTACCGCAACTGGAGAAAATCCAGGAGGTTTTGCCCTCCAGGCGAGATGAGGCCCATTTCCGCTGAGGCTTCTCGAGGCTAATCACATCTAACCACTGGAACTTCCAAAGGGTCCTTCACACCCTTGCTGCAAGTCCAGAAGTTCCCCGACATACCCGTCTACACTCGAGAGGAAGCACGAGGGTCCCGAACAAATCCAGGGGAGCCCCGTTTCCGCCTCCTAGCTCGAGATGAGGGATCCTTTCCCTGTTTCGTAGGGAAAGAATTCCCGGCGTTCACGTCGCATCTCAAGAGGAGGCGCTCTCCACAGGAAAGGCGAGAGGAACTCCAGGGTCGTGCCACCATTCCAAGAGTCCCCCAGATGTGTCAGTCCATTCCAGAGGAACCTGTTTTCCCTGCACTGCCTTGATGTTCAAGCTGAGGATAGACTCCCACCACGTGTGCACGTGGGACAGCCCTGTGGGAAAGCCTCGTGGGAAAGCCTCGTGGGAAAGACTCGAGGGAAAACCATAGATCCTTTGATCCACGCGGCGGACTGCGTGACATTGCTGCTACCGCTCTGGAGGAAAGCGCAAGTGCATGCGCGCATTCGAGACGAGGACTGACTCCCCTGGGGAGACTCCAGAATTACCCCAATATCCATGTCAGCACTGGAGAGGAATCCTCAGGTTCCGGCCCCGACTCCACACAAGGTCTTAGGCCCCGGCATCGACGGGAGAGGAATCCCGAGAGGCCCCTGAGGAACTCGCATGGGGACTGGCCTTTCCTCAGGCCACCAGAGCGGGTCCCTGAGGTCCCCGTCGTAAGTCGAGAGCACTTGCCGCAACTCGAGAAAATCCAGGAGGTTTTGCCCTCCAGGCGAGATGAGGCCCAATTCCGCTGAGGCTTCTCGAGGCTAATCACATCTAACCACTGGAACTTCCAAAGGGTCCTTCACACCCTTGCTGCAAGTCCAGAAGTTCCCCGACATACCCGTCTCCACTCGAGAGGAAGCACGAGGGTCCCGCACACATCCAGGGGAGCCCCGTTTCCGCCTCCTAGCTCGAGATGAGGGATCCTTTCCCTGTTTCGTAGGGAAAGAATTCCCGGCGTTCCCGTTGCATCTCAAGAGGAGGCGCTCTCCACAGGAAAGGCGAGAGGAACTCCAGGGTCGTTCCACCATTCCAAGAGTCCCCCAGATGTGTCAGTCCATTCCAGAGGAACCTGTTTTCCCTGCACTGCCTTGACGTTCAAGCCGAGGATCGACTCCCACCACGTGTGCACGTGGGACAGCCCTGTGGGAAAGCCTCGTGGGAAAGCCTCGTGGGAAAGACTCGAGGGAAAACCATAGATCCTTTGCTCCACGCGGCGGACTGCGTGACACTGCTGCTACCGCTCTGGAGGAAAGCGCAAGTGCATGCGCGCATTCGAGACGAGGACTGACTCCCCTGGGAGACTCTAGAAGTACCCCAAGATCCATGTCAGCACTGGAGAGGAATCCTCAGGTTCCGGCCCCGACTCCACACAAGGTGTTAGGCCCCGGTATCGACGGGAGAGGAATCCCGAGAGGCCCTCGAGGAACTCGCATGTGGACTGGCCTTTCCTGAGGCCACCAGAGCGGGTCCCCGAGGTCACCATAGTAAGTCGAGGCACCTACCGCAACTCGAGAAAATCCAGGAGGTTTTGCCCTCCAGGCGAGATGAGGCCCATTTCCGCTGAGTCTTCTCGAGGCTAATCACATCTAACCACTGGAACTTCCAAAGGGTCCTTCACACCCTTGCTGCAAGTCCAGAAGTTCCCCGACATACCCGTCTCCACTCGAGAGGAAGCACGAGGGTCCCGCACACATCCAGGGGAGCCCCGTTTCCGCCTCCTAGCTAGAGATGAGGGATCCTTTCCCTGTTTCGTAGGGAAAGAATTCCCGGCGTTCACGTCGCATCTCAAGAGGAGGCGCTCTCCACAGGAAAGGCGAGAGGAACTCCAGGGTCGTGCCACCATTCCAAGAGTCCCCCAGATGTGTCAGTCCATTCCAGAGGAACCTGTTTTCCCTGCACTGCCTTGACGTTCAAGCCGAGGATCGACTCCCACCACGTGTGCACGTGGGACAGCCCTGTGGGAAAGCCTCGTGGGAAAGCCTCGTGGGAAAGACTCGAGGGAAAACCATAGATCCTTTGATCCACGCGGCGGACTGTGTGACACTGCTGCTACCGCTCTGGAGGAAAGTGCAAGTGCATGTCCGCATTCGAGACGAGAACTGACTCCCCTGGGGAGACTCCAGAAGTACCCCAAGATCCATGTCAGCACTGGAGAGGAATCCTCACGTTCGGGCCCCGACTCCACACAAGGTCGTAGGCCCCGGCATCGACGGGAGAGGAATCCCGAGAGGCCCCCGAGGAACTCGCATGGGGACTGGCCTTTCCTGAGGCCACCAGAGCGGGTCCCCGTGGTCCCCGTCGTAAGTCGAGAGCACCTGCCGCAACTCGAGAAAATACAGGAGGTTTTGCCCTCCAGGGGAGATGAGGCCCATTTCCGCTGAGGCTTCTCGAGGCTAATCACATCTAACCACTGGAACTTCCAAAGGGTCCTTCACACCCTTGCTGCAAGTCCAGAAGTTCCCCGACATACCCGTCTCCACTCGAGAGGAAGCACGAGGGTCCCGCACACATCCAGGGGAGCCCCGTTTCCGCCTCCTAGCTCGAGATGAGGGATCCTTTCCCTGTTTCTTAGGGAAAGAATTCCCGGCGTTCCCGTCGCATCTCAAGAGAAGGCGCTCTCCACAGGAAAGGCGAGAGGAACTCCAGGGTCGTGCCACAATTCCAAGAGTCCCCCAGATGTGTCAGTCCATTCCAGAGGAACCTCTTTTCCCTGCACTGCCTTGACCTTCAAGCCGAGGATCGACTCCCACCCCGTGTGCACGTGGGACAGCCCTGTGGGAAAGCCTCGTGGGAAAGCCTCGTGGGAAAGTCTCGAGAGAAAAACATAGATCCTTTGATCCACGTGGCGGACTGCGTGACACTGCTGCTACCGCTCTGGAGGAAAGCGAAAGTGCATGCCCGCATTCGAGACGAGGACTGACTCCCCTGGGGAGACTCCAGAAGTACCCCAAGATCCATGTCAGCACTGGAGAGGAACCCTCAGGTTCCGGCCCCGACTCCACACAAGGTCTTAGGCCCCGGCATCCACGGGAGAGGAATCCCGAGAGGCCCCCGAAGAACTCGCATGGGGACTGGGCTTTCCTGAGGCCACCAGAGCGGGTCCCTGAGGTCCACATCGTAAGTCGAGAACACCTGCCGCAACTCGAGAAAATCCAGGAGGTTTTGCCCTCCAGGCGAGATGAGGCCCATTTCCGCTGAGGCTTCTCGAGGCTAATCACATCTAACCACTGGAATTTCCAAAGGGTCCTTCACACCCTTGCTGCAACTCAAGAAATTCCCAACATACCCGTCTCCACTCGAGAGGAAGCACGAGGGTCCCGAATACATCCAGGGAAGCACCGTTTCCGCCTCCTAGCTCGAGATGAGGGATCCTTTCCCTGTTTCGTAGGAAAAGAATTCCCGGCATTCCCGTCGCATCTCAAGAGGAGGCGCTCTCCACAGGAAAGGCGAGAGGAACTCGAGGGTCGTGCCACCATTCCAAGAGTCCCCCAGATGTGTCAGTCCATTCCAGAGGAACCTGTTTTCCCTGCACTGCCTTGACGTTCAAGCCGAGGATCGACTCCCACCACGTGTGCACGTGGGACAGCCCTGTGGGAAAGCCTCGTGGGAAGCCTCGTGGGAAAGACTCGAGGGAAAACCATAGATCCTTTGCTCCACGCGGCGGACTGCGTGACACTGCTGCTACTGCTCTGGAGGAAAGCGCAAATGCATGCCCGCATTCGAGACGAGGACTGACTCCCCTGGGGAGACTTCAGAAGTACCCCAAGATCCATGTCATCACTGGAGAGGAATCCTCAGGTTCCGGCCCCGACTCCACACAAGGTCTTAGGCCCCGGCATCGACGGGCGAGGAATCCCGAGAGGCCCCAGAGGAACTCGCATGGGGACTGGCCTTTCCTGAGGCCACCAGAGCGGGTCCCCGAGGTCCCCGTCGTAAGTCGAGAGCACCTGCCGCAACTCGAGAAAATCCAGGAGGTTTTGCCCTCCAGGCGAGATGAGGCCCATTTCCGCTGAGGCTTCTCGAGGCTAATCACATCTAACCACTGGAACTTCCAAAGGGTCCTTCACACCCTTGCTGCAAGTCCAGAAGTTCCCCGACATACCCGTCTCCACTCGAGAGGAAGCACGAGGGTCCCACACACATCCAGGGAAGCCCCTTTTCCGCCTCCTAACTCGAGATGAGGGATCCTATCCCTGTTTAGTAGGGAAAGAATTCCCGGTGTTCCCGTCGCATCTCAAGAGGAGGCGCTCTCCACAGGAAAGCCGAGAGGAACTCCAGGGTCGTGCCACCATTCCAAGAGTCCCCCAGATGTGTCAGTCCATTCCAGAGGAACCTGTTTTCCCTGCACTGCCTTGACGTTCAAGCCGAGGATCGACTCCGACCACGTGTGCACGAGGGACAGCCCTGTGGGAAAGCCTCGTGGGAAAGCCTCATGGGAAAGTCTCGAGAGAAAAGCATAGATCCTTTGATCCACGCGGCGGACTGCGTGACACTGCTGCTACCGCTCTGGAGGAAAGCGCAAGTGCATGCCCGCATTCGAGACGAGGACTGACTCCCCTGGGATGACTCCAGAAATACCCCAAGATCCATGTCAGCACTGGAGAGGAATCCTCAGGTTCCGGCCCCGACTCCACACAAGGTCTTAGGCACCGGCATCGACGGGAGAGGAATCCCGAGAGGCCCACGAGGAACTCGCATGGGGACTGGACTTTCCTGAGGCCACCAGAGCGGGTCCCTGAGATCCCGGTCGTAAGTCGAGAGCACCTGCCGCAACTCGAGAAAATCCAGGAGGTTTTGCCCTCCAGGCGAGATGAGGCCCATTTCCGCTGATGCCTCTCGAGGCTAATCACATCTAACCACTGGAACTTCCAAAGGGTCCTTCACACCCTCGCTGCAAGTCCAGAAGTTCCCCGACATACACGTGTCCACTGGAGAGGAAGCACGAGGGTCCCGCACACATCCAGGGGAGCCCCGTTTCCGCCTCCTAGCTCGAGATGAGGGATCCTTTCCCTGTTTCGTAGGGAAAGAATTCCCGGCTTCCCGTCGCATGTCAAGAGGAGGCGCTCTCCACAGGAAAGGCGAGAGGAACTCGAGGGTCGTGCCACCATTCCAAGAGTCCCCCAGATGTGTCAGTCCATTCCAGAGGAACCTGTTTTCCCTGCACTGCCTTTACGTTCAAGCCGAGGATCGACTCCCACCACGTGTGCAAGTGGGACAGCCCTGTGGGAAAGCCTCGTGGAAAAGCCTCGTGGGAAAGACTCGAGGGAAAACCATAGATCCTTTGATCCACGCGGCGGACTGCGTGACACTGCTGCTACCGCTCTGGAGGAAAGCGCAAGTGCATGCGCGCATTCGAGTCGAGGACTGACTCCCCTAGGGAGACTCCAGAAGTACCCCAAGATCCATGTCAGAACTGGAGAGGAATCCTCAGGTTCCGGCCCCGACTCCACAGAAGGTCTTAGGCCCCAGCATCGACGGGAGGGGAATCCTGAGAGGCCCCCGAGGAACTCGCATGTGGCCTGGCCTTTCCTAAGGCCACCAGAGCGGGTCCCCGAGGTCCCCGTCGTAAGTCGAGAGCACCTGCCGCAACTCGAGAAAATCCAGGAGGTTTTGCCCTCCAGGCGAGATGAGGCCTATTTCCGAAGAGGATTCTCGAGGGTAATCACATCTAACCACTGGAACTTCCAAAGGGTCCTTCACACCCTTGCTGCAAGTCCAGAAGTAACCCGACATACCCGTATCCACTCGAGAGGAAGCACGAGGGTCCCGCACACATCCAGGGGAGCCCCGTTTCTGCCTCCTAGCTCGAGATGAGGGATCCTTTCCCTTTTTCGTAGGGAAAGAATTCCCGGCGTTCCCGTCGCATCTCAAGAGGAGGCGCTCTCCACAGGAAAGGCAAGAGGAACTCCAGGGTCGTGCCACGATTCCATGAGTCCCCCAGATGTGTCAGTCCATTCCAGAGGAACCTGTTTTCCCTGCACTGCCTTGACGTTCAAGCCGAGGATCGACTCCCACCACGTGTGCACGTGGGACAGCCCTGTGGGTAAGCCTCGTGGGAAAGCCCCGGGATAGACTCGACTGAAAACCATAGATCCTTTGATCCACGCAGCGGACTGCGTGACACTGCTGCTACCGCTCTGGAGGAAAGCGCAAGTGCATGCCCGCATTCGAGACGAGGACTGACTCCCCTGGGGAGACTCCAGAAGTACCCCAAGATCCATGTCAGCACTGGAGAGGAATCCTCAGGTTCCGGCCCCGACTCCACACAAGGTCTTAGGCCCCGGCATCGACGGGAGAGGAATCCCGAGAGGCCACCGAGGAACTCGCATGGGGACTGGCCTTTCCTGAGGCCACCAGAGCGGGTCCCTGAGGTCCCCGTCGTAAGTCGAGAGCACCTGCCGCAATTCGAGAAAATACAGGAGGTTTTGCCCTCCTGGGGAGATGAGGCCCATTTCCGCTGAGGCTTCTCGAGGCTAATCACATCTAACCACTGGAACTTCCAAAGGGTCCTTCACACCCTTGCTGAAACTCAAGAAGTTCCCCGACATACCAGTCTCCCCTCGAGAGGAATCACGAGGGTCCCGCACACATCCAGGGGAGCCCCGTTTCCGCCTCCTTGCTCGAGATGAGGGATCCTATCCCTGTTTCGTAGGGAAAAAATTCCCGGCGTTCCCGTCGCATCTCAAGAGGAGGCGCTCTTCACAGGAAAGGCGAGAGGGACTCCAGGGTCGTGCCACCATTCCAAGAGTCCCCCAGATGTGTCAGTCCTTTCCAGAGGAACCTGTTTTCCCTGCACTGCCTTGACGTTCAAGCCGAGGATCGACTCCCACCACGTGTGCACGTGGGACAGCCCTGTGGGAAAGCCTCGTGGGAAAGCCTCGTGGGAAAGACTCGAGGGAAAACCATAGATCCTTTGATCCACGCGGCGGACTGCGTGACACTGCTGCTACCGCTCTGGAGGAAAGCGCAAGTGCATGCCCGCATTCGAGACGAGGACTGACTCCCCTGGGGAGACTCTAGAAGTACCCCAAGATCCAAGTCAGCACTGGAGAGGAATCCTCAGTTTCCGGCCCCGACTCCACACTAGGTCTTAGGCCCCGGCATCGACGGTTGAGGAATCCCGAGAGGCCCCCGAGGAACTCGCATGGGGACTGGCCTTTCCTGAGGCCACCAGAGCGGGTCCCTGAGGTCCCCGTCGTAAGTCGAGAGCACCTGCCGCAACTCGAGAAAATCCAGGAGGTTTTGCCCTCCAGGCGAGATGAGGCCCATTTCCGCTGAGTCTTCTCGAGGCTAATCACATCTAACCACTGGAACTTCCAAATGGTCCTTCACACTCTTGCTGAAACTCAAGAAGTTCCCCGACATACCCGTCTCCACTCGAGAGGAAGCACGTGGGGTCCCGCACACATCCAGGGGAGCCCCGTTTCTGCCTCCTAGCTCGAGATGAGGGATCCTTTCCCTGTTTCGTAGGGAAAGAATTCCCGGCGTTCCCGTCGCATCTCAAGAGGAGGCGCTCTCCACAAGAAAGGCGAGAGGAACTCCAGGGTCGTGCCACCATTCCAAGAGACCCCAGATGTGTCAGTCCTTTCCAGAGGAACCTGTTTTCCCGGCACTGCCTTGACGTTCAAGCCGAGGATCAACTCCCACCACGTGTGCACGTGGGACAGCCCTGTGGGAAAGCCTCGTGGGAAAGCCTCGTGGGAAAGACTCGAGGGAAAACCATAGATCCTTTGATCCACGCGGCGGACTGCGTGACACTGCTGCTACCGCTCTGGAGCAAAGCGCAAGTGCATGCCCGCATTCGAGACGAGGACTGACTCCCCTGGGGAGACTCCAGAAGTACCCCAAGATCCAAGTCAGCACTCGAGAGGAATCCTCAGGTTCCGGCCCCGACTCCACACAAGGTCTTAGGCCCCGGCATCGACGGGAGAGGAATCCCGAGAGGCCCCCGAGGAACTCGCATGGGGACTGGCCTTTCCTGAGGCCACCAGAGCGGGTCCCTGAGGTCCCCGTCGTAAGTCGAGAGGACCTGCCGCAACTCGAGAAAATCCAGGAGGTTTTGCCCTCCGGGGAGATGGGGCCCATTTCCGCTGAGGCTTCTCGAAGCTAATCACATCTAACCACTGGAACTTCCAAAGGGTCCTTCACACCCTTGCTGCAAGTCCAGAAGTTCGCCGACATACCCGTCTCCACTCGAGAGGAAGCACGAGGGTCCCGCAAACATCCAGGGGAGCCCCGTTTCCGCCTCCTAGCTCGTGATGAGGGATCCTTTCCCTGTGTCGTAGGGAAAGAATTCCCGGCGTTCCCGTTGCATCTCAAGAGGAGGCGCTTTCCACAGGAAAGGCGAGAGGAACTCCAGGGTCGTGCCACCATTCCAGGAGTCCCCCAGATGTGTCAGTCCATTCCAGAGGAGCCTGTTTTCCCTGCACTGCCTTGACGTTCAAGCCGAGGATCGACTCCCACCACGTGTGCACGTGGGACAGCCCTGTGGGTAAGCCTCGTGGGAAAGCCCCGGGATAGACTCGACTGAAAACCATAGATCCTTTGATCCACGCAGCGGACTGCGTGACACTGCTGCTACCGCTCTGGAGGAAAGCGCAAGTGCAGGCCCGCATTCGAGACGAGGACTGACTCCCCTGTGGAGACTCCAGAAGTACCCCAAGATCCATGTCAGCACTGGAGAGGAATCCTCAGGTTCCGGCCCCGAATCCACACAAGGTCTTAGGCCCCGGCATCGACGGGAGAGGAATACCGAGAGGCCCCCGTAGAACTCGCATGGGGCTGGCCTTTCCTGAGGCCATCAGAGCGGGTCCCCGAGGTCCCCGTCGTAAGTCGAGAGCACCTGCCGCAACTCGAGAAAATCCAGGAGGTTTTGCCCTCCAGGCGAGATGAGGCCCATTTCCGCTGAGGCTTCTCGAGGCCAATCACATCTAACCACTGGAACTTCCAAAGGGTCCTTCACACCCTTGCTGCAACTCAAGCAGTTCCGCGACATACCCGTCTCCACTCGAGGGGAAACACGTGGGGTCCCGCACACATCCACGGGAGCCCCTTTTCCGCCTCCTAGCTCGAGATGAGGGATCCTTTCCCTGTTTCGTAGGGAAAGAATTCCCGGCGTTCCCGTCACATCTGAAGAGGAGGCGCTCTGCACAGGAAAGGCGAGAGGAACTCAAGGGTCGTGCCACCATTCCAAGAGTCCCCCAGATGTGTCAGTCCTTTCCAGAGGAACCTGTTTTCCCGGCCCTGCCTTGACGTTCAAGCCGAGGATCGAGTCCCACCACGTGTGCATGTGGTACAGCCCTGTGGGTAAGCCTCGTGGGAAAGCCTCGTGGGAAAGACTCGAGGGAAAACCATAGATCCTTTGATCCACGCGGCGGACTGCGTGACAGTGCTGCTACCGCTCTGGAAGAAAGCGCAAGTGCATGCCAGCATTCGAGACGAGGACTGACTCTCCTGGGGAGACTCCAGAAGTACCCCCAAGATCCATGTCAGCACTGGAGAGGAATTCTCAGGTTCCGGCCCCGACTCCACACAAGGTTTAGGGACCGGCATCGACGGGAGAGGAATCCCGAGAGGCCACCGAGGAACTCGCATGGGGACTGGCCTTTCCTGAGGCCACCAGAGCGGGTCCCTGAGGTCCCCGTCGTAAGTCGAGAGCACCTGCCGCAATTCGAGAAAATACAGGAGGTTTTGCCCTCCTGGGGAGATGAGGCCCATTTCCGCTGAGGCTTCTCGAGGCTAATCACATCTAACCACTGGAACTTCCAAAGGGTCCTTCACACCCTTGCTGAAACTCAAGAAGTTCCCCGACATACCAGTCTCCCCTCGAGAGGAATCACGAGGGTCCCGCACACATCCAGGGGAGCCCCGTTTCCGCCTCCTTGCTCGAGATGAGGGATCCTATCCCTGTTTCGTAGGGAAAAAATTCCCGGCGTTCCCGTCGCATCTCAAGAGGAGGCGCTCTTCACAGGAAAGGCGAGAGGGACTCCAGGGTCGTGCCACCATTCCAAGAGTCCCCCAGATGTGTCAGTCCTTTCCAGAGGAACTTGTTTTCCCTGCACTGCCTTGACGTTCAAGCCGAGGATCGACTCCCACCACGTGTGCACGTGGGACAGCCCTGTGGGAAAGCCTCGTGGGAAAGCCTCGTGGGAAAGACTCGAGGGAAAACCATAGATCCTTTGATCCACGCGGCGGACTGCGTGACACTGCTGCTACCGCTCTGGAGGAAAGCGCAAGTGCATGCCCGCATTCGAGACGAGGACTGACTCCCCTGGGGAGACTCTAGAAGTACCCCAAGATCCAAGTCAGCACTGGAGAGGAATCCTCAGTTTCCGGCCCCGACTCCACACTAGGTCTTAGGCCCCGGCATCGACGGTTGAGGAATCCCGAGAGGCCCCCGAGGAACTCGCATGGGGACTGGCCTTTCCTGAGGCCACCAGAGCGGGTCCCCGAGGTCCCCGTCGTAAGTCGAGAGCACCTGCCGCAACTCGAGAAAATCCAGGAGGTTTTGCCCTCCGGGGAGATGGGGACCATTTCCGCTGAGGCTTCTCGAAACTAATCACATCTAACCACTGGAACTTCCAAAGGGTCCTTCACACCCTAGCTGCAAGTCCAGAAGTTCCCCGACATACCCGTCTCCACTCGAGAGGAAGCACGAGGGTCCCGCACACATCCAGGGGAGCCCCGTTTCCGCCTCCTACCTCGAGATGAGGGATCCTTTCCCTGTTTCGTAGGGAAAGAATTCCCGGCGTTCCCGTTGCATCTCAAGAGGAGGCGCTTTCCACAGGAAAGGCGAGAGGAACTCCAGGGTCGTGCCACCATTCCAGGAGTCCCCCAGATGTGTCAGTCCATTCCAGAGGAGCCTGTTTTCCCTGCACTGCCTTGACGTTCAAGCCGAGGATCGACTCCCACCACGTGTGCACGTGGGACAGCCCTGTGGGTAAGCCTCGTGGGAAAGCCCCGGGATAGACTCGACTGAAAACCATAGATCCTTTGATCCACGCAGCGGACTGCGTGACACTGCTGCTACCGCTCTGGAGGAAAGCGCAAGTGCATGCCCGCATTCGAGACGAGGACTGACTCCCCTGTGGAGACTCCAGAAGTACCCCAAGATCCATGTCAGCACTGGAGAGGAATCCTCAGGTTCCGGCCCCGAATCCACACAAGGTCTTAGGCCCCGGCATCGACGGGAGAGGAATACCGAGAGGCCCCCGTAGAACTCGCATGGGGCTGGCCTTTCCTGAGGCCATCAGAGCGGGTCCCCGAGGTCCCCGTCGTAAGTCGAGAGCACCTGCCGCAACTCGAGAAAATCCAGGAGGTTTTGCCCTCCAGGCGAGATGAGGCCCATTTCCGCTGAGGCTTCTCGAGGCCAATCACATCTAACCACTGGAACTTCCAAAGGGTCCTTCACACCCTTGCTGCAACTCAAGCAGTTCCGCGACATACCCGTCTCCACTCGAGGGGAAACACGTGGGGTCCCGCACACATCCACGGGAGCCCCTTTTCCGCCTCCTAGCTCGAGATGAGGGATCCTTTCCCTGTTTCGTAGGGAAAGAATTCCCGGCGTTCCCGTCGCATCTCAAGAGGAGGCGCTCTGCACAGGAAAGGCGAGAGGAACTCAAGGGTCGTGCCACCATTCCAAGAGTCCCTCAGATGTGTCAGTCCTTTCCAGAGGAACCTGTTTTCCCGGCCCTGCCTTGACGTTCAAGCCGAGGATCGAGTCCCACCACGTGTGCATGTGGTACAGCCCTGTGGGTAAGCCTCGTGGGAAAGCCTCGTGGGAAAGACTCGAGGGAAAACCATAGATCCTTTGATCCACGCGGCGGACTGCGTGACAGTGCTGCTACCGCTCTGGAAGAAAGCGCAAGTGCATGCCAGCATTCGAGACGAGGACTGACTCTCCTGGGGAGACTCCAGAAGTACCCCCAAGATCCATGTCAGCACTGGAGAGGAATTCTCAGGTTCCGGCCCCGACTCCACACAAGGTTTAGGGACCGGCATCGACGGGAGAGGAATCCCGAGAGGCCACCGAGGAACTCGCATGGGGACTGGCCTTTCCTGAGGCCACCAGAGCGGGTCCCTGAGGTCCCCGTCGTAAGTCGAGAGCACCTGCCCCAATTCGAGAAAATACAGGAGGTTTTGCCCTCCTGGGGAGATGAGGCCCATTTCCGCTGAGGCTTCTCGAGGCTAATCACATCTAACCACTGGAACTTCCAAAGGGTCCTTCACACCCTTGCTGAAACTCAAGAAGTTCCCCGACATACCAGTCTCCCCTCGAGAGGAATCACGAGGGTCCCGCACACATCCAGGGGAGCCCCGTTTCCGCCTCCTTGCTCGAGATGAGGGATCCTATCCCTGTTTCGTAGGGAAAAAATTCCCGGCGTTCCCGTCGCATCTCAAGAGGAGGCGCTCTTCACAGGAAAGGCGAGAGGGACTCCAGGGTCGTGCCACCATTCCAAGAGTCCCCCAGATGTGTCAGTCCTTTCCAGAGGAACCTGTTTTCCCTGCACTGCCTTGACGTTCAAGCCGAGGATCGACTCCCACCACGTGTGCACGTGGGACAGCCCTGTGGGAAAGCCTCGTGGGAAATCCTCGTGGGAAAGACTCGAGGGAAAACCATAGATCCTTTGATCCACGCGGCGGACTGCGTGACACTGCTGCTACCGCTCTGGAGGAAAGCGCAAGTGCATGCCCGCATTCGAGACGAGGACTGACTCCCCTGGGGAGACTCTAGAAGTACCCCAAGATCCAAGTCAGCACTGGAGAGGAATCCTCAGTTTCCGGCCCCGACTCCACACTAGGTCTTAGGCCCCGGCATCGACGGTTGAGGAATCCCGAGAGGCCCCCGAGGAACTCGCATGGGGACTGGCCTTTCCTGAGGCCACCAGAGCGGGTCCCTGAGGTCCCCGTTGTAAGTCGAGAGCACCTGCCGCAACTCGAGAAAATCCAGGAGGTTTTGCCCTCCAGGCGAGATGAGGCCCATTTCCGCTGAGTCTTCTCGAGGCTAATCACATCTAACCACTGGAACTTCCAAATGGTCCTTCACACTCTTGCTGAAACTCAAGAAGTTCCCCGACATACCCGTCTCCACTCGAGAGGAAGCACGTGGGTTCCCGCACACATCCAGGGGAGCCCCGTTTCTGCCTCCTAGCTCGAGATGAGGGATCCTTTCCCTGTTTCGTAGGGAAAGAATTCCCGGCGTTCCCGTCGCATCTCAAGAGGAGGCGCTCTCCACAAGAAAGGCGAGAGGAACTCCAGGGTCGTGCCACCATTCCAAGAGACCCCAGATGTGTCAGTCCTTTCCAGAGGAACCTGTTTTCCCGGCACTGCCTTGACGTTCAAGCCGAGGATCAACTCCCACCACGTGTGCACGTGGGACAGCCCTGTGGGAAAGCCTCGTGGGAAAGCCTCGTGGGAAAGACTCGAGGGAAAACCATAGATCCTTTGATCCACGCGGCGGACTGCGTGACACTGCTGCTACCGCTCTGGAGCAAAGCGCAAGTGCATGCCCGCATTCGAGACGAGGACTGACTCCCCTGGGGAGACTCCAGAAGTACCCCAAGATCCAAGTCAGCACTCGAGAGGAATCCTCAGGTTCCGGCCCCGACTCCACACAAGGTCTTAGGCCCCGGCATCGACGGGAGAGGAATCCCGAGAGGCCCCCGAGGAACTCGCATGGGGACTGGCCTTTCCTGAGGCCACCAGAGCGGGTCCCCGAGGTCCCCGTCGTAAGTCGAGAGGACCTGCCGCAACTCGAGAAAATCCAGGAGGTTTTGCCCTCCGGGGAGATGGGGCCCATTTCCGCTGAGGCTTCTCGAAGCTAATCACATCTAACCACTGGAACTTCCAAAGGGTCCTTCACACCCTTGCTGCAAGTCCAGAAGTTCCCCGACATACCCGTCTCCACTCGAGAGGAAGCATGAGGGTCCCGCACACATCCAGGGGAGCCCCGTTTCCGCCTCCTAGCTCGTGATGAGGGATCCTTTCCCTGTTTCGTAGGGAAAGAATTCCCGGCGTTCCCGTTGCATCTCAAGAGGAGGCGCTCTCCACAGGAAAGGCGAGAGGAACTCCAGGGTCGTGCCACCATTCCAGGAGTCCCCCAGATGTGTCAGTCCATTCCAGAGGAACCTGTTTTCCCGGCCCTGCCTTGACGTTCAAGCCGAGGATCGAGTCCCACCACGTGTGCATGTGGTACAGCCCTGTGGGTAAGCCTCGTGGGAAAGCCTCGTGGGAAAGACACGAGGGAAAACCATAGATCCTTTGATCCACGCGGCGGACTGCGTGACACTGCTGCTACCGCTCTGGAGGAAAGCGCAAGTGCATGCCCGCATTCGAGACGAGGACTGACTCCCCTGGGGAGACTCCAGAAGTACCCCAAGATCCATGTCAGCACTGGAGAGGAATCCTCAGGTTCCGGCCCCGACTCCGCACAAGGTCTTAGGCCCCGGCATCGACGGGAGAGGAATCCCGAGAGGCCCCCGAGGAACTCGCATGGGGACTGGCCTTTCCTGAGGCCACCAGAGCGGGTCCCTGAGGTCCCCGTCCTAACTCGAGAGCACCTGCCGCAACTCGAGAAAATCCAGGAAGTTTTGCCTCCAGGCGAGATGAGGCCCATTTCCGCTGAGGCTTCTCGAGGCTAATCACGTCTAACCACTGGAACTTCCAAAGGGTCCTTCACACCCTTGCTGCAAGTCCAGAAGTTCCCCGACATACCCGTCTCCACTCGAGAGGAAGCACGAGGGTCCCGCACACATCCAGGGGAGCCCCGTTTCCGCCTCCTAGCTCGAGATGAGGGATCCTTTCCCTGTTTCGTAGGGAAAGAATTCCCGGCGTTCACGTCGCATCTCAAGAGGAGGCGCTCTCCACAGGAAAGGCGAGAGGAACTCCAGGGTCGTGCCACCATTCCAAGAGTCCCCCAGATATGTCAGTCCATTACAGAGGAACCTGTTTTCCCTGCACTGCCTTGACGTTCAAGCCGAGGATCGACTCCCACCACGTGTGCACGTGGGACAGCCCTGTGGGAAAGCCTCGTGGGAAAGCCTCGTGGGAAAGACTCGAGGGAAAACCATAGATCCTTTGATCCACGCGGCGGACTGCGTGACACTGCTGCTACCGCTCTGGAGGAAAGCGCAAGTGCATTCCCGCATTCGAGACGAGGACTGACTCTCCTGGGGAGACTCCAGAAGTACCCCAAGATCCATGTCAGCACTGGAGTGGAATCCTCAGGTTACGGCCCCGACTCCACACAAGGTCTTAGGCCCCGGCATCGATGGGAGAGGAATCCCGAGAGGCCCCGGAGGAACTCGCATGGTGACTGGCCTTTCCTGAGGCCACCAGAGCGGGTCCCCGAGGTCCCCGTCGTAAGTCGAGAGCACCTGCAGCAACCCCAGAAAATCCAGGAGGTTTTGTCCTCCAGGCGACATGAGGCCCTTTTCCGCTGATGCTTCTCGAGGCTAATCACATCTAACCACTGGAATTTCCAAAGGGTCCGTCACACCCTTGCTGCAACTCAAGAAGTTCCCCGACATACCCGTCTCCACTCGAGAGGAAGCACGAGGGTCCCGCACACATCCAGGGGAGCCCCGTTTCCGCCTCCTAGCTCGAGATGAGGGATCCTTTCCCTGTTTCGTAGGGAAAGAATTCCCGGCGTTCCCGTCGCATCTCAAGAGGAGGCGCTCTCCACAGGAAAGGCGAGAGGAACTCCAGGGTCGTGCCACCATTCCAAGAGTCCCCCAGATGTGTCAGTCCAATCCAGAGCAACCTGTTTTCCCTGCACTGCCTTGACGTTCAAGCCGAGGATCGACTCCCACCACGTGTGCACGTGGGACAGCCCTGTGGGAAAGCCTCGTGGGAAAGCCTCTTGGGAAAGTCTCGAGGGAAAACCATAGATCCTTTAATCCACGCGGCGGACTGCGTGACATTGCTGCTACCGCTCTGGAGGAAAGCGCAAGTGCATGCCCGCATTCGAGACGAGGACTGACTCCCCTGGGGAGACTCCAGAAGTACCCCAAGATCCATGTCAGCACTGGAGAGGAATCCTCAGGTTCCGGCCCCGACTCCACACAAGGTGTTAGGCCCCGGTATCGACGGGAGAGGAATCCCGAGAGGCCCCCGAGGAACTCGCATGTGGACTGGCCTTTCCTGAGGCAACCAGAGCGGGTCCCCGATGTCCCCATAGTAAGTCGAGAGCACCTACCGCAACTCGAGAAAATCCAGGAGGTTTTGCCCTCCAGGCGAGATGAGGCCCATTTCCGCTGAGGCTTCTCGAGGCTAATCACATCTAACCACTGGAACTTCCAAAGGGTCCTTCACACCCTTGCTGCAATTCAAGAAGTTCCCCGACATATCCGTCTCCACTCGAGAGGAAGCACGAGGGTCCCGAACACATCCAGGGGAGCCCCGTTTCCGCCTCCTAGCTCGATATGAGGGATCCTTTCCCTGTTTCGTAGGGAAAGAATTCCTGGCGTTCACGTCGCATCTCAAGAGGAGGCGCTCTCCACAGGAAAGGCGAGAGGAACTCCAGGGTCGTGCCACCATTCCAAGAGTCCCCCAGATGTGTCAGTCCATTCCAGAGGAACCTGTTTTCCCTGCACTGCCTTGATGTTCAAGCTGAGGATAGACTCCCACCACGTGTGCACGTGGGACAGCCCTGTGGGAAAGCCTCGTGGGAAAGCCTCGTGGGAAAGACTCGAGGGAAAACCATAGATCCTTTGATCCACGCGGCGGACTGCGTGACATTGCTGCTACCGCTCTGGAGGAAAGCGCAAGTGCATGCGCGCATTCGAGACGAGGACTGACTCCCCTGGGGAGACTCCAGAATTACCCCAAGATCCATGTCAGCACTGGAGAGGAATCCTCAGGTTCCGGCCCCGACTCCACACAAGGTCTTAGGCCCCGGCATCGACGGGAGAGGAATCCCGAGAGGCCCCTGAGGAACTCGCATGGGGACTGGCCTTTCCTGAGGCCACCAGAGCGGGTCCCCGAGGTCCCCGTCGTAAGTCGAGAGCACCTGCCGCAACTCGAGAAAATCCAGGAGGTTTTGCCCTCCAGGCGAGATGAGGCCCAATTCCGCTGAGGCTTCTCGAGGCTAATCACATCTAACCACTGGAACTTCCAAAGGGTCCTTCACACCCTTGCTGCAAGTCCTGAAGTTCCCCGACATACCCGTCTCCACTCGAGAGGAAGCACGAGGGTCCCGCACACATCCAGGGGAGCCCCGTTTCCGCCTCCTAGCTCGAGATGAGGGATCCTTTCCCTGTTTCGTAGGGAAAGAATTCCCGGCGTTCCCGTTGCATCTCAAGAGGAGGCGCTCTCCACAGGAAAGGCAAGAGGAACTCCAGGGTCGTTCCACCATTCCAAGAGTCCCCCAGATGTGTCAGTCCATTCCAGAGGAACCTGTTTTCCCTGCACTGCCTTGACGTTCAAGCCGAGGATCGACTCCCACCACGTGTGCACGTGGGACAGCCCTGTGGGAAAGCCTCGTGGGAAAGCCTCGTGGGAAAGACTCGAGGGAAAACCATAGATCCTTTGCTCCACGCGGCGGACTGCGTGACACTGCTGCTACCGCTCTGGAGGAAAGCGCAAGTGCATGCGCGCATTCGAGACGAGGACTGACTCCCCTGGGAGACTCCAGAAGTACCCCAAGATCCATGTCAGCACTGGAGAGGAATCCTCAGGTTCCGGCCCCGACTCCACACAAGGTGTTAGGCCCCAGTATCGACGGGAGAGGAATCCCGAGAGGCCCTCGAGGAACTCGCATGTGGACTGGCCTTTCCTGAGGCCACCAGAGCGTGTTCCCGAGGTCCCCGTCGTAAGTCGAGAGCACCTGCCGCAACTCGAGAAAATCCAGGAGGTTTTGCCCTCCAGGCGAGATGAGGCCCATTTCCGCTGAGGTTTTTCGAGGCCAATCACATCTAACCACTGGAACTTCCAAAGGGTCCTTCACACCCTTGCTGCAACTCAAGAAGTTCCCCGACATACCCGTCTCCACTCGAGAGGAAGCAACAGGGTCCCGCACACATCCAGGGGAGTCCCGTTTCCGCCTCCTAGCTCGAGATGAGGGATCCTTTCCCTGTTTCGTAGGGAAAGAATTCCCGGCTTTCCCGTCGCATCTCAAGAGGAGGCGCTCTCCACTGGAAAGGCGAGAGAATCTCCAGGGTCGTGCCACCATTCCAAGAGTCCCCCAGATGTGTCAGTCCATTCCAGAGGAACCTGTTTTCCCTGCACTGCCTTGACGTTCAAGCCGAGGATCGACTCCCACCACGTGTGCAAGTGGGACAGCCCTGTGGGAAAGCCTCGTGGGAAAGCCTCGTGGGAAAGACTCGAGGGAAAACCATAGATCCTTTGATCCACGCGGCGGACTGCGTGACACTGCTGCTACCGCTCTGGAGGAAAGCGCAAGTGCATGCGCGCATTCGAGTCGAGGACTGACTCCGCTGGGGAGACTCCAGAAATACCCCAAGGTCCATGTCAGCACTGGAGAGGAATCCTCAGGTTCCGGCCCCGACTCCACAGAAGGTATTAGGCCCCAGCATCGACGGGAGGGGAATCCCGAGAGGCCCCCGAGGAACTCGCATGGGGCCTGGCCTTTCCTGAGGCCACCAGAGCGGGTCCCTGAGGTCCCCGTCGTAAGTCGAGAGCACCTGCCGCAACTCGAGAAAATCCAGGAGTTTTTGCCCTCCAGGCGAGATGAGGCCCATTTCCGCTGAGGCTTCTCGAGGCTAATCACATCTAACCACTGGAACTTCCAAAGGGTCCTTCACACCCTTGCTGCAACTCAAGAAGTTCCCCGACATACACGTCTCCACTCGAGAAGAAGCACGAAGGTCTCGCACACATCCATGGAAGCCCCTTTTCCGCCTCCTAGCTCGAGATGAGGGATCCTATCCCTGTTTCGTAGGGAAAGAATTCCCGGCGTTCCCGTTGCATCTCAAGAGGAGGCGCTCTCCACAGGAAAGGCGAGAGGAACTCCAGGGTCGTGCCACCATTCCAAGAGTCCCCCAGATGTGTCAGTCCATTCCAGAGGAACCTGTTTTCCCTGCACTGCCTTGACGTTCAAGCCGAGGATCGACTCCCACCACGTGTGCACGTGGGACAGCCCTGTGGGAAAGCCTCGTGGGAAAGCCTCGTGGGAAAGACTCGAGGGAAAACCATAGATCCTTTGATCCACGCGGCGGACTGTGTGACACTGCTGCTACCGCTCTGGAGGAAAGTGCAAGTGCATGTCCGCATTCGAGACGAGAACTGACTCCCCTGGGGAGACTCCAGAAGTACCCCAAGATCCATGTCAGCACTGGAGAGGAATCCTCACGTTCGGGCCCCGACTCCACACAAGGTCGTAGGCCCCGGCATCGACGGGAGAGGAATCCCGAGAGGCCCCCGAGGAACTCGCATGGGGACTGGCCTTTCCTGAGGCCACCAGAGCGGGTCCCCGTGGTCCCCGTCGTAAGTCGAGAGCACCTGCCGCAACTCGAGAAAATACAGGAGGTTTTGCCCTCCAGGGGAGATGAGGCCCATTTCCGCTGAGGCTTCTCGAGGCTAATCACATCTAACCACTGGAACTTCCAAAGGGTCCTTCACACCCTTGCTGCAAGTCCAGAAGTTCCCCGACATACCCGTCTCCACTCGAGAGGAAGCACGAGGGTCCCACACACATCCAGGGGAGCCCCGTTTCCCCCTCCTAGCTCGGGATGAGGGATCCTTTCCCTGTTTCTTAGGGAAAGAATTCCCGGCGTTCCCGTCGCATCTCAAGAGAAGGCGCTCTCCACAGGAAAGGCGAGACGAACTCCAGGGTCGTGCCACAATTCCAAGAGTCCCCCAGATGTGTCAGTCCATTCCAGAGGAACCTCTTTTCCCTGCACTGCCTTGACCTTCAAGCCGAGGATCGACTCCCACCCCGTGTGCACGTGGGACAGCCCTGTGGGAAAGCCTCGTGGGAAAGCCTCGTGGGAAAGTCTCGAGAGAAAACCATAGATCCTTTGATCCACGTGGCGGACTTCGTGACACTGCTGCTACCGCTCTGGAGGAAAGCGCAAGTGCATGCCCGCATTCGAGACGAGGACTGACTCCCCTGGGGAGACTCCAGAAGTACCCCAAGATCCATGTCAGCACTGGAGAGGAATCCTCAGGTTCCGGCCCCGACTCCACACAAGGTCTTAGGCCCCGGCATCCACGGGAGAGGAATCCCGAGAGGCCCCCGAAGAACTCGCATGGGGACTGGGCTTTCCTGAGGCCACCAGAGCGGGTCCCTGAGGTCCACATCGTAAGTCGAGAACACCTGCCGCAACTCG
Organism: Ovis canadensis; assembly: GCF_042477335.2. Classification (NCBI taxonomy): domain Eukaryota; kingdom Metazoa; phylum Chordata; class Mammalia; order Artiodactyla; family Bovidae; genus Ovis; species Ovis canadensis. The sequence continues at coordinate 10,206,321 of NC_091269.1, forward strand.
AGAAAATCCAGGAGGTTTTGCCCTCCAGGCGAGATGAGGCCCATTTCCGCTGAGGCTTCTCGAGGCCAATCACATCTAACCACTGGAACTTCCAAAGGGTCCTTCACACCCTTGCTGCAACTCAAGCAGTTCCGCGACATACCCGTCTCCACTCGAGGGGAAACACGTGGGGTCCCGCACACATCCACGGGAGCCCCTTTTCCGCCTCCTAGCTCGAGATGAGGGATCCTTTCCCTGTTTCGTAGGGAAAGAATTCCCGGCGTTCCCATCGCATCTCAAGAGGAGGCGCTCTGCACAGGAAAGGCGAGAGGAACTCAAGGGTCGTGCCACCATTCCAAGAGACACCCAGATGTGTCAGTCCATTACAGAGGAACCTGTTTTCCCGGCCCTGCCTTGACGTTCAAGCCGAGGATCGAGTCCCACCACGTGTGCATGTGGTACAGCCCTGTGGGTAAGCCTCGTGGGAAAGCCTCGTGGGAAAGACTCGAGGGAAAACCATAGATCCTTTGATCCACGCGGCGGACTGCGTGACAGTGCTGCTACCGCTCTGGAAGAAAGCGCAAGTGCATGCCTGCATTCGAGACGAGGACTGACTCTCCTGGGGAGACTCCAGAAGTACCCCCAAGATCCATGTCAGCACTGGAGAGGAATTCTCAGGTTCCGGCCCCGACTCCACACAAGGTTTAGGGACCGGCATCGACGGGAGAGGAATCCCGAGAGGCCACCGAGGAACTCGCATGGGGACTGGCCTTTCCTGAGGCCACCAGAGCGGGTCCCTGAGGTCCCCGTCGTAAGTCGAGAGCACCTGCCGCAATTCGAGAAAATACAGGAGGTTTTGCCCTCCTGGGGAGATGAGGCCCATTTCCGCTGAGGCTTCTCGAGGCTAATCACATCTAACCACTGGAACTTCCAAAGGGTCCTTCACACCCTTGCTGAAACTCAAGAAGTTCCCTGACATACCAGTCTCCCCTCGAGAGGAATCACGAGGGTCCCGCACACATCCAGGGGAGCCCCGTTTCCGCCTCCTTGCTCGAGATGAGGGATCCTATCCCTGTTTCGTAGGGAAAAAATTCCCGGCGTTCCCGTCGCATCTCAAGAGGAGGCGCTCTTCACAGGAAAGGCGAGAGGGACTCCAGGGTCGTGCCACCATTCCAAGAGTCCCCCAGATGTGTCAGTCCTTTCCAGAGGAACCTGTTTTCCCTGCACTGCCTTGACGTTCAAGCCGAGGATCGACTCCCACCACGTGTGCACGTGGGACAGCCCTGTGGGAAAGCCTCGTGGGAAAGCCTCGTGGGAAAGACTCGAGGGAAAACCATAGATCCTTTGATCCACGCGGCGGACTGCGTGACACTGCTGCTACCGCTCTGGAGGAAAGCGCAAGTGCATGCCCGCATTCGAGACGAGGACTGACTCCCCTGGGGAGACTCTAGAAGTACCCCAAGATCCAAGTCAGCACTGGAGAGGAATCCTCAGTTTCCGGCCCCGACTCCACACTAGGTCTTAGGCCCCGGCATCGACGGTTGAGGAATCCCCAGAGGCCCCCGAGGAACTCGCATGGGGACTGGCCTTTCCTGAGGCCACCAGAGCGGGTCCCTGAGGTCCCCGTCGTAAGTCGAGAGCACCTGCCGCAACTCGAGAAAATCCAGGAGGTTTTGCCCTCCAGGCGAGATGAGGCCCATTTCCGCTGAGTCTTCTCGAGGCTAATCACATCTAACCACTGGAACTTCCAAATGGTCCTTCACACTCTTGCTGAAACTCAAGAAGTTCCCCGACATACCCGTCTCCACTCGAGAGGAAGCACGTGGGGTCCCGGACACATCCAGGGGAGCCCCGTTTCTGCCTCCTAGCTCGAGATGAGGGATCCTTTCCCTGTTTCGTAGGGAAAGAATTCCCGGCGTTCCCGTCGCATCTCAAGAGGAGGCGCTCTCCACAAGAAAGGCGAGAGGAACTCCAGGGTCGTGCCACCATTCCAAGAGACCCCAGATGTGTCAGTCCTTTCCAGAGGAACCTGTTTTCCCGGCACTGCCTTGACGTTCAAGCCGAGGATCAACTCCCACCACGTGTGCACGTGGGACAGCCCTGTGGGAAAGCCTCGTGGGAAAGCCTCGTGGGAAAGACTCGAGGGAAAACCATAGATCCTTTGATCCACGCGGCGGACTGCGTGACACTGCTGCTACCGCTCTGGAGCAAAGCGCAAGTGCATGCCCGCATTCGAGACGAGGACTGACTCCCCTGGGGAGACTCCAGAAGTACCCCAAGATCCAAGTCAGCACTCGAGAGGAATCCTCAGGTTCCGGCCCCGACTCCACACAAGGTCTTAGGCCCCGGCATCGACGGGAGAGGAATCCCGAGAGGCCCCCGAGGAACTCGCATGGGGACTGGCCTTTCCTGAGGCCACCAGAGCGGGTCCCCGAGGTCCCCGTCGTAAGTCGAGAGGACCTGCCGCAACTCGAGAAAATCCAGGAGGTTTTGCCCTCCGGGGAGACGGGGCCCATTTCCGCTGAGGCTTCTCGAAGCTAATCACATCTAACCACTGGAACTTCCAAAGGGTCCTTCACACCCTTGCTGCAAGTCCAGAAGTTCCCCGACATACCCGTCTCCACTCGAGAGGAAGCACGAGGGTCCCGCACACATCCAGGGGAGCCCCGTTTCCGCCTCCTAGCTCGTGATGAGGGATCCTTTCCCTGTTTCGTAGGGAAAGAATTCCCGGCGTTCCCGTTGCATCTCAAGAGGAGGCGCTCTCCACAGGAAAGGCGAGAGGAACTCCAGGGTCGTGCCACCATTCCAGGAGTCCCGCAGATGTGTCAGTCCATTCCAGAGGAACCTGTTTTCCCTGCACTGCCTTGACGTTCAAGCCGAGGATCGACTCCCACCACGTGTGCACGTGGGACTGCCCTGTGGGAAAGCCTCGTGGGAATGCCTCGTGGGAAAGTCTCGAGGGAAAACCATAGATCCTTTGATCCACGCGGCGGACTGCGTGACACTGCTGCTACCGCTCTGGCGGAAAGTGCAAGTGCATGCCCGTATTCGAGAGGAGGACTGACTCCCCTGGGGAGACTCCAGAAGTACCCCAAGATCCATGTCAGCACTGGAGAGGAATCCTCAGGTTCCGGGTTTGACTCCACACAAGGTCTTAGGCCCCGGCATCGACGGGAGAGGAATCCCGAGAGGCCCCCGAGGAACTCGCATGGGGACTGGCCTTTCCTGAGGCCACCAGAGCGGGTCCCCGAGGTCCCCGTCGTAAGTCGAGAGCACCTGCAGCAACCCCAGAAAATCCAGGAGGTTTTGCCCTCCAGGCGACATGAGGCCCTTTTCCGCTGATGCTTCTCGAGGCTAATCACATCTAACCACTGGAATTTCCAAAGGGTCCGTCACACCCTTGCTGCAACTCAAGAAGTTCCCCGACATACCCGTCTCCACTCGAGAGGAAGCACGAGGGTCCCGCACACATCCAGGGGAGCCCCGTTTCCGCCTCCTAGCTCGAGATGAGGGATCCTTTCCCTGTTTCTTAGGGAAAGAATTCCCGGCGTTCCCGTCGCATCTCAAGAGGAGGCGCTCTCCACAGGAAAGGCGAGAGGAACTCCAGGGTCGTGCCACCATTCCAAGAGTCCCCCAGATGTGTCAGTCCAATCCAGAGCAACCTGATTTCCCTGCACTGCCTTGACGTTCAAGCCGAGGATCGACTCCCACCAGGTGTGCACGTGGGACAGCCCTGTGGGAAAGCCTCGTGGGAAAGCCTCGTGGGAAAGTCTCGAGGGAAAACCATAGATCCTTTAATCCACGCGGCGGACTGCGTGACACTGCTGCTACCCCTCTGGAGGAAAGCGCAAGTGCATGCCCGCATTCGAGACGAGGACTGACTCCCCTGGGAAGACTAAAGAATTACCCCAAGATCCATGTCAGCAGTGGAGAGGAATTCTCAGGTTCCAGCCCCGACTCCACACAAGGTCTTAGGCCCCGGCATCGACAGGGAGAGGATTCCCGAGAGGTCCCCGAGGAACTCGCATGGGGACTGGCCTTTCCTGAGGCCACCAGAGCGGTTCCCTGAGGTCCCGGTCGTAAGTCGAGAGCACCTGCCGCAACTCGAGAAAATCCAGGAGGTTTTGCCCTCCAGGCGAGATGAGGCCCATTTCCGCTGAGGCTTCTCTAGGCTAATCACATCTAACCACTGAAACTTCCAAAGGGTCCTTCACACCATTGCTGCAACTCAAGAAGTTCCCCGACATACCCGTCTCCACTCGAGAGGAGGCACGAGGGTCCCGCACACATCCAGGGGAGCCCCGTTTCCGCCTCCTAGCTCGAGATGAGGGATCCTTTCCCTGTTTCGTAGGGAAAGAATTCCCGGCGTTCCCGTCGCATCTCAAGAGGAGGCGCTCTCCACAGGAAAGGCGAGAGGAACTCCAGGGTCGTGCCACCATTCCAAGAGTCCCCCAGATGTGTCAGTCCATTCCAGAGGAACCTGTTTTCCCTGCACTGCCTTGACGTTCAAGCCGAGGATCGACTCCCACCACGTGTGCACGTGGGAGAGCCCTGTGGGAAAGCCTCGTGGGAAAGCCTCGTGGGAAAGACTCGGGGGAAAACCATCGATCCTTTGCTCCACGCGGCGGACTGCATGACACTGCTGCTACCGCTCTGGAGGAAAGCGCAAGTGCATGCGCGCATTCGAGACGAGGACTGACTCCAGTGGGGAGACTCCAGAAGTACCCCAAGATCCATGTCAGCACTGGAGAGGAATCCTCAGGTTCCGGCCCCGACTCCACACAAGGTCTTAGGCCCCGGCATCGAAGGGAGAGGAATCCCGAGAGGCCCCCGAGGAACTCGCATGGGGACTGGCCTTTCCTGAGGCCACCAGAGCGGGTCCCCGAGGTCCCCGTCGTAAGTCGAGGGCACCTGCCGCAACTCGAGAAAATCCAGGAGGTTTTGCCCTCCAGGCGAGATGAGGCCCATTTCCGCTGAGGCTTCTCGAGGCTAATCACATCTAACCACTGGAACTTCCAAAGGGTCCTTCACACCCTTGCTGCAACTCAAGAAGTTCCCCGACATACCCGTCTCCACTCGAGTGGAAGCACGAGGGTCCCGCACACATCCAGGGGAGCCCCGTTTCCGCCTCCTAGCTCGAGATGAGGGATCCTTTCCCTGTTTCGTAGGGAAAGAATTCCCGGCGTTCCCGTCGCATCTCAAGAGGAGGCGCTCTCCACAGGAAAGGCGAGAGGAACTCCAGGGTCGTGCCACCATTCCAAGAGTCCCCCAGATGTGTCAGTCCATTCCAGAGGAACCTGTTTTCCCTGCACTGCCTTGACGTTCAAGCCGAGGATCGACTCCCACCACGTGTGCACGTGGGACAGCACTGTGGGAAAGCCTCGTGGGAAAGACTCGAGGGAAAACCATAGATCCTTTGCTCCACGCGGCGGACTGCGTGACATTGCTGCTACCGCTCTGGAGGAAAGCGCAAGTGCATGCCCGCATTCGAGACGAGGACTGACTCCCCTGGGGAGACTCCAGAATTACCCCAAGTTCCATGTCAGCACTGGAGAGGAATCCTCAGGTTCCGGCCCCGACTCCACACAAGGTGTTAGGCCCCGGTATCGACGGGAGAGGAATCCCGAGAGGCCCCCGAGGAACTCGCATGTGGACTGGCCTTTCCTGAGGCCACCAGAGCGGGTCCCCGAGGTCCCCATAGTAAGTCGAGAGCACCTACCGCAACTCGAGAAAATCCAGGAGGTTTTGCCCTCCAGGCGAGATGAGGCCCATTTCCGCTGAGGCTTCTCGAGGCTAATCACATCTAACCACTGGAACTTCCAAAGGGTCCTTCACACCCTTGCTGCAAGTCCAGAAGTTCCCCGACATACCCGTCTCCACTCGAGAGGAAGCACGAGGGTCCCGAACACATCCAGGGGAGCCCCGTTTCCGCCTCCTAGCTCGAGATGAGGGATCCTTTCCCTGTTTCGTAGGGAAAGAATTCCCGGCGTTCACGTCGCATCTCAAGAGGAGGCGCTCTCCACAGGAAAGGCGAGAGGAACTCCAGGGTCGTGCCACCATTCCAAGAGTCCCCCAGATGTGTCAGTCCATTCCAGAGGAACCTGTTTTCCCTGCACTGCCTTGATGTTCAAGCCGAGGATAGACTCCCACCACGTGTGCACGTGGGACAGCCCTGTGGGAAAGCCTCGTGGGAAAGCCTCGTGGGAAAGACTCGAGGGAAAACCATAGATCCTTTGATCCACGCGGCGGACTGCGTGACATTGCTGCTACCGCTCTGGAGGAAAGCGCAAGTGCATGCGCGCATTCGAGACGAGGACTGACTCCCCTGGGGAGACTCCAGAATTACCCCAAGATCCATGTCAGCACTGGAGAGGAATCCTCAGGTTCCGGCCCCGACTCCACACAAGGTCTTAGGCCCCGGCATCGACGGGAGAGGAATCCCGAGAGGCCCCTGAGGAACTCGCATGGGGACTGGCCTTTCCTGAGGCCACCAGAGCGGGTCCCCGAGGTCCCCGTCGTAAGTCGAGAGCACCTGCCGCAACTCGAGAAAATCCAGGAGGTTTTGCCCTCCAGGCGAGATGAGGCCCAATTCCGCTGAGGCTTCTCGAGGCTAATCACATCTAACCACTGGAACTTCCAAAGGGTCCTTCACACCCTTGCTGCAAGTCCAGAAGTTCCCCGACATACCCGTCTCCACTCGAGAGGAAGCACGAGGGTCCCGCACACATCCAGGGGAGCCCCGTTTCCGCCTCCTAGCTCGAGATGAGGGATCCTTTCCCTGTTTCGTAGGGAAAGAATTCCCGGCGTTCCCGTTGCATCTCAAGAGGAGGCGCTCTCCACAGGAAAGGCGAGAGGAACTCCAGGGTCGTTCCACCATTCCAAGAGTCCCCCAGATGTGTCAGTCCATTCCAGAGGAACCTGTTTTCCCTGCACTGCCTTGACGTTCAAGCCGAGGATCGACTCCCACCACGTGTGCACGTGGGACAGCCCTGTGGGAAAGCCTCGTGGGAAAGCCTCGTGGGAAAGACTCGAGGGAAAACCATAGATCCTTTGCTCCACGCGTCGGACTGCGTGACACTGCTGCTACCGATCTGGAGGAAAGCGCAAGTGCATGCGCGCATTCGAGACGAGGACTGACTCCCCTGGGAGACTCCAGAAGTACCCCAAGATCCATGTCAGCACTGGAGAGGAATCCTCAGGTTCCGGCCCCGACTCCACACAAGGTGTTAGGCCCCGGTATCGACGGGAGAGGAATCCCGAGAGGCCCTCGAGGAACTCGCATGTGGACTGGCCTTTCCTGAGGCCACCAGAGCGGGTCCCCGAGGTCACCATAGTAAGTCGAGGCACCTACCGCAACTCGAGAAAATCCAGGAGGTTTTGCCCTCCAGGCGAGATGAGGCCCATTTCCGCTGAGGCTTCTCGAGGCTAATCACATCTAACCACTGGAACTTCCAAAGGGTCCTTCGCACCCTTGCTGCAAGTCCAGAAGTTCCCCGACATACCCGTCTCCAATCGAGAGGAAGCACGAGGGTCCCGCACACATCCAGGGGAGCCCCGTTTCCGCCTCCTAGCTAGAGATGAGGGATCCTTTCCCTGTTTCGTAGGGAAAGAATTCCCGGCGTTCACGTCGCATCTCAAGAGGAGGCGCTCTCCACAGGAAAGGCGAGAGGAACTCCAGGGTCGTGCCACCATTCCAAGAGTCCCCCAGATGTGTCAGTCCATTCCAGAGGAACCTGTTTTCCCTGCACTGCCTTGATGTTCAAGCCGAGGATCGACTCCCACCACGTGTGCACGTGGGACAGCCCTGTGGGAAAGCCTCGTGTGAAAGCCTCGTGGGAAAAACTCGAGGGAAAACCATAGATCCTTTGATCCACGCGGCGGACTGCGTGACATTGCTGCTACCGCTCTGCAGGAAAGAGCAAGTGCAAGCGCGCATTCGAGACAGGACTGACTCCCCTGGGTAGACTCCAGAAGTACCCCAAGATCCATGTCAGCACTGGAGAGGAATCCTCAGGTTCCGGCCCCGACTCCACACAAGGTCTTAGGCCCCGGCATCGACGGGAGAGGAATCCCGAGAGGCCCCCGAGGAACTCGCATGGGGACTGGCCTTTCCTGAGGCCACCAGAGCGTGTTCCCGAGGTCCCCGTCGTACGTCGAGAGCACCTGCCGCAACTCGAGAAAATCCAGGAGGTTTTGCCCTCCAGGCGAGATGAGGCCCATTTCCGCTGAGGCTTCTCGAGGCTAATCACATCTAACCACTGGAACTTACAAAGGGTCCTTCACACCCTTGCTGCAACTCAAGAAGTTCCCCGACATACACGTCTCCACTCGAGAAGAAGCACGAGGGTCCCGCACACATCCAGGGAAGCCCCTTTTCCGCCTCCTAGCTCGAGATGAGGGATCCTATCCCTGTTTCGTAGGGAAAGAATTCCCGGCGTTCCCGTTGCATCTCAAGAGGAGGCGCTCTCCACAGGAAAGGCGAGAGGAACTCCAGGGTCGTGCCACCATTCCAAGAGTCCCCCAGATGTGTCAGTCCATTCCAGAGGAACCTGTTTTCCCTGCACTGCCTTGACGTTCAAGCCGAGGATCGACTCCCACCACGTGTGCACGTGGGACAGCCCTGTGGGAAAGCCTCGTGGGAAAGCCTCATAGGAAAGACTCGAGGGAAAACCATAGATCCTTTGATCCACGCGGCGGACTGTGTGACACTGCTGCTACCGCTCTGGAGGAAAGTGCAAGTGCATGTCCGCATTCGAGACGAGAACTGACTCCCCTGGGGAGACTCCAGAAGTACCCCAAGATCCATGTCAGCACTGGAGAGGAATCCTCACGTTCGGGCCCCGACTCCACACAAGGTCGTAGGCCCCGGCATCGACGGGAGAGGAATCCCGAGAGGCCCCCGAGGAACTCGCATGGGGACTGGCCTTTCCAGAGGCCACCAGAGCGGGTCCCCGTGGTCTCCGTCGTAAGTCGAGAGCACCTGCCACAACTCGAGAAAATACAGGAGGTTTTGCCCTCCAGGGGAGATGAGGCCCATTTCCGCTGAGGCTTCTCGAGGCTAATCACATCTAACCACTGGAACTTCCAAAGGGTCCTTCACAACCTTGCTGCAACTGGAGAAGTTCCACGACATACCCGTCTCCACTCGAGAGGAAGCACGAGGGTCCCGCACACATCCAGGGGAGCCCCGTTTCCGCCTCCTAGCTCGAGATGAGGGATCCTTTCCCTGTTTCTTAGGGAAAGAATTCCCGGCGTTCCCGTCGCATCTCAAGAGAAGGCGCTCTCCACAGTAAAGGCGAGAGGAACTCCAGGATCGTGCCACAATTCCAAGAGTCCCCCAGATGTGTCAGTCCATTCCAGAGGAACCTCTTTTCCCTGCACTGCCTTGACCTTCAAGCCGAGGATCGACTCCCACCCCGTGTGCACGTGGGACAGCCCTGTGGGAAAGCCTCGTGGGAAAGCCTCGTGGGAAAGTCTCGAGAGAAAACCATAGATCCTTTGATCCACGTGGCGGACTGCGTGACACTGCTGCTACCGCTCTGGAGGAAAGCGCAAGTGCATGCCCGCATTCGAGACGAGGACTGACTCCCCTGGGGAGACTCCAGAAGTACCCCAAGATCCATGTCAGCACTGGAGAGGAATCCTCAGGTTCCGGCCCCGACTCCACACAAGGTCTTAGGCCCCGGCATCCACGGGAGAGGAATCCCGAGAGGCCCCCGAAGAACTCGCATGGGGACTGGGCTTTCCTGAGGCCACCAGAGCGGGTCCCTGAGGTCCACATTGTAAGTCGAGAACACCTGCCGCAACTCGAGAAAATCCAGGAGGTTTTGCCCTCCAGGCGAGATGAGGCCCATTTCCGCTGAGGCTTCTCGAGGCTAATCACATCTAACCACTGGAATTTCCAAAGGGTCCTTCACACCCTTCCTGCATCTCAAGAAATTCCCAACATACCCGTCTCCACTCGAGAGGAAGCACGAGGGTCCCGAATACATCCAGGGAAGCACCGTTTCCGCCTCCTAGCTCGAGATGAGGGATCCTTTAACTGTTTCGTAGGGAAAGAATTCCCGGCATTCCCGTCGCATCTCAAGATGAGGCGCTCTCCACAGGAAAGGCGAGAGGAACTCGAGGGTCGTGCCACCATTCCAAGAGTCCCCCAGATGTGTCAGTCCATTCCAGAGGAACCTGTTTTCCCTGCACTGCCTTGACGTTCAAGCCGAGGATCGACTCCCACCACGTGTGCACGTGGGACAGCCCTGTGGGAAAGCCTCGTGGGAAGCTTCGTGGGAAAGACTCGAGGGAAAACCATAGATCCTTTGCTCCACGCGGCGGACTGCGTGACACTGCTGCTACTGCTCTGGAGGAAAGCGCAAATGCATGCCCGCATTCGAGACGAGGACTGACTCCCCTGGGGAGACTTCAGAAGTACCCCAAGATCCATGTCATCACTGGAGAGGAATCCTCAGGTTCCGGCCCCGACTCCACACAAGGTCTTAGGCCCCGGCATCGACGGGCGAGGAATCCCGAGAGGCCCCAGAGGAACTCGCATGGGGACTGGCCTTTCCTGAGGCCACCAGAGCGGGTCCCCGAGGTCCCCGTCGTAAGTCGAGAGCACCTGCCGCAACTCGAGAAAATCCAGGAGGTTTTGCCCTCCAGGCGAGATGAGGCCCATTTCCGCTGAGGCTTCTCGAGGCTAATCACATCTAACCACTGGAACTTCCAAAGGGTCCTTCACACCCTTGCTGCAAGTCCAGAAGTTCCCCGACATACCCGTCTCCACTCGAGAGGAAGCACGAGGGTCCCACACACATCCAGGGAAGCCCCTTTTCCGCCTCCTAGCTCGAGATGAGGGATCCTTTCCCTGTTTCGTAGGGAAAGAATTCCCGGCGTTCCCGTTGCATCTCAAGAGGAGGCGCTCTCCACAGGAAAGGCGAGAGGAACTCCAGGGTCGTTCCACCATTCCAAGAGTCCCCCAGATGTGTCAGTCCATTCCAGAGGAACCTGTTTTCCCTGCACTGCCTTGACGTTCAAGCCGAGGATCGACTCCCACCACGTGTGCACGTGGGACAGCCCTGTGGGAAAGCCTCGTGGGAAAGCCTCGTGGGAAAGACTCGAGGGAAAACCATAGATCCTTTGCTCCACGCGGCGGACTGCGTGACACTGCTGCTACCGATCTGGAGGAAAGCGCAAGTGCATGCGCGCATTCGAGACGAGGACTGACTCCCCTGGGAGACTCCAGAAGTACCCCAAGATCCATGTCAGCACTGGAGAGGAATCCTCAGGTTCCGGCCCCGACTCCACACAAGGTGTTAGGCCCCGGTATCGACGGGAGAGGAATCCCGAGAGGCCCTCGAGGAACTCGCATGTGGACTGGCCTTTCCTGAGGCCACCAGAGCGGGTCCCCGAGGTCACCATAGTAAGTCGAGGCACCTACCGCAACTCGAGAAAATCCAGGAGGTTTTGCCCTCCAGGCGAGATGAGGCCCATTTCCGCTGAGGCTTCTCGAGGCTAATCACATCTAACCACTGGAACGTCCAAAGGGTCCTTCGCACCCTTGCTGCAAGTCCAGAAGTTCCCCGACATACCCGTCTCCAATCGAGAGGAAGCACGAGGGTCCCGCACACATCCAGGGGAGCCCCGTTTCCGCCTCCTAGCTAGAGATGAGGGATCCTTTCCCTGTTTCGTAGGGAAAGAATTCCCGGCGTTCACGTCGCATCTCAAGAGGAGGCGCTCTCCACAGGAAAGGCGAGAGGAACTCCAGGGTCGTGCCACCATTCCAAGAGTCCCCCAGATGTGTCAGTCCATTCCAGAGGAACCTGTTTTCCCTGCACTGCCTTGATGTTCAAGCCGAGGATCGACTCCCACCACGTGTGCACGTGGGACAGCCCTGTGGGAAAGCCTCGTGTGAAAGCCTCGTGGGAAAAACTCGAGGGAAAACCATAGATCCTTTGATCCACGCGGCGGACTGCGTGACATTGCTGCTACCGCTCTGCAGGAAAGAGCAAGTGCAAGCGCGCATTCGAGACAGGACTGACTCCCCTGGGTAGACTCCAGAAGTACCCCAAGATCCATGTCAGCACTGGAGAGGAATCCTCAGGTTCCGGCCCCGACTCCACACAAGGTCTTAGGCCCCGGCATCGACGGGAGAGGAATCCCGAGAGGCCCCCGAGGAACTCGCATGGGGACTGGCCTTTCCTGAGGCCACCAGAGCGTGTTCCCGAGGTCCCCGTCGTACGTCGAGAGCACCTGCCGCAACTCGAGAAAATCCAGGAGGTTTTGCCCTCCAGGCGAGATGAGGCCCATTTCCGCTGAGGCTTCTCGAGGCTAATCACATCTAACCACTGGAACTTACAAAGGGTCCTTCACACCCTTGCTGCAACTCAAGAAGTTCCCCGACATACACGTCTCCACTCGAGAAGAAGCACGAGGGTCCCGCACACATCCAGGGAAGCCCCTTTTCCGCCTCCTAGCTCGAGATGAGGGATCCTATCCCTGTTTCGTAGGGAAAGAATTCCCGGCGTTCCCGTCGCATCTCAAGAGGAGGCGCTCTCCACAGGAAAGGCGAGAGGAACTCCAGGGTCGTGCCACCATTCCAAGAGTCCCCCAGATGTGTCAGTCCATTCCAGAGGAACCTGTTTTCCCTGCACTGCCTTGACGTTCAAGCCGAGGATCGACTCCCACCACGTGTGCACGTGGGACAGCCCTGTGGGAAAGCCTCGTGGGAAAGCCTCATAGGAAAGACTCGAGGGAAAACCATAGATCCTTTGATCCACGCGGCGGACTGTGTGACACTGCTGCTACCGCTCTGGAGGAAAGTGCAAGTGCATGTCCGCATTCGAGACGAGAACTGACTCCCCTGGGGAGACTCCAGAAGTACCCCAAGATCCATGTCAGCACTGGAGAGGAATCCTCACGTTCGGGCCCCGACTCCACACAAGGTCGTAGGCCCCGGCATCGACGGGAGAGGAATCCCGAGAGGCCCCCGAGGAACTCGCATGGGGACTGGCCTTTCCAGAGGCCACCAGAGCGGGTCCCCGTGGTCTCCGTCGTAAGTCGAGAGCACCTGCCACAACTCGAGAAAATACAGGAGGTTTTGCCCTCCAGGGGAGATGAGGCCCATTTCCGCTGAGGCTTCTCGAGGCTAATCACATCTAACCACTGGAACTTCCAAAGGGTCCTTCACAACCTTGCTGCAACTGGAGAAGTTCCACGACATACCCGTCTCCACTCGAGAGGAAGCACGAGGGTCCCGCACACATCCAGGGGAGCCCCGTTTCCGCCTCCTAGCTCGAGATGAGGGATCCTTTCCCTGTTTCTTAGGGAAAGAATTCCCGGCGTTCCCGTCGCATCTCAAGAGAAGGCGCTCTCCACAGTAAAGGCGAGAGGAACTCCAGGATCGTGCCACAATTCCAAGAGTCCCCCAGATGTGTCAGTCCATTCCAGAGGAACCTCTTTTCCCTGCACTGCCTTGACCTTCAAGCCGAGGATCGACTCCCACCCCGTGTGCACGTGGGACAGCCCTGTGGGAAAGCCTCGTGGGAAAGCCTCGTGGGAAAGTCTCGAGAGAAAACCATAGATCCTTTGATCCACGTGGCGGACTGCGTGACACTGCTGCTACCGCTCTGGAGGAAAGCTTAAGTGCATGCCCGCATTCGAGACGAGGACTGACTCCCCTGGGGAGACTCCAGAAGTACCCCAAGATCCATGTCAGCACTGGAGAGGAATCCTCAGGTTCCGGCCCCGACTCCACACAAGGTCTTAGGCCCCGGCATCCACGGGAGAGGAATCCCGAGAGGCCCCCGAAGAACTCGCATGGGGACTGGGCTTTCCTGAGGCCACCAGAGCGGGTCCCTGAGGTCCACATTGTAAGTCGAGAACACCTGCCGCAACTCGAGAAAATCCAGGAGGTTTTGCCCTCCAGGCGAGATGAGGCCCATTTCCGCTGAGGCTTCTCGAGGCTAATCACATCTAACCACTGGAATTTCCAAAGGGTCCTTCACACCCTTGCTGCAACTCAAGAAATTCCCAACATACCCGTCTCCACTCGAGAGGAAGCACGAGGGTCCCGAATACATCCAGGGAAGCACCGTTTCCGCCTCCTAGCTCGAGATGAGGGATCCTTTAACTGTTTCGTAGGGAAAGAATTCCCGGCATTCCCGTCGCATCTCAAGATGAGGCGCTCTCCACAGGAAAGGCGAGAGGAACTCGAGGGTCGTGCCACCATTCCAAGAGTCCCCCAGATGTGTCAGTCCATTCCAGAGGAACCTGTTTTCCCTGCACTGCCTTGACGTTCAAGCCGAGGATCGACTCCCACCACGTGTGCACGTGGGACAGCCCTGTGGGAAAGCCTCGTGGGAAGCTTCGTGGGAAAGACTCGAGGGAAAACCATAGATCCTTTGCTCCACGCGGCGGACTGCGTGACACTGCTGCTACTGCTCTGGAGGAAAGCGCAAATGCATGCCCGCATTCGAGACGAGGACTGACTCCCCTGGGGAGACTTCAGAAGTACCCCAAGATCCATGTCATCACTGGAGAGGAATCCTCAGGTTCCGGCCCCGACTCCACACAAGGTCTTAGGCCCCGGCATCGACGGGCGAGGAATCCCGAGAGGCCCCAGAGGAACTCGCATGGGGACTGGCCTTTCCTGAGGCCACCAGAGCGGGTCCCCGAGGTCCCCGTCGTAAGTCGAGAGCACGTGCCGCAACTCGAGAAAATCCAGGAGGTTTTGCCCTCCAGGCGAGATGAGGCCCATTTCCGCTGAGGCTTCTCGAGGCTAATCACATCTAACCACTGGAACTTCCAAAGGGTCCTTCACACCCTTGCTGCAAGTCCAGAAGTTCCCCGACATACCCGTCTCCACTCGAGAGGAAGCACGAGGGTCCCACACACATCCAGGGAAGCCCCTTTTCCGCCTCCTAACTCGAGATGAGGGATCCTATCCCTGTTTAGTAGGGAAAGAATTCCCGGCGTTCCCGTCGCATCTCAAGAGGAGGCGCTCTCCACAGGAAAGCCGAGAGGAACTCCAGGGTCGTGCCACCATTCCAAGAGTCCCCCAGATGTGTCAGTCCATTCCAGAGGAACCTGTTTTCCCTGCACTGCCTTGACGTTCAAGCCGAGGATCGACTCCCACCACGTGTGCACGAGGGACAGCCCTGTGGGAAAGCCTCGTGGGAAAGCCTCATGGGAAAGTCTCGAGAGAAAAGCATAGATCCTTTGATCCACGCGGCGGACTGCGTGACACTGCTGCTACCGCTCTGGAGGAAAGCGCAAGTGCATGCCCGCATTCGAGACGAGGAATGACTCCCCTGGGGAGACTCCAGAAATACCCCAAGATCCATGTCAGCACTGGAGAGGAATCCTCAGGTTCCGGCCCCGACTCCACACAAGGTCTTAGGCACCGGCATCGACGGGAGAGGAATCCCGAGAGGCCCACGAGGAACTCGCATGGGGACTGGACTTTCCTGAGGCCACCAGAGCGGGTCCCTGAGATCCCCGTCGTAAGTCGAGAGCACCTGCCGCAACTCGAGAAAATCCAGGAGGTTTTGCCCTCCAGGCGAGATGAGGCCCATTTCCGCTGATGCTTCTCGAGGCTAATCACATCTAACCACTGGAACTTCCAAAGGGTCCTTCACACCCTCGCTGCAAGTCCAGAAGTTCCCCGACATACACGTGTCCACTGGAGAGGAAGCACGAGGGTCCCGCACACATCCAGGGGAGCCCCGTTTCCGCCTCCTAGCTCGAGATGAGGGATCCTTTCCCTGTTTCGTAGGGAAAGAATTCCCGGCTTCCCGTCGCATGTCAAGAGGAGGCGCTCTCCACAGGAAAGGCGAGAGGAACTCGAGGGTCGTGCCACCATTCCAAGAGTCCCCCAGATGTGTCAGTCCATTCCAGAGGAACCTGTTTTCCCTGCACTGCCTTGACGTTCAAGCCGAGGATCGACTCCCACCACGTGTGCAAGTGGGACAGCCCTGTGGGAAAGCCTCGTGGAAAAGCCTCGTGGGAAAGACTCGAGGGAAAACCATAGATCCTTTGATCCACGCGGCGGACTGCGTGACACTGCTGCTACCGCTCTGGAGGAAAGCGCAAGTGCATGCGCGCATTCGAGTCGAGGACTGACTCCCCTAGGGAGACTCCAGAAGTACCCCAAGATCCATGTCAGCACTGGAGAGGAATCCTCAGGTACGGGCCCCGACTCCACAGAAGGTCTTAGGCCCCAGCATCGACGGGAGGGGAATCCCGAGAGGCCCCCGAGGAACTCGCGTGGGGCCTGGCCTTTCCTAAGGCCACCAGAGCGGGTCCCCGAGGTCCCCGTTGTAAGTCGAGAGCACCTGCCGCAACTCGAGAAAATCCAGGAGGTTTTGCCCTCCAGGCGAGATGAGGCCTATTTCCGAAGAGGATTCTCGAGGGTAATCACATCTAACCACTGGAACTTCCAAAGGGTCCTTCACACCCTTGCTGCAAGTCCAGAAGTAACCCGAAATACCCGTCTCCACTCGAGAGGAAGCACGAGGGTCCCGCACACATCCAGGGGAGCCCCGTTTTGTCCTCCTAGCTCGAGATGAGAGATCCTTTCCCTGTTTCGTAGGGAAAGAATTCCCGGCGTTCCCGTCGCATCTCAAGAGGAGGCGCTCTCCACAGGAAAGGCAAGAGGAACTCCAGGGTCGTGCCACGATTCCATGAGTCCCCCAGATGTGTCAGTCCATTCCAGAGGAACCTGTTTTCCCTGCACTGCCTTGACGTTCAAGCCGAGGATCGACTCCCACCACGTGTGCACGTGGGACAGCCCTGTGGGTAAGCCTCGTGGGAAAGCCCCGGGATAGACTCGACTGAAAACCATAGATCCTTTGATCCACGCAGCGGACTGCGTGACACTGCTGCTACCGCTCTGGAGGAAAGCGCAAGTGCATGCCCGCATTCGAGACGAGGACTGACTCCCCTCGGGAGACTCCAGAAGTACCCCAAGATCCATGTCAGCACTGGAGAGGAATCCTCAGGTTCCGGCCCCGACTCCACACAAGGTCTTAGGCCCCGGCATAGACGGGAGAGGAATACCGAGAGGCCCCCGTAGAACTCGCATGGGGCTGGCCTTTCCTGAGGCCACCAGAGTGGGTCCCTGAGGTCCCCGTCGTAGTCGAGAGCACCTGCCGCAACTCGAGAAAATCCAGGAGGTTTTGCCCTCCAGGCGAGATGAGACCCATTTCCGCTGAGGCTTCTCGAGGCCAATCACATCTAACCACTGGAACTTCCAAAGGTTCCTTCACACGCTTGCTGCAACTCAAGAAGTTCCCCGACATACCCGTCTCCACTCGAGAGGAAGCACGTGGTGTCCCGCACACATCCAGGGGAGCCCCGTTTCCGCCTCCTAGCTCGAGATGAGGGATCCTTTCCCTGTTTCGTAGGGAAAGAATTCCCGGCGTTCCCGTCGCATCTCAAGAGGAGGCGCTCTCCACAGGAAAGGCGAGAGGAACTCCAGGGTAGTGACACCATTCCAAGAGTCCCCCAGATGTGTCAGTCCATTCCAGAGGAACATGTTTTCCCTGCACTGCCTTGACGTTCAAGCCGAGGATCGACTCCCACCACGTGTGCACGTGGGACAGCCCTGTGGGAAAGCCTCGTGGGAAAGCCTCGTGGGAAAGACTCGAGGGAAAACCATAGATCCTTTGATGCACGCGGCGGACTGCTTGACACTGCTGCTACCGCTCTGGAGGAAAGCGCAAGTGCATGCCCGCATTCGAGACGAGGACTGACTCCCCTGGGGAGACTCCAGAAGTACCCCAAGATCCATGTCAGCACTGGAGAGGAATCCTCAGGTTCCGGCCCCGACTCCACACAAGGTCTTAGGCCCCGGCATCCACGGGAGAGGATTCCCGAGAGGCCCCCGAAGAACTCGCATGGGGACTGGGCTTTCCTGAGGCCACCAGAGCGGGTCCCTGAGGTCCACATTGTAAGTCGAGAACACCTGCCGCAACTCGAGAAAATCCAGGAGGTTTTGCCCTCCAGGCGAGATGAGGCCCATTTCCGCTGAGGCTTCTCGAGGCTAATCACATCTAACCACTGGAATTTCCAAAGCGTCCTTCACACCCTTGCTGCAACTCAAGAAATTACCAACATACCCGTCTCCACTCGAGAGGAAGCACGAGGGTCCCGAATACATCCAGGGAAGCACGTTTCCGCCTCCTAGCTCGAGATGAGGGATCCTTTCCCTGTTTCGTAGGGAAAGAATTCCCGGCATTCCCGTCGCATCTCAAGATGAGGCGCTCTCCACAGGAAAGGCGAGAGGAACTCGAGGGTCGTGCCACCATTCCAAGAGTCCCCCAGATGTGTCAGTCCATTCCAGAGGAACCTGTTTTCCCTGCACTGCCTTGACGTTCAAGCCGAGGATCGACTCCCACCACGTGTGCACGTGGGACAGCCCTGTGGGAAAGCCTCGTGGGAAGCTTCGTGGGAAAGACTCGAGGGAAAACCATAGATCCTTTGCTCCACGCGGCGGACTGCGTGACACTGCTGCTACTGCTCTGGAGGAAAGCGCAAATGCATGCCCGCATTCGAGACGAGGACTGACTCCCCTGGGGAGACTTCAGAAGTACCCCAAGATCCATGTCATCACTGGAGAGGAATCCTCAGGTTCCGGCCCCGACTCCACACAAGGTCTTAGGCCCCGGCATCGACGGGCGAGGAATCCCGAGAGGCCCCAGAGGAACTCGCATGGGGACTGGCCTTTCCTGAGGCCACCAGAGCGGGTCCCCGAGGTCCCGGTCGTAAGTCGAGAGCACCTGCCGCAACTCGAGAAAATCCAGGAGGTTTTGCCCTCCAGGCGAGATGAGGCCCATTTCCGCTGAGGCTTCTCGAGGCTAATCGCATCTAACCACTGGAACTTCCAAAGGGTCCTTCACACCCTTGCTGCAAGTCCAGAAGTTCCCCGACATACCCGTCTCCACTCGAGAGGAAGCACGAGGGTCCCACACACATCCAGGGAAGCCCCTTTTCCGCCTCCTAACTCGAGATGAGGGATCCTATCCCTGTTTAGTAGGGAAAGAATTCCCGGCGTTCCCGTCGCATCTCAAGAGGAGGCGCTCTCCACAGGAAAGCCGAGAGGAACTCCAGGGTCGTGCCACCATTCCAAGAGTCCCCCAGATGTGTCAGTCCATTCCAGAGGAACCTGTTTTCCCTGCACTGCCTTGACGTTCAAGCCGAGGATCGACTCCCACCACGTGTGCACGAGGGACAGCCCTGTGGGAAAGCCTCGTGGGAAAGCCTCATGGGAAAGTCTCGAGAGAAAAGCATAGATCCTTTGATCCACGCGGCGGACTGCGTGACACTGCTGCTACCGCTCTGGAGGAAAGCGCAAGTGCATGCCCGCATTCGAGACGAGGACTGACTCCCCTGGGGAGACTCGAGAAGTACCCCAAGATCCATGTCAGCACTGGAGAGGAATCCTCAGGTTCCGGCCCCGACTCCACACAAGGTCTTAGGCCCCGGCATCGATGGGAGAGGAATCCCGAGAGGCCCCCGAGGAACTCGCATGGGGACTGGCCTTTCCTGAGGCCACCAGAGCGGGTCCCTGAGGTCCCCGTCGTAAGTCGAGAGCACCTGCCGCAACTCGAGAAAATCCAGGAGGTTTTGCCCTCCAGGCGAGATGAGGCCCATTTCCGCTGAGGCTTCTCGAGGCTAATCACGTCTAAACACTGGAACTTCCAAAGGGTCATTCACACCCTTGCTGCAACTCAAGAAGTTCCCCGACATACCCGTCTCCACTTGAGAGGAAGCACGTGGGTCCCGCACACATCCAGGGGAGCCCCGTTTCCGCCTCCTAGCTCGAGATGAGGGATCCTTTCCCTGTTTCATAGGGAAAGAATTCCCGGCGTTCCCGTCGCATCTCAAGAGGAGGCGCTCTCCACAGGAAAGGCGAGAGGAACTCCAGGGTCGTGCCACCATTCCAAGAGTCCCCCAGATGTGTCAGTCCATTCCAGAGGAACCTGTTTTCCCTGCACTGCCTTGACGTTCAAGCCAAGGATCGACTCCCACCACGTGTGCACGTGGTACAGCCCTGTGGGAAAGCCTCGTGGGAAAGCCTCGTGGGAAAGACTCGAGGGAAAACCATAGATCCTTTGATCCACGCGGCGGACTGCGTGACACTGCTGCTACCGCTCTGGAGGAAAGCGCAAGTGCATGCCCGCATTCGAGACGAGGACTGACTCCCCTGGGGAGACTCCAGAAGTACCCCAAGATCCATGTCAGCACTGGAGAGGAATCCTCAGGTTCCGGCCCCGACTCCACACAAGGTCTTAGGCCCCGGCATCGACGGGAGAGGAATCCCGAGAGGCCCCCGAGGAACTCGCATGGGGACTGGCCTTTCCTGAGGCCACCAGAGCGGGTCCCTGAGGTCCCCGTCGTAAGTCGAGAGCACCTGCCGCAACTCGAGGAAATCCAGGAGGTTTTGCCCTCCAGGCGAGATGAGGCCCATTTCCACTGAGGCTTCTCGAGGCTAATCACGTCTAACCACTGGAACTTCCAAAGGGTCCTTCACACCCTTGCTGCAACTCAAGAAGTTCCCCGACATACCCGTCTCCACTCGAGAGGAAGCACGTGGGGTCCCGCACACATCCAGGGGAGCCCCGTTTCCGCCTCCTCGCTCGAGATGAGGGATCCTTTCCCTGTTTCGTAGGGAAAGAATTCCCGGCGTTCCCGTCGCATCTCAAGAGGAGGCGCTCTCCACAGGAAAGGCGAGAGGAACTCCAGGGTCGTGCCACCATTCCAAGAGTCCCCCAGATGTGTCAGTCCATTCCAGAGGAACCTGTTTTCCCTGCACTGCCTTGACGTTCAAGCCGAGGATCGACTCCCACCACGTGTGCACGTGGGACAGCCCTGTGGGAAAGCCTCGTGGGAAAGCCTCGTGGGAAAGACTCGAGGGAAAACCATAGATCCTTTGATCCACGCGGCGGACTGCGTGACACTGCTGCTACCGCTCTGGAGGAAAGCGCAAGTGCATGCCCGCATTCGAGACGAGGACTGACTCCCCTGGGGAGACTCCAGAAGTACCCCAAGATCCATGTCAGCAGTGGAGAGGAATCCTCAGGTTCCGCCCCGACTCCACACAAGGTCTTAGGCCCCGGCATCGATGGGAGAGGAATCCCGAGAGGCCCCCGAGGAACTCGCATGGGGACTGGCCTTTCCTGAGGCCACCAAAGCGGGTCCCTGAGGTCCTCGTCGTAAGTCGAGAGCACATGCCGCAACTCTAGAAAATCTCGGAGGTTTTGCCCTCCAGGCGAGATGAGGCCCATTTCCGCTGAGGCTTCTCGAGGCCAATCACATCTAACCACTGGAACTTCCAAAGGGTCCTTCACACCCTTGCTGCAACTCAAGAAGGTCCCCGACATACCCGTCTCCACTCGAGAGGAAGCACGTGGGGTCCCGCACACATCCAGGGGAGCCCCGTTTCCGCCTCCTAGCTCGAGATGAGGGATCCTTTCCCTGTTTCGTAGGGAAAGAATTCCCGGCGTTCCCGTCGCATCTCAAGAGGAGGCGCTCTCCACAGGAAAGGCGAGTGGAACTCCAGGGTCGTGCCACCATTCCAAGAGTCCCCCAGATGTGTCAGTCCATTCCAGAGGAACCTGTTTTCCCTGCACTGCCTTGACGTTCAAGCCGAGGATCGACTCCCAACACGTGTGCACGTGGGACAGCCCTGTGGGAAAGCCTCGTGGGAAATCCTCGTGGGAAAGACTCGAGGGAAAACCATAGATCCTTTGATCCACGCGGCGGACTGCGTGACACTGCTGCTACCGCTCTGGAGGAAAGCGCAAGTGCATGCCCCCATTCGAGACGAGGACTGACTTCCCTGGGTAGACTCCAGAAGTACCCCAAGATCCATGTCAGCACTGGAGAGGAATCCTCAGGTTCCGGCCCCGACTCCACACAAGGTTTTAGGTCCCGGCATCGACGGGAGAGGAATCCCGAGAGGCCCCCGAGGAACTCGCATGGGGACTGGCCTTTCCTGAGGCCACCAGAGTGGGTCCCTGAGGTCCCCGTCGTAGTCGAGAGCACCTGCCGCAACTCGAGAAAATCCAGGAGGTTTTGCCCTCCAGGCGAGATGAGACCCATTTCCGCTGAGGCTTCTCGAGGCCAATCACATCTAACCACTGGAACTTCCAAAGGTTCCTTCACACGCTTGCTGCAACTCAAGAAGTTCCCCGACATACCCGTCTCCACTCGAGAGGAAGCACGTGGTGTCCCGCACACATCCAGGGGAGCCCCGTTTCCGCCTCCTAGCTCGAGATGAGGGATCCTTTCCCTGTTTCGTAGGGAAAGAATTCCCGGCGTTCCCGTCGCATCTCAAGAGGAGGCGCTCTCCACAGGAAAGGCGAGAGGAACTCCAGGGTCGTGACACCATTCCAAGAGTCCCCCAGATGTGTCAGTCCATTCCAGAGGAACATGTTTTCCCTGCACTGCCTTGACGTTCAAGCCGAGGATCGACTCCCACCACGTGTGCACGTGGGACAGCCCTGTGGGAAAGCCTCGTGGGAAAGCCTCGTGGGAAAGACTCGAGGGAAAACCATAGATCCTTTGATCCACGCGGCGGACTGCGTGACACTGCTGCTACCGCTCTGGAGGAAAGCGCAAGTGCATGCCCGCATTCGAGACGAGGACTGACTCCCCTGGGGAGACTCCAGAAGTACCCCAAGATCCATGTCAGCACTGGAGAGAAATCCTCAGGTTCCAGCCCCGACTCCACACAAGGTCTTAGGCCCCGGCATCGACGGTAGAGGAATCCCGAGAGGCCCCCGAGGAACTCGCATGGGGACTGGCCTTTCCTGAGGCCACCAGAGCGGGTCCCTGAGGTCCCCGTCGTAAGTCGAGAGCACCTGCCGCAACTCGAGAAAATCCAGGAGGTTTTGCCCTCCAGGCGAGATGAGGCCCATTTCCGCTGAGGCTTCTCGAGGCCAATCACATCTAACCACTGGAACTTCCAAAGGGTCCTTCACACCCTTGCTGCAACTCAAGAAGTTCCCCGACATACCCGTCTCCACACGAGAGGAAGCACGTGGTGTCCCGCACACATCCAGGGGAGCCCCGTTTCCGCCTCCTAGCTCGAGATGAGGGATCCTTTCCCTGTTTCGTAGGGAAAGAATTCCCGGCGTTCCCGTCGCATCTCAAGAGGAGGCGCTCTCCACAGGAAAGGCGAGAGGAACTGAAGGGTCGTGCCACCATTCCAAGAGTCCCCCAGATGTGTCAGTCCATTCCAGAGGAACCTGTTTTCCCTGCACTGCCTTGACGTTCAGGCCGAGGATTGACTCCCACCACGTGTGCACGTGGGACAGCCCTGTGGGAAAGCCTCGTGGGAAAGCCTCGTGGGAAAGACTCGAGGGAAAACCATAGATCCTTTGATCCACGCGGCGGACTGCGTGACACTGCTGCTACCGCTCTGGAGGAAAGCGCAAGTGCATGCCCGCATTCGAGACGAGGACTGACTCCCCTGGTGAGACTCCAGAAGTACCCCAAGATCCATGTCAGCACTGGAGAGGAATCCTCAGGTTCCGGCCCCGACTCCACACAAGGTCTTAGGCCCCGGCATCGACGGGAGTGGAATCCTGAGAGGCCCCCGAGGAACTCGCATGGGGACTGGCCTTTCCTGAGGCCACCAGAGCGGGTCCCTGAGGTCCCCGTCGTAAGTCGACAGCACCTGCCGCAACTCGAGAAAATCCAGGAGGTTTTGCCCTCCAGGCGAGATGAGGCCCATTTCCGCTGAGGCTTCTCGAGGCCAATCACATCTAACCACTGGAACTTCCAAAGGGTCCTTCACACCATTGCTGCAACTCAAGAAGTTCCCCGACATACAGTCTCCACTCGAGAGGAAGCACGTGGGGGCCCGCACACATCCAGGGGAGCTCCGTTTCCGCCTCCTAGCTCGAGATGAGGGATCCTTTCCCTGTTTCGTAGGGAAAGAATTCCCGGCGTTCCCGTCGCATCTCAAGAGGAGACGCTCTCCACAGGAAAGGCGAGAGGAACCACAGGGTCGTGCCACCATTCCAAGAGTCCCCCAGATGTGTCAGTCCATTCCAGAGGAACCTGTTTTCCCTGCACTGCCTTGACGTTCAAGCCGAGGATCGACTCCCACCACGTGTGCACGTGGGACAGCCCTGTGGGAAAGCCTCGTGGGAAAGCCTCGTGGGAAAGACTTGAGGGAAAACCATAGATCCTTTGATGCACGCGGCGGACTGCTTGACACTGCTGCTACCGCTCTGGAGGAAAGCGCAAGTGCATGCCCGCATTCGAGACGAGGACTGACTCCCCTGGGGAGACTCCAGAAGTACCCCAAGATCCATGTCAGCACTGGAGAGGAATCCTCAGGTTTCGGCCCCGACTCCACACAAGGTCTTAGGTCCCGGCATCGACGGGAGAGGAATCCCGAGAGGCCCCCGAGGAACTCGCATGGGGACTGGCCTTTCCTGAGGCCACCAGAGCGGGTCCCTGAGGTCCCCGTCATAAGTCGAGAGCACCTGCCGCAACTCGAGAAAATCCAGGAGGTTTTGCCCTCCAGGCGAGATGAGGCCCATTTCCGCTGAGGCTTCTCGAGGCCAATCACATCTAACCACTGGAACTTCCAAAGGGTCCTTCACACCATTGATGCAACTCAAGAAGTTCCCCGACATACCCGTCTCCACTCGTGAGGAAGCACGTGGGGTCCCGCACACATCCAGGGGAGCCCCGTTTCCGCCTCCTAGCTCGAGATGAGGGATCCTTTCCCTGTTTCGTAGGGAAAGAATTCCCGGCGTTCCCGTCGCATCTCAAGAGGAGGCGCTCTCCACAGGAAAGGCGAGAGGAACTCCAGGGTCGTGCCACCATTCCAAGAGTCCCCCAGATGTGTCAGTCCATTCCAAAGGAACCTGTTTTCCCTGCACTGCCTTGACGTTCAAGCCGAGGATCGACTCCCACCACGTGTGCACGTGGGACAGCCCTGTGGGAAAGCCTCGTGAGAAAGCCTCGTGGGAAAGACTCGAGGGAAAACCATAGATCCTTTGATCAACGCGGCGGACTGCGTGACACTGCTGCTACCGCTCTGGAGGAAAGCGCAAGTGCATGCCCGCATTCGAGACGAGGACTGACTCCCATGAGGAGACTCCAGAAGTACCCCAAGATCCATGTCAGCACTGGAGAGGAATCCTCAGGTTCCAGCCCCGACTCCACACAAGGTCTTAGGCCCCGGCATCGACGGGAGAGGAATCCCGAGAGGCCCCTGAGGAACTCGCATGGGGACTGGCCTTTCCTGAGGCCACCAGAGCGGGTCCCTGAGGTCCCCATCGTAAGTCGAGAGCACCTGCCGCAACTCGAGAAAATCCAGGAGGTTTTGCCCTCCAGGCGAGATGAGGCCCATTTCCGCTGAGGCTTCTCGTGGCTAATCATGTCTAACCACTGGAACTTCCAAAGGGTCCTTGACACCCTTGCTGCAACTCAAGAAGTTCCCCGACATACCCGTCTCCACTCGTGAGGAAGCACGTGGGTCCCGCACACATCCAGGGGAGCCCCGTTTCCGCCTCGTAGCTCGAGATGAGGGATCCTTTCCCTGTCTCGTAGGGAAAGAATTCCCGGCGTTCCCGTCGCATCTCAAGAGGAGGCGCTCTCCCTAGGAAAGCGAGAGGAACTCCAGGGTCGTGACACCATTCCAAGAGTCCCCCAGATTTGTCAGTCCATTCCAGAGGAACCTGTTTTCCCTGCACTGCCTTGACGTTCAAGCCGAGGATCGACTCCCACCACGTGTGCACGTGGGACAGCCCTGTGGGAAAGCCTCGTGGGAAAGCCTCGTGGGAAAGACTCGAGGGAAAACCATAGATCCTTTGATCCACGCGGCGGACTGCGTGACACTGCTGCTACCGCTCTGGAGGAAAGCGCAAGTGCATGCCCGCATTCGAGACGAGGACTGACTCCCCTGGGGAGACTATAGAAGTACCCCAAGATCCATGTCAGCACTGGAGAGGAATCCTCAGGTTCCGGCCCCGACTCCACAAAAGGTCTTAGGCCCCGGCATCGACGGGAGAGGAATCCCGAGAGGCCCCCGAGGAAGTCGCATGGGGACTGGCCTTTCCTGAGGCCACCAGAGCGGGTCCCTGAGGTCCCGGTCGTAAGTCGAGAGCACCTGCCGCAACTCGAGAAAATCCAGGAGGTTTTGCCCTCCAGGCGAGATGAGGCCCATTTCCGCTGAGGCTTCTCGAGGCCAATCACATCTAACCACTGGAACTTCCAAAGGGTCCTTCACACCCTTGCTGCAACTCAAGAAGTTCCCCGACATACCCGTCTCCACTCGAGAGGAAGCACGTGGTGTCCCGCAAAAATCCAGGGGAGCCCCATTTCCGCCTCCTAGCTCGAGATGAGGGATCCTTTCCCTGTTTCGTAGGGAAAGAATTCCCGGCGTTCCCGTCGCATCTCAAGAGGAGGCGCTCTCCACAGGAAAGGCGAGAGGAACTCCAGGGTCGTGACACCATTCCAAGAGTCCCCCAGATGTGTCAGTCCATTCCAGAGGAACCTGTTTTCCCTGCACTGCCTTGACGTTCAAGCCGAGGATCGACTCCCAACACGTGTGCACGTGGGACAGCCCTGTGGAAAGCCTCGTGGGAAAGCCTCGTGGGAAAGACTCGAGGCAAAACCATAGATCCTTTGATCCACGCGGCGGACTACGTGACACTGCTGCTACCGCTCTTTAGGAAAGCGCAAGTGCATACCCGCTTTTGAGACGAGGACTGACTCCCCTGGGGAGACTCCAGAAGTACCCCAAGATCCATGTCAGCACTGGAGAGGAATCCTCAGGTTCCGGCCCCGACTCCATACAAGGTCTTAGGCCCCGGCATCGACGGGAGAGGAATCCCGAGAGGCCCCCGAGGAACTCGCATGGGGACTGGCCTTTCCTGAGGCCACCAGAGCGGGTCCCTGAGGTCCCGGTCGTAAGTCGAGAGCACCTGCCGCAACTCTAGAAAATCCAGGAGGTTTTGCCCTCCAGGCGAGATGAGGCCCATTTCCGCTGAGGCTTCTCGAGGCTAATCACATCTAAACACTGGAACTTCCAAAGGGTCCTTCACACCCTTGCTGCAACTCAAGAAGTTCCCCGACATAACCGTCTCCACTTGAGAGGAAGCACGAGGTTCCCGCACACATCCAGGGGAGCCCCGTTTCCGCCTCCTAGCTCGAGATGAGGGATCCTTTCCCTGTTTTGTAGGGAAAGAATTCCCGGCGTTCCCGTCGCATCTCAAGAGGAGGCGCTCTCCACAGGAAAGGCGAGAGGAACTCCAGGGTCGTGGCACCATTTCAAGAGACCCCCAGATGTGTCAGTCCATTCCAGAGGAACCTGTTTTCCCTGCACTGCCTTGACGTTCACGCCGAGGATCGACTCCCACCACGTGTGCACGTGGGACAGCCCTGTGTGAAAGCCTCGTGGGAAAGCCTCGTTGGAAAGACTCGAGGGAAAACCATAGATCCTTTGATCCACGCGGTGGACTTCGTGACACTGCTGCTACAGCTCTGGAGGAAAGCGCAAGTTAATGCCCGCATTCGAGACAAGGACTGACTCCCCTGGGGAGACTCCACAAGTACCCCAAGATCCATGTCAGCACTGGAGAGGAATCCTCACGTTCCGGCCCCGACTCCACACAAGGTCTTAGGCCTCAGCATCGACGGGAGAGGAATCCCGAGAGGACCCGAGGAACTCGCATGGGGACTGGCCTTTCCTGAGGCCACCAGAGCTGGTCTCTGAGGTCCCCGTCGTAAGTCGAGAGTACCTGCCGCAACTCGAGAAAATCCAGGAGGTTTTGCTCTCCAGGCGAGATGAGGCCCATTTCCGCTGAGGCTTCTCGAGGCTAATCACTTCTAACCACTGGAACTTCCAAAGGGTCCTTCACACCCTTGCTGCAACTCAAGAAGTTCCCCGACATACCCGTCTCCACTCGAGAGAAAGCAGGTGGGGTTCCGCACACATCCAGGGGAGCCCCATTTCCGCCTCCTAGCTCGAGATGAGGGATCCTTTCCCTGCTTCGTAGGGAAAGAATTCCCGGCGTTCCCTTCGCATCTCAAGAGGAGGCGCTCTCCACAGGAAAGGCGAAAGGAACTCTAGGGTCGTGCCACCATTTCAAGAGTCCCCCAGATGTGTCAGTCCATTCCAGAGGAACTTGTTTTCCCTGCACTGCCTTGACGTTCAAGCCGAGGATCGACTCCCACCACGTGTGCACGTGGGACAGCCCTGTGGGAAGGCCTCGTGGGAAAGCCTCCTGGGAAAGACTCGAGGGAAAACCATAGATCCTTTGATGCACGCGGCGGACTGCTTGACACTGCTGCTACCGCTCTGGAGGATAGCGCAAGTGCATGCCCGCATTCCAGACGAGGACTGACTCCCCTGGGGAGACTCCAGAAGTACCCCAAGATCCATGTCAGCACTGGAGAGGAATCCTCAGGTTCGGGCCCCGACTCCACACAAGGTCTTAGGCCCCGGTATCGACGGGAGAATAATCCCGAGAGGCCCCCGAGGAATTCGCATGGGGACTGGCCTTTCCTAAGGCCACCAGAGCGGGTCCCTGAGGTTCCCGTCGTAAGTCGAGAGCACCTGCAGCAACTCGAGAAAATCCAGGAGGTTTTGCCCTCCAGGCGAGATGAGGCCCATTTCCGCTGAGGCTTCTCGAGGCTAATCACGTCTAACCACTTGAACTTCCAAAGGGTCCTTCACACCCTTGCTGCAACTCTAGAAGTTGCCCGACATACCCGTCTCTACTCGAGAGGAAGTACGAGGGTCCCGCACACATGCAGGGGAGCTCCGTTTCCGCCTCCTAGCTCGAGATGAGGGATCCTTTCCCTGTTTCGTATGAAAGAATTCCCGGCATTCCCGTCGCATCTCAAGAGGAGGCGCTCTCCACAGGAAAGGCGAGAGGAACTCCAGGGTCGTGCCACCATTCCAAGAGACCCCCAGATGTGTCAGTCCATTCCAGAGGAACCTGTTTTCCCTGCACTGCCTTGACGTTCAAGCCGAGGATCGACTCCCACCACGTGTGCACGTGGGACAACCCAGTGGGAAAGCCTCGTGGGAAAGCCTCGTGGGAAAGACTCGAGGGAAAACCATAGATCCTTTGATCCACGCGGTGGACTGCGTGACACTGCTGCTACCGCTCTGGAGGAAAGCGCAAGTGCATGCCCGCATTCGAGACGAGGACTGACTTCCCTGGGGAGACTCCAGAAGTACCCCAAGATCCATGTCAGCACTGGAGAGGAATCCTCAGGTTCCGGCCCCGACTCCACACAAGGTCTTAGGCCCCAGCATCGCCGGGAGAGGAATCCCGAGAGGACCCGAGGAACTCGCATGGGGACTGTCCTTTCCTGAGGCCACCAGAGCGGGTCCCTGAGGTCCCGGTCGTAAGTCGAGAGCACCTGCCGCAACTCGAGAAAATCCAGGAGGTTTTGCCCTCCAGGCGATATGAGGCCCATTTCCGCTGAGGCTTCTCGAGGCTAATCACGTCTAACCACTGGAACTTCCAAAGGGTCCTTCACACTCTTTCTGCAACTCAAGAAGTTCCCCGACATACCCGTATCCACTCGAGAGGAAGCACAAGGGTCCCGCACACATCCAGGGGAGCCCCGTTTCTGCCTCCTAGCTCGAGATGAGGGATCCTTTCCCTGTTTCGTAGGGAAAGATTTCCCGGCGTTCCCGTCGCATCTCAAGAGGAGGCGCTCTCCACAGGAAAGGCGAGAGGACTCCAGCGTCGTGCCACCATTCAAAGAGTCCCCCAGATATGTCAGTCCATTCCAGAGGAACATGTTTTCCCTGCACTGCCTTGACGTTCAAGCCGAGAATCGACTCCCACCACGTGTGCACGTGGGACAGCCCTGTGGGAAAGCCTCGTGGGAAAGCCTCGTGGGAAAGACTCGTGGGAAAATCATAGATCCTTTGATGCACGTGGCGGACTGCTTGACACTGCTGCTACCGCTCTGGAGGAAAGCGCAAGTGCATGTCCGCATCCCAGACGAGGACTGACTCCCCTGGGGAGACTCCAGAAGTACCCCAAGATCCATGTCAGCACTGAGAGGAATCCTCAGGTTCCGGCCCCGACTCCACACAAGGTCTTAGGCCCCGGCATCGACGGGAGAGGAATCCCGAGATGCCCCCGAGGAAGTCGCATGGGGACTGGCCTTTCTTGAGGCCACCAGAGCGGGTCCCTGAGGTCCCCGTCGTAAGTCGAGAGCACCTGCCGCAACTCGAGAAAATCCAGGAGATTTTGCCCTCCAGGCGAGATGAGGCCCATTTCCGCTGAGGCTTCTCGAGGCCAATCACATCTAACCACTGGAACTTCCAAACGGTCCTTCACACCCTTGCTGCAACTCACGAAGTTTCCCGACATACCCGTCTCCACTCGAGAGGAAGCACGTGGGGTAACGCAAACATCCAGGGGAGCCCGATTTCCGCCTCCTAGCTCGAGATGAGGGATCCTTTCCCTGTTTCGTAGGGAAAGAATTCCCGGCGTTCCCGTCGCATCTCAAGAGGAGGCGCTCTCCACAGGAAAGGCGAGAGGAACTCCAGGGTCGTGCCACCATTCCAAGAGTCCCCCAGATGTGTCAGTCCATTCCAGAGGAACCTGTTTTCCCTGCACTGCCTTGACGTTCAAGCCGAGGATCGAGTCCCACCACGTGTGCACGTGGGACAGCCCTGTGGAAAGCCTCGTGGGAAAGACTCGTGGGAAAGACTCGAGGGAAAACCATAGATCCTTTGATCCACGCGGCGGACTGCGTGACACTGCTGCTACCGCTCTGGAGGAAAGCGCAAGTGCATGCCCGCATTCGAGACGAGGACTGACTCCCCTGGGGAGACTCCAGAAGTACCCCAAGATCAATGTCAGCACTGGAGAGGAATCCTCAGGTTCCGGCCCCGACTCCACACAAGGGCTTAGGCCCCGGCATCGACGGGAGAGGAATCCCGAGAGGCCCCCGAGGAACTTGCATGGGGACTGGCCTTTCCTGAGGTCACCAGAGCGGGTCCCTGAGGTCCCCATCGTAAGTCGAGAGTACCTGCCGCAACTCGAGAAAATCCAGGAGATTTTGCCCTCCAGGCGAGATGAAGCCCATTTCCGCTGAGGCTTCTCGAGGCTAATCACATCTAACCACTTGAACTTCCAAAGGGTCCTTCACACCCTTGCTGCAACTGTAGAAGTTCCCCGACATACCCGTCTCCACTCGAGAGGAAGTACGAGGGTCCCGCACACATCCAGGGTAGCCCCGTATCCGCCTTCTAGCTCGAGATGAGGGATCCTTTCCCTGTTTCGTATGAAAGAATTCCCGGCATTCCCGTCGCATCTCAAGAGGAGGCGCTCTCCACAGGAAAGGCGAGAGGAACTCCAGGGTCGTGCCACCATTCCAAGAGACCCCCAGATGTGTCAGTCCATTCCAGAGGAACCTGTTTTCCCTGCACTGCCTTGACGTTCAAGCCGAGGATCGACTCCCACCACGTGTGCACGTGGGACAACCCAGTGGGAAAGCCTCGTGGGAAAGCCTCGTGGGAAAGACTCGAGGGAAAACCATAGATCCTTTGATCCACGCGGTGGACTGCGTGACACTGCTGCTACCGCTCTGGAGGAAAGCGCAAGTGCATGCCCGCATTCGAGACGAGGACTGACTCCCCTGGGGAGACTCCAGAAGTACCCCAAGATCCATGTCAGCACTGGAGAGGAATCCTCAGATTCCGGCCCCGACTCCACACAAGGTCTTAGGCCCCAGCATCGCCGGGAGAGGAATCCCGAGAGGACCCGAGGAACTCGCATGGGGACTGTCCTTTCCTGAGGCCACCAGAGCGGGTCCCTGAGGTCCCGGTCGTAAGTCGAGAGCACCTGCCGCAACTCGAGAAAATCCAGGAGGTTTTGCCCTCCAGGCGATATGAGGCCCATTTCCGCTGAGGCTTCTCGAGGCTAATCACGTCTAACCACAGGAACTTCCAAAGGGTCCTTCACACTCTTTCTGCAACTCAAGAAGTTCCCCGACATACCCGTATCCACTCGAGAGGAAGCACAAGGGTCCCGCACACATCCAGGGGAGCCCCGTTTCTGCCTCCTAGCTCGAGATGAGGGATCCTTTCCCTGTTTCGTAGGGAAAGATTTCCCGGCGTTCCCGTCGCATCTCAAGAGGAGGCGCTCTCCACAGGAAAGGCGAGAGGACTCCAGCGTCGTGCCACCATTCAAAGAGTCCCCCAGATATGTCAGTCCATTCCAGAGGAACATGTTTTCCCTGCACTGCCTTGACGTTCAAGCCGAGAATCGACTCCCACCACGTGTGCACGTGGGACAGCCCTGTGGGAAAGCCTCGTGGGAAAGCCTCGTGGGAAAGACTCGTGGGAAAATCATAGATCCTTTGATGCACGTGGCGGACTGCTTGACACTGCTGCTACCGCTCTGGAGGAAAGCGCAAGTGCATGTCCGCATCCCAGACGAGGACTGACTCCCCTGGGGAGACTCCAGAAGTACCCCAAGATCCCTGTCAGCACTGAGAGGAATCCTCAGGTTCCGGCCCCGACTCCACACAAGGTCTTCGGCCCCGGCATCGACGGGAGAGGAATCCCGAGATGCCCCCGAGAAAGTCGCATGGGGACTGGCCTTTCTTGAGGCCACCAGAGCGGGTCCCTGAGGTCCCCGTCGTAAGTCGAGAGCACCTGCCGCAACTCGAGAAAATCCAGGAGATTTTGCCCTCCAGGCGAGATGAGGCCCATTTCCGCTGAGGCTTCTCGAGGCCAATCACATCTAACCACTGGAACTTCCAAACGGTCCTTCACACCCTTGCTGCAACTCACGAAGTTTCCCGACATACCCGTCTCCACTCGAGAGGAAGCACGTGGGGTAACGCAAACATCCAGGGGAGCCCGATTTCCGCCTCCTAGCTCGAGATGAGGGATCCTTTCCCTGTTTCGTAGGGAAAGAATTCCCGGCGTTCCCGTCGCATCTCAAGAGGAGGCGCTCTCCACAGGAAAGGCGAGAGGAACTCCAGGGTCGTGCCACCATTCCAAGAGTCCCCCAGATGTGTCAGTCCATTCCAGAGGAACCTGTTTTCCCTGCACTGCCTTGACGATCAAGCCGAGGATCGAGTCCCACCACGTGTGCACGTGGGACAGCCCTGTGGAAAGCCTCGTGGGAAAGACTCGTGGGAAAGACTCGAGGGAAAACCATAGATCCTTTGATCCACGCGGCGGACTGCGTGACACTGCTGCTTCCGCTCTGGAGGAAAGCGCAAGTGCATGCCCGCATTCGAGACGAGGACTGACTCCCCTGGGGAGACTCCAGAATACCCCAAGATCAATGTCAGCACTGGAGAGGAATCCTCAGGTTCCGGCCCCGACTCCACACAAGGGCTTAGGCCCCGGCATCGACGGGAGAGGAATCCCGAGAGGCCCCGGAGGAACTTGCATGGGGACTGGCCTTTCCTGAGGTCACCAGAGCGGGTCCCTGAGGTCCCCATCGTAAGTCGAGAGTACCTGCCGCAACTCGAGAAAATCCAGGAGATTTTGCCCTCCAGGCGAGATGAAGCCCATTTCCGCTGAGGCTTCTCGAGGCTAATCACATCTAACCACTTGAACTTCCAAAGGGTCCTTCACACCCTTGCTGCAACTCTAGAAGTTCCCCGACATACCCGTCTCCACTCGAGAGGAAGTACGAGGGTCCCGCACACATCCAGGGTAGCCCCGTATCCGCCTTCTAGCTCGAGATGAGGGATCCTTTCCCTGTTTCGTATGAAAGAATTCCCGGCATTCCCGTCGCATCTCAAGAGGAGGCGCTCTCCACAGGAAAGGCGAGAGGAACTCCAGGGTCGTGCCACCATTCCAAGAGACCCCCAGATGTGTCAGTCCATTCCAGAGGAACCTGTTTTCCCTGCACTGCCTTGACGTTCAAGCCGAGGATCGACTCCCACCACGTGTGCACGTGGGACAACCCAGTGGGAAAGCCTCGTGGGAAAGCCTCGTGGGAAAGACTCGAGGGAAAACCATAGATCCTTTGATCCACGCGGTGGACTGCGTGACACTGCTGCTACCGCTCTGGAGGAAAGCGCAAGTGCATGCCCGCATTCGAGACGAGGACTGACTCCCCTGGGGAGACTCCAGAAGTACCCCAAGATCCATGTCAGCACTGGAGAGGAATCCTCAGATTCCGGCCCCGACTCCACACAAGGTCTTAGGCCCCAGCATCGCCGGGAGAGGAATCCCGAGAGGACCCGAGGAACTCGCATGGGGACTGTCCTTTCCTGAGGCCACCAGAGCGGGTCCCTGAGGTCCCGGTCGTAAGTCGAGAGCACCTGCCGCAACTCGAGAAAATCCAGGAGGTTTTGCCCTCCAGGCGATATGAGGCCCATTTCCGCTGAGGCTTCTCGAGGCTAATCACGTCTAACCACTGGAACTTCCAAAGGGTCCTTCACACTCTTTCTGCAACTCAAGAAGTTCCCCGACATACCCGTATCCACTCGAGAGGAAGCACAAGGGTCCCGCACACATCCAGGGGAGCCCCGTTTCTGCCTCCTAGCTCGAGATGAGGGATCCTTTCCCTGTTTCGTAGGGAAAGATTTCCCGGCGTTCCCGTCGCATCTCAAGAGGAGGCGCTCTCCACAGGAAAGGCGAGAGGACTCCAGCGTCGTGCCACCATTCAAAGAGTCCCCCAGATATGTCAGTCCATTCCAGAAGAACATGTTTTCCCTGCACTGCCTTGACGTTCAAGCCGAGAATCGACTCCCACCACGTGTGCACGTGGGACAGCCCTGTGGGAAAGCCTCGTGGGAAAGCCTCGTGGGAAAGACTCGTGGGAAAATCATAGATCCTTTGATGCACGTGGCGGACTGCTTGACACTGCTGCTACCGCTCTGGAGGAAAGCGCAAGTGCATGTCCGCATCCCAGACGAGGACTGACTCCCCTGGGGAGACTCCAGAAGTACCCCAAGATCCATGTCAGCACTGAGAGGAATCCTCAGGTTCCGGCCCCGACTCCATACAAGGTCTTAGGCCCCGGCATCGACGGGAGAGGAATCCCGAGATGCCCCCGAGGAAGTCGCATTGGGACTGGCCTTTCTTGAGGCCACCAGAGCGGGTCCCTGAGGTCCCCGTCGTAAGTCGAGAGCACCTGCCGCAACTCGAGAAAATCCAGGAGATTTTGCCCTCCAGGCGAGATGAGGCCCATTTCCGCTGAGGCTTCTCGAGGCCAATCACATCTAACCACTGGAACTTCCAAACGGTCCTTCACACCCTTGCTGCAACTCACGAAGTTTCCCGACATACCCGTCTCCACTCGAGAGGAAGCACGTGGGGTAACGCAAACATACAGGGGAGCCCGATTTCCGCCTCCTAGCTCGAGATGAGGGATCCTTTCCCTGTTTCGTAGGGAAAGAATTCCCGGCGTTCCCGTCGCATCTCAAGAGGAGGCGCTCTCCACAGGAAAGGCGAGAGGAACTCCAGGGTCGTGCCACCATTCCAAGAGTCCCCCAGATGTGTCAGTCCATTCCAGAGGAACCTGTTTTCCCTGCACTGCCTTGACGTTCAAGCCGAGGATCGAGTCCCACCACGTGTGCACGTGGGACAGCCCTGTGGAAAGCCTCGTGGGAAAGACTCGTGGGAAAGACTCGAGGGAAAACCATAGATCCTTTGATCCACGCGGCGGACTGCGTGACACTGCTGCTACCGCTCTGGAGGAAAGCGCAAGTGCATGCCCGCATTCGAGACGAGGACTGACTCCCCTGGGGAGACTCCAGAAGTACCCCAAGATCAATGTCAGCACTGGAGAGGAATCCTCAGGTTCCGGCCCCGACTCCACACAAGGGCTTAGGCCCCGGCAACGACGGGAGAGGAATCCCGAGAGGCCCCCGAGGAACTTGCATGGGGACTGGCCTTTCCTGAGGTCACCAGAGCGGGTCCCTGAGGTCCTCATCGTAAGTCGAGAGCACCTGCCGCAACTCGAGAAAATCCAGGAGATTTTGCCCTCCAGGCGAGATGAAGCCCATTTCCGCTGAGGCTTCTCGAGGCTAATCACATCTAACCACTTGAACTTCCAAAGGGTCCTTCACACCCTTGCTGCAACTCTAGAAGTTCCCCGACATACCCGTCTCCACTCGAGAGGAAGTACGAGGGTCCCGCACACATCCAGGGTAGCCCCGTTTCCGCCTCCTAGCTCGAGATGAGGGATCCTTTCCCTGTTTCGTAGGGAAAGAATTCCCGGCGTTCCCGTCGCATCTCAAGAGGAGGCGCTCTCCACAGGAAAGGCGAGAGGAACTCCAGGTTCGTTCCACCATTCCAAGAGTCCCCCAGATGTGTCAGTCCATTCCAGAGGAACCTGTTTTCCCTGCACTGCCTTGACGTTCAAGCCGAGGATCGACTCCCACCACGTGTGCACGTGGGACAGCCCTGTGGAAAGCCTCGTGGGAAAGCCTCGTGGGAAAGACTCGAGGGAAAACCATAGATCCTTTGATCCACGCGGCGGACTGCGTGACACTGCTGCTACCGCTCTGGAGGAAAGCGCAAGTGCATGCTCGCATTCGAGACGAAGACTGACTCCCCTGGGGAGACTCCAGAAGTACCCCAAGATCCATGTCAGCACTGGAGAGGAATCCTCAGGTTCCGGCCCCGACTCCACACAAGGTCTTAGGCCCCGGCATCGACGGGAGAGGAATCCCGAGAGGCCCCCGAGGAACTCGCATGGGG
Organism: Ovis canadensis; assembly: GCF_042477335.2. Lineage (NCBI taxonomy): Eukaryota > Metazoa > Chordata > Mammalia > Artiodactyla > Bovidae > Ovis > Ovis canadensis. The sequence continues at coordinate 10,242,970 of NC_091269.1, forward strand.
ACTGGCCTTTCCTGAGGCCACCAGAGCGTGTCCCTGAGGTCCACGTCGTAAGTCGAGAGCACCTGACGCAACTCGAGAAAATCCAGGAGGTTTTGCCCTCCAGGCGATTTGAGGTCCATTTCCGCCGAGGGTTCTCGAGGCTGATCACATCTAACCACTGGAACTTCCAAAGGGTCCTTCACACCCTTGCTGCAACTCAAGCAATCCCGCGACTTACCCGTCTCCACTCGAGAGGAAGCACGTGGGGTCCCGCAAACATCCAGGGGAGCCCCGTTTCCGCCTCCTAGCTCGAGATGAGTGATCCTTTCCCTGTTTCGTAGGGAAAGAATTCCCGGCGTTCCCGTCGCATCTCAAGAGGAGGCGCTCTCCACACTAAAGGCGAGAGGAACTCCAGGGTCATGCCACCATTCCAAGAGTCCCCCAGATGTGTCAGTCCATTCCAGAGGAACCTGTTTTCCCTGCACTGCCTTGACGTTCAAGCCGAGGATCGACTCCCACCACGTGTGCACGAGGGACAGCCCTGTGGGAAAGCCTCGTGGGAAAGCCTCGTGGGAAAGACTCGAGGGAAAACCATAGATCCTTTGATCCACGCGGTGGACTGCGTGACACTGCTGCTACCGCTCTGGAGGAAAGCGCAAGTGCATGCCCGCATTCGAGACGAGGACTGACTCCCCTGGGGAGACTCCAGAAGTACCCCAAGATCCATGTCAGCACTGGAGAGGAATCCTCAGATTCCGGCCCCGACTCCACACAAGGTCTTAGGCCCCAGCATCGCCGGGAGAGGAATGCCGAGAGGCCCCCGAGGAACTCGCATGGGGACTGGCCTTTCCTGAGGCCACAAGAGCGGGTCCCTGAGGTCCCCGTCGTAAGTCGAGAGCACATGCCGCAACTCGAGAAAATCCAGGAGGTTTTGCCCTCCAGGTGAGATGAGGCCCATTTCCGCTGAGGCTTCTCGAGGCCAATCACATCTAACCACTGGAACTTCCAAAGGGTCCTTCACACCCTTGCTGCAACTCAAAAAGTTCCCCGACATACCCGTCTCCACTCGAGAGGAAGCACGTGGGGTCCCGCACACATCCAGGGGAGCCCCGTTTCCGCCTCCTAGCTCGAGATGAGGGATCCTTTCCCTGTTTCGTAGGGAAAGAATTCCGGCGTTCCCGTCGCATCTCAAGAGGAGGCGCTCTCCACAGGAAAGGCGAGAAGAACTCCAGGGTCGTGACACCATTCCAAGAGTCCCGCAGATGTGTCAGTCCATTCCAGAGGAACCTGTTTTCCCTGCACTGCCTTGACGTTCAAGCCGAGGATCGACTCCCACCACGTGTGCACGTGGGACAGCCCTGTGAGAAAGCCTCGTGGGAAAGCCTCGTGGGAAAGACTCGAGGGAAAACCATAGATCCTTTGATTAACGCGGCGGACTACGTGACACTGCTGCTACCGCTCTGGAGGAAAGCGCAAGTGCATGCCCGCATTCGAGACGAGGACTGACTCCCCTTGGGAGACTCCAGAAGTACCCCAAGATCCATGTCAGCACTGGAGAGGAATCCTCAGGTTCTGGCTCCGACTCCACACAAGGTCTTAGGCCCCGGCATCGACGAGAGAGGAATCCCGAGAGGCCCCCGAGGAACTCGCATGGGGACTGGCCTTTCCTGAGGCCACCAGAGCGGGTCCCTGAGGTCCACGTCGTAAGTCGAGAGCACCTGCCGCAACTCGAGAAAATCCAGGAGGTTTTGCCCTCCAGGCGAGTTGAGGCCCATTTCCGCTGAGGCTTCTCGAGGCTGATCACATCTAACCACTGGAACTTCCAAAGGGTCCTTCACACCCTTGCTGCAACTCAAGCAGTCCCGCGACATACCAGTCTCCACTCGAGAGGAAGCACGTGGTGTCCCGCACACATCCAGGGGAGCCCCGTTTCCGCCTCCTAGCTCGAGATGAGTGATCCTTTCCCTGTTTCGTAGGGAAAGAATTCCCGGCGTTCCCGTCGCATCTCAAGAGGAGGCGCTCTCCACAGGAAAGGCGAGAGGAACTCCAGGTTCGTTCCACCATTCCAAGAGTCCCCCAGATGTGTCAGTCCATTCGAGAGGAACCTGTTTTCCCTGCACTGCCTTGACGTTCAAGCCGAGGATCGACTCCCACCACGTGTGCACGTGGGACAGCCCTGTGGAAAGCCTCGTGGGAAAGCCTCGTGGGAAAGACTCGAGGGAAAACCATAGATCCTTTGATCCACGCGGCGGACTGCGTGACACTGCTGCTACCGCTCTGGAGGAAAGCGCAAGTGCATGCTCGCATTCGAGACGAAGACTGACTCCCCTGGGGAGACTCCAGAAGTACCCCAAGATCCATGTCAGCACTGGAGAGGAATCCTCAGGTTCCGGCCCCGACTCCACACAAGGTCTTAGGCCCCGGCATCGACGGGAGAGGAATCCCGAGAGGGCCCCGAGGAACTCGCATGGGGACTGGCCTTTCCTGAGGCCACCAGAGCGGGTCCCTGAGGTCCACGTCGTAAGTCGAGAGCACCTGACGCAACTCGAGAAAATCCAGGAGGTTTTGCCCTCCAGGCGATTTGAGGACCATTTCCGCTGAGGGTTCTCGAGGCTGATCACATCTAACCACTGGAAATTCCAAAGGGTCCTTCACACCCTTGCTGCAACTCAAGCAATCCCGCGACTTACCCGTCTCCACTCGAGAGGAAGCACGTGGTGTCCCGCAAACATCCAGGGGAGCCCCGTTTCCGCCTCCTAGCTCGAGATGAGTGATCCTTTCCCTGTTTCGTAGGGAAAGAATTCCCGGCGTTCCCGTCGCATCTCAAGAGGAGGCGCTCTCCACAGGAAAGGCGAGAGGAACTCCAGGGTCGTGCCACCATTCCAAGAGTCCCCCAGATGTGTCAGTCCATTCCAGAGGAACCTGTTTTCCCTGCACTGCCTTGACGTTCAAGCCGAGGATCGACTCCCACCACGTGTGCACGAGGGACAGCCCTGTGGGAAAGCCTCGTGGGAAAGCCTCGTGGGAAAGACTCGAGGGAAAACCATAGATCCTTTGATCCACGCGGCGGACTGCGTGACACTGCTGCTACCGCTCTGGAGGAAAGCGCAAGTGCATGCCCGCAATCGAGACGAGGACTGACTCCCCTGGGGAGACTCCAGAAGTACCCCAAGATCCATGTCAGCACTGGAGAGGAATCCTCAGGTTCCGGCCCCGACTCCACACAAGGTCTTAGGCCCCGGCATCGACGGGAGAGGAATCCCGAGAGGCCCCCGAGGAACTCGCATGGGGACTGGCCTTTCCTGAGGCCACCAGAGCGGGTCCCTGAGGTCCCCGTCGTAAGTCGAGAGCACCTGCTGCAACTCGAGAAAATCCAGGAGGTTTTGCCCTCCAGGCGAGATGAGGCCCATTTCCGCTGAGGGTTCTCGAGGCCAATCACATCTAACCACTGGAACTTCCAAAGGGTCCTTCACACCCTTGCTGCAACTCAAGAAGTTCCCCCACATACCCGTCTGCACTCGAGAGGAAGCACGTGGTGTCCCGCACACATCCAGGGGAGCCCCGTTTCCGCCTCCTAGCTCGAGATGAGGGATCCTTTCCCTGTTTCGTAGGGAAAGAATTCCCGGCGTTCCCGTCGCATCTCAAGAGGAGGCGCTCTCCACAGGAAAGGCGAGAGGAACTCCAGGGTCGTGCCACCATTCCAAGAGTCCCCCAGATGTGTCAGTCCATTCCAGAGGAACCTGTTTTCCCTGCACTGCCTTGACGTTCAAGCCGAGGATCGACTCCCACCACGTGTGCACGTGGGACAGCCCTGTGGGAAAGCCTCGTGGGAAAGCCTCGTGGGAAAGACTCGAGGGAAAACCATAGATGCTTTGATTCACGCGGAGGACTGCGTGACACTGCTGCTACCGCTCTGGAGGAAAGCGCAAGTGCATGCCCGCATTCGAGACGAGGACTGACTCCCCTGGGGAGACTCCAGAAGTACCCCAAGATCCATGTCAGCCCTGGAGAGGAATCCTCAGGTTCCGGCCCCGACTCCACACAAGGTCTTAGGCCCCGGCATCGACGGGAGAGGAATCCCGAGAGGCCCCCGAGGAACTCGCATGGGGACTGGCCTTTCCTGAGGCCACCAGAGCGGGTCCCTGAGGTCCCCGTCGTAAGTCGAGAGCACCTGCCCCAACTCGAGAAAATCCAGGAGGTTTTGCCCTCCAGGCGAGATGAGGCCCATTTCCAAAGAGGCTTCTCGAGGCTAATCACATCTAACCACTGGAACTTCCAAAGTGTCCTTCACACCCTTGCTGCAACTCAAGAAGTTCCCCGACATACCCGTCTCCACTCGAGAGGAAGCACGTGGGTCCCGCACACATCCAGGTGAGCCCCGTTTCCGCCTCCTAGCTCGAGATGAGGGATCCTTTCCCTGTTTCGCAGGGAAAGAATTCCCGGCGTTCCCGTCGCATCTCAAGAGGATGGGCTCTCCACAGGAAAGGCGAGAGGAACTCCAGGGTCATGCCACCATTCCAAGAGTCCCCCAGATGTGTCAGTCCATTCCAGAGGAACCTGTTTTCCCTGCACTGCCTTGACGTTCAAGCCGAGGATCGACTCCCACCACGTGTGCACGTGGGACAACCCAGTGGGAAAGCCTCGTGGGAAAGCCTCGTGGGAAAGACTCGAGGGAAAACCATAGATCCTTTGATCCACGCGGTGGACTGCGTGACACTGCTGCTACCGCTCTGGAGGAAAGCGCAAGTGCATGCCCGCATTCGAGACGAGGACTGACTCCCCTGGGGAGACTCCAGAAGTACCCCAAGATCCATGTCAGCCCTGGAGAGGAATCCTCAGGTTCCGGCCCCGACTCCACACAAGGTCTTAGGCCCCGGCATCGACGGGAGAGGAATCCCGAGAGGCCCCCGAGGAACTCGCATGGGGACTGGCCTTTCCTGAGGCCACAAGAGCGGGTCCCTGAGGTCCCCGTCGTAAGTCGAGAGCACCTGCCGCAACTCGAGAAAATCCAGGAGGTTTTGCCCTCCAGGCGAGATGAGGCCCATTTCCGCTGAGGCTTCTCGAGGCCAATCACATCTAACCACTGGAACTTCCAAAGGGTCCTTCACACCCTTGCTGTAAATCAAGAAGTTCCCCGACATACCCGTCTCCACTCGAGAGGAAGCACGAGGGTCCCGCTCACATCCAGGGGAGCCCCGTTTCCGCCTCCCAGCTCGAGATGAGGGATCCTTTCACTGTTTTGTAGGGAAAGATTTCCCGGCGTTCCCTTCGCATCTCAAGAGGAGGCGCTCTCCACAGGAAAGGCGAGAGGAACTCCAGGTCGTGCCACCATTCCAGGAGTCCCCCAGATATGTCAGTCCATTCCAGAGGAACCTGTTTTCCCTGCACTGCCTTGACGTTCAAGCCGAGGATCGACTCCCACCACGTGTGCACGTGGGACAGCCCTGTGGGAAAGCCTCGTGGGAAAGCCTCGTGGGAAAGACTCGAGGGAAAACCATAGATCCTTTGATCCACGCGGCGGACTGCGTGACACTGCTGCTACTGCTCTGGAGGATAGCGCAAGTGCATGCCCGCATTCCAGACGAGGACTGACTCCCCTGGGGAGACTCCAGAAGTACCCCAAGATCCATGTCAGCACTGGAGAGGAATCCTCAGGTTCCGGCCCCGACTCCACACAAGGTCTTCGGCGACGGCATGGACGGGAGAGGAATCCCCAGTGGCCCCCGAGGAACTCGCATGGGGACTGGCCTTTCCTGAGGCCACCAGAGCGGGTCCCTGACGTCCCCGTCGTAAGTCGAGAGCACCTGCCGCAACTCGAGAAAATCCAGGAGGTTTTGCCCTCCAGGCGAGATGAGGCCCATTTCCGCTGAGGCTTCTCGAGGCCAATCACATCTAACCACTGGAACTTCCAAAGGGTCCTTCACACCCTTGCTGCAACTCAAGAAGTTCCCCGACATACCCGTCTCCACTCGAGAGGAAGCACGTGGGGTCCCGCAAACATCCAGGGGAGCCCCATTTCCGCCTCCTAGCTCGAGATGAGGGATCCTTTCCCTGTTTCGTAGGGAACGAATTCCCGGCGTTCCCGTCGCATCTCAAGAGGAGGCGCTCTCCACAGGAAAGGCGAGAGGAACTCCAGGGTCGTGCCACCATTTCTAGAGTCCCCCAGATGTGTCAGTCCATTCCAGAGGAACGTGTTTTCCCTGCACTAACTTGACGTTCAAGCCGAGGATCGAGTCCCACCACGTGTGCACGTGGGACAGCCCTGTGGAAAGCCTCGTGGGAAAGCCTCGTGGGAAAGACTCGAGGGAAAACCATAGATCCTTTGATCCACGCGGCGGACTGCGTGACACTGCTGCTACCGCTCTGGAGGAAAGCGCAAGTGCATGCCCGCATTCGAGACGAGGACTGACTCCCCTGGGGAGACTCCAGAAGTACCCCAAGATCCATGTCAGCACTGGAGAGGAATCCTCAGGTTCCGGCCCCGACTCCACACAAGGTCTTAGGCCCCTCATCGACGGGAGAGGAATCCCGAGAGGCCCCCGAGGAACTCGCATGGGGACTGGCCTTTCCTGAGGCCACCAGAGCGGGTCCCTGAGGTCCCCGTCGTAAGTCGAGAGCACCTGCCGCAACTCGGGAAAATCCAGGAGGATTTGCCCTCCAGGCCAGATGAGGCCCTTTTCCGCTGAGGCTTCTCGAGGCTAACCATATCTAACCACTGGAACTTCCAAAGGGTCCTTCACACCCTTGCTGCAACTCAAGCAGTTCCGCGACATACCCGTCTCCACTCGAGAGGAAGCACGTGGGGTCCCGCACACATCCAGGGGAGCCCCGTTTCCGCATCCTAGCTCGAGATGAGGGATCCTTTCCCTGTTTCGTAGGGAAAGAATTCCCGGCGTTCCCGTCGCATCTCAAGAGGAGGCGCTCTCCACAGGAAAGGCGAGAGGAACTCCAGGGTCGTGGCACCATTCCAGGAGTCCCCCAGATGTGTCAGTCCATTCCAGAGGAACCTGTTTTCCCTGCACTGCCTTGACGTTCAAGCCGAGGATCGACTCCCACCACGTGTGCACGTGGGACAGCCCTGTGGGAAAGCCTCGTGGGAAAGCCTCGTGGGAAAGCCTCGAGGGAAAACGATAGATCCTTTGATCCAGGCGGCGGACCGCGTGACACTGCTGCTACTGCTCTGGAGGAAAGCGCAAGTGCATGCCCGCATTCGAGACGAGGACTGACTCCCCTGGGGAGACTCCAGAAGTACCCCAAGATCCATGTCAGCACTGGAGAGGAATCCTCAGGTTCCGGCCCCGACTCCACACAAGGTCTTAGGCCCCAGCATCGCCGGGAGAGGAATGCCGAGAGGCCCCCGAGGAACTCGCATGGGGACTGGCCTTTCCTGAGGCCACAAGAGCGGGTCCCTGAGGTCCCCGTCGTAAGTCGAGAGCACATGCCGCAACGCGAGAAAATCCAGGAGGTTTTGCCCTCCAGGTGAGATGAGGCCCATTTCCGCTGAGGCTTCTCGAGGCCAATCACATCTAACCACTGGAACTTCCAAAGGGTCCTTCACACCCTTGCTGCAACTCAAAAAGTTCCCCGACATACCCGTCTCCACTCGAGAGGAAGCACGTGGGGTCCCGCACACATCCAGGGGAGCCCCGTTTCCGCCTCCTAGCTCGAGATGATGGATCCTTTCCCTGTTTCGTAGGGAAAGAATTCCGGCGTTCCCGTCGCATCTCAAGAGGAGGCGCTCTCCATAGGAAAGGCGAGAAGAACTCCAGGGTCGTGACACCATTCCAAGAGTCCCGCAGATGTGTCAGTCCATTCCAGAGGAACCTGTTTTCCCTGCACTGCCTTGACGTTCAAGCCGAGGATCGACTCCCACCACGTGTGCACGTGGAACAGCCCTGTGAGAAAGCCTCGTGGGAAAGCCTCGTGGGAAAGACTCGAGGGAAAACCATAGATCCTTTGATTAACGCGGCGGACTACGTGACACTGCTGCTACCGCTCTGGAGGAAAGCGCAAGTGCATGCCCGCATTCGAGACGAGGACGACTCCCCTTGGGAGACTCCAGAAGTACCCCAAGATCCATGTCAGCACTGGAGAGGAATCCTCAGGTTCTGGCTCCGACTCCACACAAGGTCTTAGGCCCCGGCATCGACGAGAGAGGAATCCCGAGAGGCCCCCGAGGAACTCGCATGGGGACTGGCCTTTCCTGAGGCCACCAGAGCGGGTCCCTGAGGTCCACGTCGTAAGTCGAGAGCACCTGCCGCAACTCGAGAAAATCCAGGAGGTTTTGCCCTCCAGGCGAGTTGAGGCCCATTTCCGCTGAGGCTTCTCGAGGCTGATCACATCTAACCACTGGAACTTCCAAAGGGTCCTTCACACACTTGCTGCAACTCAAGCAGTCCCGCGACATACCCGTCTCCACTCGAGAGGAAGCACGCGGTGTCCCGCACACATCCAGGGGAGCCCCGTTTCCGCCTCCTAGCTCGAGATGAGTGATCCTTTCCCTGTTTCGTAGGGAAAGAATTCCCGGCGTTCCCGTCGCATCTCAAGAGGAGGCGCTCTCCACAGGAAAGGCGAGAGGAACTCCAGGTTCGTGCCACCATTCCAAGAGTCCCCCAGATGTGTCAGTCCATTCCAGAGGAACCTGTTTTCCCTGCACTGCCTTGACGTTCATGCCGAGGATCGACTCCCACCACGTGTGCACGTGGCACAGCCCTGTGGAAAGCCTCGTGGGAAAGACTAGTGGGAAAGACTCGAGGGAAAAACATAGATCCTTTGATCCACGCGGCGGACTGCGTGACACTGCTGCTACCGCTCTGGAGGAAAGCGCAAATGCATGCTCGCATTCGAGACGAAGACTGACTCCCCTGGGGAGACTCCAGAAGTACCCCAAGATCCATGTCAGCACTGGAGAGGAATCCTCAGTTTCCGGCCCCGAATCCACACAAGGTCTTAGGCCCCGGCATCGACGGGAGAGGAATCCCGAGAGGCCCCCGAGGAACTCGCATGGGGACTGGCCTTTCCTGAGGCCACCAGAGCGGGTCCCTGAGGTCCCCATCGTAAGTCGAGAGCACCTGCCGCAACTCGAGAAAATCCAGGAGGTTTTGCCCTCCAGGCGAGATGAGGCCCATTTCCGCTGAGGCTTCTCGAGGCCAATCACATCTAACCACTGGAACTTCCAAAGGGTCCTTCACACCCTTGCTGCAACTCAAGAAGTTCCCCGATATACCCGTCTCCACTCGAAAGGAAGCACGTGGGGTCCCGCAAACGTCCAGGGCAGCCCCATTTCCGCCTCCTAGCTCGAGATGAGGGATCCTTTCCCTGTTTCGTAGGGAAAGAATTCCCGGCTTTCCCGTCGCATCTCAAGAGGAGGCGCTCTCCACAGGAAAGGCGAGAGGAACTTCAGGGTCGTGCCACCATTCCAAGAGTACCCCAGATGTGTCAGTCCATTCCAGAGGAACCTGTTTTCCCTGCACTGCCTTGACGATCAAGCCGAGGATCGAGTCCCACCACGTGTGCACGTGGGACAGCCCTGTGGAAAGCCTCGTGGGAAAGCCTCGTGGGAAAGACTTGAGGGAAAACCATAGATCCTTTGATCCACGAGGCGGACTGCCTGACACTGCTGCCACTGCTCTGGAGGAAAGCGCAAGTGCATGCCCGCATTCGAGACGAGGACTGACTCCCCTGGGGAGACGCCAGAAGTACCCCAAGATCCATGTCAGCACTGGAGAGGAATCCTCAGGTTCCGGCCCCGACTCCACACAAGGTCTTAGGCCCCAGCATCGACGGGAGAGGAATCCCGAGAGGCCCCCGAGGAACTCGCATGGGGACTGGCCTTTCCTGAGGCCACCAGAGCGGGTCCCTGAGGTCCCCGTCGTAAGTCGAGAGCACCTGCCGCAACTCGAGAAAATCCAGGAGGTTTTGCCCTCCAGGCGAGATGAGGCCCATTTCCGCTGAGGCTTCTCGAGGCCAATCACATCTAACCACTGGAACTTCCAAAGGGTCCTTCACACCATTGCGGCAACTCAAGAAGTTCCCCGACATACCCGTCTCCACTCGAGAGGAAGCACGTGGTGTCCCGCACACATCCAGGGGAGCCCCGTTTCCGCCTCCCAGCTCGAGATGAGGGATCCTTTCCCTGTTTCGTAGGGAAAGAATTCCCGGCGTTCCCGTCGAAACTCAAGAGGAGGCGCTCTCCACAGGAAAGGCGAGAGGAACTCCAGGGTCGTGCCACCATTCCAAGAGTCCCCCAGATGTGTCAGTCCATTGCAGAGGAACCTGTTTTCCCTGCACTGCCTTGACGTTCAAGCCGAGGATCGACTCCCACCACGTGTGCACGTGGGACAGCCCTGTGGGAAAGCCTCGTGGGAAAGCCTCGTGGGAAAGACTCGAGGGAAAACCATAGATCCTTTGATCCACGCGGCGGACTGCGTGACACTGCTGCTACCGCTCTGGAGGAAAGCGCAAGTGCATGCCCGCATTCGAGACGAGGACTGACTCCCCTGGGGAGACTCCAGAAGTACCCCAAGATCCATGTCAGCACTGGAGAGGAATCCTCAGGTTCCGGCCCCGACTCCACACAAGGTCTTAGGCCCCGGCATCGACGGGAGAGGAATCCCCAGAGGCCCCCGAGGAACTCGCATGGGGACTGGCCTTTCCTGAGGCCACCAGAGCGGGTCCCTGAGGTCCCCGTCGTAAGTCGAGAGCACCTGTCGCAACTCGAGAAAATCAGGGAGGTTTTGCCCTCCAAGCTAGATGAGGCCCATTTCTGCTGAGGCTTCTGGAGGCTAATCACGTCTAACCACTGGAACTTCCGAAGGGTCCTTCACACCCTTGCTGCAACTCAAGAAGTTCCCCGACATACCCGTCTCCACTCGAGAGGAAGCACGAGGGTCCCGCACACATCCAGGGGATCACCGTTTCCGCCTCCCAGCTCGAGATGAGGGATCCTTTCACTGTTTTGTAGGCAAAGATTTCCCGGCGTTCCCTTCGCATCTCAAGAGGAAGCGCTCTCCACAGGAAAGGCGAGAGGAACTCCAGGTCGTGCCACCATTCCAGGAGTCCCCCAGATGTGTCAGTCCATTCCAGAGGAACCTGTTTTCCCTGCACTGCCTTGACGTTCAAGCAGAGCATCGACTCCCAACACGTGTGCACGTGGGACATCCCTGTGGGAAAGCCTCGTGGGAAAGCCTCGTGTGAAAGACTCGAGGGAAAACCATAGATCCTTTGATCCAGGCGGCGGACTGCGTGACACTGCTGCTACTGCTCTGGAGGATAGCGCAAGTGCATGCCCGCATTCGAGACGAGGACTGACTCCCCTGGGGAGACTCCAGAAGTACCCCAAGATCCATGTCAGCACTGGAGAGGAATCCTCAGGTTCCGGCCCCGACTCCACACAAGGTCTTAGGCCCCGGCATCGACGGGAGAGGAATCCCGAGAGGCCCATGAGGAAGTCGAATGGGGACTGGCCTTTCCTGAGGCCACCAGAGCGGGTCCCTGAGGTCCCCGTCGTAAGTCGAGAGCACCTGCCGCAACTCGAGAAAATCCAGGAGGTTTTGCCCTCCAGGCGAGATGAGGCCCATTTCCGCTGAGGCTTCTCGAGGCTAATCACATCTAACCACTGGAACTTCCAAAGGGTCCTTCACACCCTTGCTGCAACTCAAGAAGTTCCCCGACATACCCGTCTCCACTCGAGAGGAAGCACGTGGGGTCCCGCACACATCCAGGGGAGCCCCGTTTCCGCCTCCTAGCTCGAGATGAGGGATCCTTTCCCTGTTTCGTAGGGAAAGAATTCCCGGCGTTCCCGTCGCATCTCAAGAGGAGGCGCTCTCCACAGGAAACGGGAGAGGAACTCCAGGGTCGTGGCACCATTCCAAGAGACCCCCAGATGTGTCAGTCCATTCCAGAGGAACCTGTTTTCCCTGCACTGCCTTGATGTTCAAGCCGAGGATCGACTCCCACCACGTGTGCACGTGGGACAGCCCTGTGGGAAAGCCTCGTGGGAAAGACTCGAGAGAAAACCACAGATCCTTTGATCCACGCGGTGGACTGCGTGACACTGCTGCTATCGCTCTGGAGGAAAGCGCAAGTGCATGCCCGCATTCGAGACGAGGACTGACTCCCCTGGGGAGACTCCAGAAGTACCCCAAGATCCATGTCAGCACTGGAGAGGAATCCTCAGGTTCCGGCCCCGACTCCACACATGGTCTTCGGCGCCGGCAACGACGGGAGAGGAATCCCCAGAGGCCCCCGAGGAACTCGCATGGGGACTGGCCTTTCCTGAAGCCACCAGAGCGGGTCCCTGACGTCCCCGTCGTAAGTCGAGAGCCCCTGCCGCAACTCGAGAAAATCCAGGAGGTTTTGCCCTCAAGGCGAGATGAGGCCCATTTCCGCTGAGGGTTCTCGAGGCCAATCACATCTAACCACAGGAACTTCCAAAGGGTCCTTCAAACCATTGCTGCAACTCAAGAAGTTCCGCGACATACCCGTCTCCACTCGAGAGGAAGCACGTGGGGTCCCGCACACATCCAGGGGAGCCCCGTTTCCGCCTCCTAGCTCGAGATGAGGGATCCTTTCCCTGTTTCGCAGGGAAAGAATTCCCGGCGTTCCCGTCGCATCTCAAGAGGAGGCGCTCTCCACAGGAAAGGAGAAGGGAACTCCAGGGTCGTGCCACCATTCCAAGAGTCCTCCAGATGTGTCAGTCCATTCCAGAGGAACCTGTTTTCCCTGCACTGCCTTGACGTTCAAGCCAAGGATCGACTCCCACCACGTGTGCAAGTGGGACAGCCCTGTGGGAAAGCCTCGTGGAAAAGCCTCGTGGGAAAGACTCGAGGGAAAACCATAGATCCTTTGATCCACGCGGCGGACTGCGTGACACTGCTGCTACCGCTCTGGAGGAAAGCGCAAGTGCATGCGCGCATTCGAGTCGAGGACTGACTCCCCTGAGGAGACTCGAGAAGTACCCCAAGATCCATGTCAGCACTGGAGCGGAATCCTCAGGTTCCGGCCCCGACTCCACACAAGGTCTTAGGCCCCGGCATCGACGGGAGAGGAATCCCGAGAGGCCCCCGAGGAACTCGCATGGGGACTGGCCTTTCCTGAGGCCACCAGAGCGGGTCCCTGTGGTCCCGGTCGTAAGTCGAGAGCACCTGCCGCAACTGGAGAAAATCCAGGAGGTTTTGCCCTCCAGGCGAGATGAGGCCCATTTCCGCTGAGGCTTCTCGGGGCTAATCACTTCTAACCACTGGAACTTCCAAATGGTCCTTCACACCCTGGCTGCAACTCAAGAAGTTCCCCGACATACCCGTCTCCACTCGAGAGGAAGCACGTGGGGTCCCGCACACATCCAGGGGAGCCCCGTTTCCGACTCCTAGCTCGAGATGAGGGATCCTTTCCCTGTTTCTTAGGGAAAGAATTCCCGGCGTTCCCGTCACATCTCAAGAGGAGGCGCTCTCCTCAGGAAAGGCGAGAGGAAGTCCATGGTCGTGCCACCATTCCAAGAGTCCCCCAGATGTGTCAGTCCATTCCAGAGGAACCTGTTTTCCCTGCACTGCCTTGACGTTCAAGCCGAGGATCGACTCCCAACACGTGTGCACGTGGGACAGCCCTGTGGGAAAGCCTCGTGGGAAAGCCTCGTGGGAAAGACTCGAGGGAAAACCATAGATCCTTTGATCCACGCGGCGGACTGCGTGACACTGCTGCTACCGCTCTGCAGGAAAGCGCAAGTGCATGCCCGCATTCGAGACGAGGACTGACTCCCCTGGGGAGACTCCAGAAGTACCCCAAGATCCATGTCAGCACTGGAGAGGAATCCTCAGGTTCCGGCCCCGACTCCACACATGGTCTTAGGCCCCGGCATCGACGGGAGAGGAATCCGGAGACGCCCCCGAGGAACTCGCATGGGGCTGGCCTTTCCTGAGGCCACCAGAGCGGTTCCCTGAGGTCCCCGTCGTAAGTCGAGAGCTCCTGCCGCAACTCGAGAAAATCCAGGAGGTTTTGCCGTCCAGGCGAGATGAGGCCCATTTCCGCTGAGGCTTCTCGAGGCCAATCACATCTAACCACTGGAACTTCCAAAGGGTCCTACACACCCTTGCTGCAACTCAAGAAGTTCCCCGACATACCCGTCTCCACTCGAGAGGAAGCACGTGGGGACCCGCACACATCCAGGGGAGCCCCGTTTCCGCCTCCTAGCTCGAGATGAGGGATCCTTTCCCTGTTTCGTAGGGAAAGAATTCCCGGCGTTCCCGTCGCATCTCAAGAAGAGGCGCTCTCCACAGGAAAGGCGAGAGGAACTCCAGGGTCGTGACACCATTCCAAGAGTCCCCCAGATGTGTCAGTCCATTCCAGAGGAACCTGTTTTCCCTGCACTGCCTTGACGTTCAAGCCGAGGATCGACTCCCACCACGTGTGCACGTGGGACAGCCCTGTGGGAAAGCCTCGTGGGAAAGCCTCGTGGGAAAGACTCGAGGGAAAACCATAGATCCTTTGATCCACGCGGCGGACTGCGTGACACTGCTGCTACCGCTCTGGAGGAAAGCGCAAGTGCATGCCCGCATTCGAGACGAGGACTGACTCCCCTGGGGAGACTCCAGAAGTACCCCAAGATCCATGTCAGCACTGGAGAGGAATCCTCAGGTTCCGGCCCCGACTCCACACAAGGTCTTAGGCCCCGGCATCGACGGGAGAGGAATCCCGAGAGGCCCCCGTGGAACTCGCATGGGGACTGGCCTTTCCTGAGGCCACCAGAGCGGGTCCCTGAGGTCCCCGTCGTAAGTCGAGAGCACCTGCCGCAACTCGAGAAAATCCAGGAGGTTTTGCCCTCCAGGCGAGATGAGGCCCATTTCCGCTGAGGCTTCTCGAGGCCAATCACATCTGACCACTGGAACTTCCAAAGGGTCTTTCACACCCTTGCTGCAACTCAAGAAGTTCCCCGACATACCCGTCTCCACTCGAGAGGAAGCACGTGGTGTCCCGCACACATCCAGGGGAGCCCCGTTTCCGCCTCCTAGTTCGAGATGAGGGATCCTTTCCCTGTTTCTTAGGGAAAGAATTCCCGGCGTTCCCGTCACATCTCAAGAGGAGGCGCTCTCCTCAGGAAAGGCGAGAGGAAGTCCATGGTCGTGCCACCATTCCAAGAGTCCCCCAGATGTGTCAGTCCATTCCAGAGGAACCTGTTTTCCCTGCACTGCCTTGACGTTCAAGCCGAGGATCGACTCCCAACACGTGTGCCCGTGGGACAGCCCTGTGGGAAAGCCTCGTGGGAAAGCCTCGTGGGAAAGACTCGAGGGAAAACCATAGATCCTTTGATCCACGCGGCGGACTGCGTGACACTGCTGCTACCGCTCTGGAGGAAAGCGCAAGTGCATGCCCGCATTCGAGTCGAGGACTGACTCCCCTGGGGAGACTCCAGAAGTACCCCAAGATCCATGTCAGCACTGGAGAGGAATCCTCAGGTTCCGGCCCCGACTCCACACATGGTCTTAGGCCCCGGCATCGACGGGAGAGGAATCCCGAGACGCCCCCGAGGAACTCGCATGGGGCTGGCCTTTCCTGAGGCCACCAGAGCGGTTCCCTGAGGTCCCCGTCGTAAGTCGAGAGCACCTGCCGCAACTCGAGAAAATCCAGGAGGTTTTGCCGTCCAGGCGAGATGAGGCCCATTTCCGCTGAGGCTTCTCGAGGCCAATCACATCTAACCACTGGAACTTCCAAAGGGTCCTACACACCCTTGCTGCAACTCAAGAAGTTCCCCGACATACCCGTCTCCACTCGAGAGGAAGCACGTGGGGACCCGCACACATCCAGGGGAGCCCCGTTTCCGCCTCCTAGCTCGAGATGAGGGATCCTTTCCCTGTTTCGTAGGGAAAGAATTCCCGGCGTTCCCGTCGCATCTCAAGAAGAGGCGCTCTCCACAGGAAAGGCGAGAGGAACTCCAGGGTCGTGACACCATTCCAAGAGTCCCCCAGATGTGTCAGTCCATTCCAGAGGAACCTGTTTTCCCTGCACTGCCTTGACGTTCAAGCCGAGGATCGACTCCCACCACGTGTGCACGTGGGACAGCCCTGTGGGAAAGCCTCGTGGGAAAGCCTCGTGGGAAAGACTCGAGGGAAAACCATAGATCCTTTGATCCACGCGGCGGACTGCGTGACACTGCTGCCACCGCTCTGGAGGAAAGCGCAAGTGCATGCCCGCATTCGAGACGAGGACTGACTCCCCTGGGGAGACTCCAGAAGTACCCCAAGATCCATGTCAGCACTGGAGAGGAATCCTCAGGTTCCGGCCCCGACTCCACACATGGTCTTAGGCCCCGGCATCGACGGGAGAGGAATCCCGAGAGGCCCCCGAGGAACTCGCATGGGGACTGGCCTTTCCTGAGGCCACCAGAGCGGGTCCCTGAGGTCCCCGTCGTAAGTCGAGAGCACCTGCCGCAACTCGAGAAAATCCAGGAGGTTTTGCCCTCCAGGCGAGATGAGGCCCATTTCCGCTGAGGCTTCTCGAGGCCAATCACTTCTAACCACTGGAACTTCCAAAGGGTCCTTCACACCATTGCTGCAACTCAAGAAGTTCCCCGACATACCCGTCTGCACTCGAGAGGAAGCACGTGGTGTTCCGCACACATCCAGGGGAGCCCCGTTTCTGCCTCCTAGCTCGAGATGAGGGATCCTTTCCCTGTTTCGTAGGGAAAGAATTCCCGGCGTTCCCGTCGCATCTCAAGAGGAGGCGCTCTCCACAGGAAAGGCGAGAGGAACTCCAGGGTCGTGCCACCATTCCAAGAGTCCCCCAGATGTGTCAGTCCATTCCAGAGGAACCTGTTTTCCCTGCACTGCCTTGACGTTCAAGCCGAGGATCGACTCCCACCACGTGTGTACGTGGGACAGCCCTGTGGGAAAGCCTCGTGGGAAAGCCTCGTGGGAAAGACTCGAGGGAAAACCATAGATCCTTTGATCCACGCGGCGGACTGCGTGACACTTCTGCTACCGCTCTGGAGGAAAGCGCAAGTGCATGCCCGCATTCGAGACGAGGACTGACTCCCCTGGGGAGACTCCAGAAGTACCCCAAGATCCATGTCAACACTGGAGAGGAATCCTCAGGTTCCGGCCCCGACTCCACACAAGGTCTTAGGCCCCGGCATCGACGGGAGAGGAATCCCGAGAGGCCCCCGAGAAACTCGCAAGGGGACTGGCCTTTCCTGAGGCCACCAGAGCGGGTCCCTTAGGTCCCCGTCGTAAGTCGAGAGCACCTGCCGCAACTCGAGAAAATCCAGTAGGTTTTGCCCTCCAGGCGAGATGAGGCCCATTTCCGTTGAGGCTTCTCGAGGCTCATCACGTCTAACCACTGGAACTTCCAAAGGGTCCTTCACACCCTTGCTGCAACTCAAGAAGTTCCCCGACATAACCGTCTCCACTCGAGAGGACGCACGTGGGTCCCGCACACATCCAGGGGAGCCCCGTTTCCGCCTCCTAGCTCGAGATGAGGGATCCTTTCCCTGTTTCGTAGGGAAAGATTTCCGGCGTTCCCATCGCATCTCAAGAGGAGGCGCTCTCCACAGGAAAGCCGAGAGGAACTCCAGGGTCGTGACACCATTCCAAGAGTCCCCCAGATGTGTCAGTCCATTCCAGAGGAACCTGTTTTCCCTGCACTGCCTTGACGTTCAAGCCGAGGATCGACTCCCACCACGTGTGCACGTGGGACAGCCCTGTGGGAAAGCCTCGTGGGAAAGCCTCGTGGGAAAGACTCGAGGGAAAACCATAGATCCTTTGATCCACGCGGCAGACTGCGTGACACTGCTGCTACCGCTCTGGAGGAAAGCGCAATGCATGACCGCATTCGAGACGAGGACTGACTCCCCTGGGGAGACTCCAGAAGTACCCCAAGATCCATGTCAGCACTGGAGAGGAATCCTCAGGTTCCGGCCCCGACTCCACACAAGGTCTTAGGCCCCGGCATCGACGGGAGAGGAATCCCGAGACGCCCCCGAGGAACTCGCATGGGGACTGGCCTTTCCTGAGGCCACCAGAGCGGTTCCCTGAGGTCCCCGTCGTAAGTCGAGAGCACCTGCCGCAACTCGAGAAAATCCAGGAGGTTTTGCCCTCCAGGCGAGATGAGGCCCAATTCCGCTGAGGCTTCTCAAGGCCAATCACATCTAACCACTGGAACTTCCAAAGGGTCCTTCACACCCTTGCTGCACCTCAAGAAGTTCCCCGACATACCCGTCTCCACTCGAGAGGAAGCTGTGGGGACCCGCACACATCCAGGGGAGCCCCGTTTCCGCCTCCTAGCTCGAGATGAGGGATCCTTTCCCTGTTTCGTAGGGAAAGAATTCCCGGCGTTCCCGTCGCATCTCAAGAGGAGGCGCTCTCCACAGGAAAGGCGAGAGGAACTCCAGGGTCGTGCCACCATTCCAAGAGTCCCCCAGATGTGTCAGTCCATTCCAGAGGAACCTGTTTTCCCTGCACTGCCTTGACGTTCAAGCCGAGGATCGACTCCCACCACGTGTGCACGTGGGACAGCCCTGTGGGAAAGCCTCGTGGGAAAGACTCGAGGGAAAACCATAGATCCTTTGATCCACGCGGCAGACTGCGTGACACTGCTGCTACCGCTCTGGAGGAAAGCGCAATGCATGACCGCATTCGAGACGAGGACTGACTCCCCTGGGGAGACTCCAGAAGTACCCCAAGATCCATGTCAGCACTGGAGAGGAATCCTCAGGTTCCGGCCCCGACTCCACACAAGGTCTTAGGCCCCGGCATCGACGGGAGAGGAATCCCCAGAGGCACCCGAGGAACTCGCATGGGGACTGGCCTTTCCTGAGGCCACTAGAGCGGGTCCCTGAGGTCCCCGTCGTAAGTCGAGAGCACCTGCCGCAACTCGAGAAAATCCAGGAGGTTTTGCCCTCCAGGCGAGATGAGGCCCATTTCCGCTGAGGCTTCTCGAGGCTAATCACGTCTAACCACTGGAACTTCCAAAGGGTCCTTCACACCCTTGCTGCAACTCAAGAAGTTCCCCGACAAACCCGTCTGCACTCGAGAGGAAGCACGTGGTGTCCCGCACACATCCAGGGGAGCCCCGTTTCCGCCTCCTAGCTCGA
This sequence comes from Ovis canadensis, assembly GCF_042477335.2. Taxonomy (NCBI): domain Eukaryota; kingdom Metazoa; phylum Chordata; class Mammalia; order Artiodactyla; family Bovidae; genus Ovis; species Ovis canadensis. The sequence goes on from NC_091269.1 coordinate 10,262,030, forward strand.
GATGAGGGATCCTTTCCCTGTTTCCTAGGGAAAGAATTCCCGGCGTTCCCGTCGCATCTCAAGAGGAGGCGCTCTCCACAGGAAAGGAGAGAGGAACTCCAGGGTCATGCCACCATTCCAAGAGTCCCCCAGATGTGTCAGTCCATTCCAGAGGAACCTGTTTTCCCTGCACTGCCTTGACGTTCAAGCCGAGGATCGACTCCCACCACGTGTGCACGTGGGACAGCCCTGTGGGAAAGCCTCGTGGGAAAGCCTCGTGGGAAAGACTCGAGGGAAAACCATAGATCCTTTGATCCACGCGGCGGACTGCGTGACACTGCTGCTACCGCTCTGGAGGAAAGCGCAAGTGCATGCCCGCATTCGAGAAGAGGACTGACTCCCCTGGGGAGACTCCAGAAGTACCCCAAGATCCATGTCAGCACTGGAGAGGAATCCTCAGGTTCCGGTCCCGACTCCACACAAGGTCTTAGGCCCCGGCATCGACGGGAGAGGAATCCCGAGAGGCCCCCGAGGAACTCGCATGGGGACTGGCCTTTCCTGAGGCCACCAGAGCGGGTCCCTGAGGTCCCCATCGTAAGTCGAGAGCACCTGCCGCAACTCGAGAAAATCCAGGAGGTTTTGCCCTCCAGGCGAGATGAGGCCCATTTCCGCTGAGGCTTCTCGAGGCCAATCACATCTAACCACTGGAATTTCCTCAGGGTCCTTCACACCCTTGCTGCAACTCAAGAAGTTCCGCGACATACCCGTCTGCACTCGAGAGGAAGCACGTGGTGTCCTGCACACATCCAGGGGAGCCCCGTTTCCGCCTCCTAGCTCGAGATGAGGGATCCTTTCCCTGTTTCGTAGGGAAAGAATTCCCGGCGTTCCCGTCGCATCTCAAGAGGAGGCGCTCTCCACAGGAAAGGCGAGAGGAACTCCAGGGTCGTGCCACCATTCCAAGAGTCCCCCAGATGTGTCAGTCCATTCCAGAGGAACCTGTTTTCCCTGCACTGCCTTGACGTTCAAGCCGAGGATCCACTCCCACCACGTGTGCACGTGGGACAGCCCTGTGGGAAAGCCTCGTGGGAAAGCCTCGTGGGAAAGACTCGAGGGAAAACCATAGATCCTTTGATCCACGCGGCGGACTGCGTGACACTGCTGCTACCGCTCTGGAGGAAAGCGCAAGTGCATGCCCGCATTCGAGACGAGGACTATCTCCCCTGGGGAGACTCCAGAAGTACCCCAAGATCCATGTCAGCACTGGAGAGGAATCCTCAGGTTCCGGCCCCGACTCCACACAAGGTCTTAGGCCCCGGCATTGACGGGAGAGGAATCCCGAGAGGCCCCCGAGGAACTCGCTTGGGGACTGGCCTTTCCTGAGGCCACCAGAGCGGTTCCCTGAGGTCCCCGTCGTAAGTCGAGAGCACCTGCCGCAACTCGAGAAAATCCAGGAGGTTTTGCCCTCCAGGCGAGATGAGGCCCATTTCCGCTGAGGCTTATCGAGGCCAATCACATCTAACCACTGGAACTTCCAAAGGGTCCTTCACACCCTTGCTGCAACTCAAGAAGTTCCCCGACATACCCGTCTCCACTCGAGAGGAAGCACGTGGTGTCCCGCACACATCCAGGGGAGCCCCGTTTCCGCCTCCTAGCTCGAGATGAGGGATCCTTTCCCTGTTTCGCAGGGAAAGAATTCCCGGCGTTCCCGTCGCATCTCAAGAGGAGGCGCTCTCCACAGGAAAGGCGAGAGGAATTCCAGGGTCGTGCCACCATTCCAAGAGTCCCCCAGATGTGTCAGTCCATTCCAGAGGAACCTGTTTTCCCTGCACTGCCTTGACGTTCAAGGCGAGGATCGACTCCCACCACGTGTGCACGTGGGACAGCCCTGTGGGAAAGCCTCGTGGGAAAGCCTCGTGGGAAAGACTCGAGGGAAAACCATAGATCCTTTGATCCACGCGGCGGACTGCATGACACTGCTGCTACCGCTCTGGAGGAAAGCGCAAGTGCATGCCCGCATTCGAGACGAGGACTGACTCCCCTGGGGAGACTCCAGAAGTACCCCAAGATCCATGTCAGCACTGGAGAGGAATCCTCAGGTTCCGGCCCCGACTCCACACAAGGTCTTAGGCCCCGGCATCGACGGGAGAGGAATCCCCAGAGGCACCCGAGGAACTCGAATGGGGACTGGCCTTTCCTGAGGCCACCAGAGCGGGTCCCTGAGGTCCCCGTCGTAAGTCGAGAGCACCTGCCGCAACTCGAGAAAATCCAGGAGGTTTTGCCCTCCAGGCGAGATGAGGCCCATTTCCGCTGAGGCTTCTCGAGGCTAATCACGTCTAACCACTGGAACTTCCAAAGGGTCCTTCACACCCTTGCTGCAACTCAAGAAGTTCCCCGACAAACCCGTCTGCACTCGAGAGGAAGCACGTGGTGTCCCGCACACATCCAGGGGAGCCCCGTTTCCGCCTCCTAGCTCGAGATGAGGGATCCTTTCCCTGTTTCCTAGGGAAAGAATTCCCGGCGTTCCCGTCGCATCTCAAGAGGAGGCGCTCTCCACAGGAAAGGAGAGAGGAACTCCAGGGTCATGCCACCATTCCAAGAGTCCCCCAGATGTGTCAGTCCATTCCAGAGGAACCTGTTTTCCCTGCACTGCCTTGACGTTCAAGCCGAGGATCGACTCCCACCACGTGTGCACGTTGGACAGCCCTGTGGGAAAGCCTCGTGGGAAAGCCTCGTGGGAAAGACTCGAGGGAAAAGCATAGATCCTTTGATCCACGCGGTGGACTGCGTGACACTGCTGCTACCGCTCTGGAGGAAAGCGCAAGTGCATGCCCGCATTCGAGAAGAGGACTGACTCCCCTGGGGAGACTCCAGAAGTACCCCAAGATCCATGTCAGCACTGGAGAGGAATCCTCAGGTTCCGGTCCCGACTCCACACAAGGTCTTAGGCCCCGGCATCGATGGGAGAGGAATCCCGAGAGGCCCCCGAGGAACTCGCATGGGGACTGGCCTTTCCTGAGGCCACCAGAGCGGGTCCCTGAGGTCCCCATCGTAAGTCGAGAGCACCTGCCGCAACTCGAGAAAATCCAGGAGGTTTTGCCCTCCAGGCGAGATGAGGCCCATTTCCGCTGAGGCTTCTCGAGGCCAATCACATCTAACCACTGGAATTTCCACAGGGTCCTTCACACCCTTGCTGCAACTCAAGAAGTTCCCCGACATACCCGTCTGCACTCGAGAGGAAGCACGTGGTGTCCTGCACACATCCAGGGGAGCCCCGTTTCCGCCTCCTAGCTCGAGATGAGGGATCCTTTCCCTGTTTCGTAGGGAAAGAATTCCCGGCGTTCCCGTCGCATCTCAAGAGGAGGCGCTCTCCACAGGAAAGGCGAGAGGAACTCCAGGGTCGTGCCACCATTCCAAGAGTCCCCCAGATGTGTCAGTCCATTCCAGAGGAACCTGTTTTCCCTGCACTGCCATGACGTTCAAGCCGAGGATCGACTCCCACCACGTGTGCACGTGGGACAGCCCTGTGGGAAAGCCTCGTAGGAAAGCCTCGTGGGAAAGACTCGAGGGAAAACCATAGATCCTTTGATCCACGCGGCGGACTGCGTGTCACTGCTGCTACCGCTCTGGAGGAAAGCGCAAGTGCATGCCCGCATTCGAGACGAGGACTGACTCCCCTGGGGAGACTCCAGAAGTACCCCAAGATCCATGTCAACACTGGAGAGGAATCCTCAGGTTCCGGCCCCGACTCCACACAAGGTCTTAGGCCCCGGCATTGACGGGAGAGGAATCCCGAGAGGCCCCCGAGGAACTCGCTTGGGGACTGGCCTTTCCTGAGGCCACCAGAGCGGTTCCCTGAGGTCCCCGTCGTAAGTCGAGAGCACCTGCCGCAACTCGAGAAAATCCAGGAGGTTTTGCCCTCCAGGCGAGATGAGGCCCATTTCCGCTGAGGCTTATCGAGGCCAATCACATCTAACCACTGGAACTTCCAAAGGGTCCTTCACACCCTTGCTGCAACTCAAGAAGTTCCCCGACATACCCGTCTGCACTCGAGAGGAAGCACGTGGTGTCCCGCACACATCCAGGGGAGACCCGTTTCCGCCTCCTAGCTCGAGATGAGGGATCCTTTCCCTGTTTCGTAGGGAAAGAATTCCCGGCGTTCCCGTCGCATCTCAAGAGGAGGCGCTCTCCACAGGAAAGGCGAGAGGAACTCCAGGGTCGTGCCACCATTCCAAGAGTCCCCCAGATGTGTCAGTCCATTCCAGAGGAACCTGTTTTCCCTGCACTGCCTTGACGTTCAAGCCGAGGATCCACTCCCACCACGTGTGCACGTGGGACAGCCCTGTGGGAAAGCCTCGTGGGAAAGCCTCGTGGGAAAGACTCGAGGGAAAACCATAGATCCTTTGATCCACGCGGCGGACTGCGTGACACTGCTGCTACCGCTCTGGAGGAAAGCGCAAGTGCATGCCCGCATTCGAGACGAGGACTATCTCCCCTGGGGAGACTCCAGAAGTACCCCCAAGATCCATGTCAGCACTGGAGAGGAATCCTCAGGTTCCGGCCCCGACTCCACACAAGGTCTTAGGCCCCGGCATTGACGGGAGAGGAATCCCGAGAGGCCCCCGAGGAACTCGCTTGGGGACTGGCCTTTCCTGAGGCCACCAGAGCGGTTCCCTGAGGTCCCCGTCGTAAGTCGAGAGCACCTGCCGCAACTCGAGAAAATCCAGGAGGTTTTGCCCTCCAGGCGAGATGAGGCCCATTTCCGCTGAGGCTTATCGAGGCCAATCACATCTAACCACTGGAACTTCCAAAGGGTCCTTCACACCCTTGCTGCAACTCAAGAAGTTCCCCGACATACCCGTCTCCACTCGAGAGGAAGCACGTGGTGTCCCGCACACATCCAGGGGAGCCCCGTTTCCGCCTCCTAGCTCGAGATGAGGGATCCTTTCCCTGTTTCGCAGGGAAAGAATTCCCGGCGTTCCCGTCGCATCTCAAGAGGAGGCGCTCTCCACAGGAAAGGCGAGAGGAACTCCAGGGTCGTGCCACCATTCCAAGAGTCCCCCAGATGTGTCAGTCCATTCCAGAGGAACCTGTTTTCCCTGCACTGCCTTGACGTTCAAGCCGAGGATCGACTCCCACCACGTGTGCACGTGGGACAGCCCTGTGGGAAAGCCTCGTGGGAAAGCCTCGTGGGAAAGCCTCGAGGGAAAACCATAGATCCTTTGATCCACGCGGCGGACTGCATGACACTGCTGCTACCGCTCTGGAGGAAAGCGCAAGTGCATGCCCGCATTCGAGACGAGGACTGACTCCCCTGGGGAGACTCCAGAAGTACCCCAAGATCCATGTCAGCACTGGAGAGGAATCCTCAGGTTCCGGCCCCGACTCCACACAAGGTCTCAGGCCCCGGCATCGACGGGAGAGGAATCCCGAGACGCCCCCGAGGAACTCGCATGGGGACTGGCCTTTCCTGAGGCCACCAGAGCGGGTCCCTGAGGTCCCCGTCGTAAGTCGAGAGCACCTGCCGCAACTCGAGAAAATCCAGGAGGTTTTGCCCTCCAGGCGAGATGAGGCCCATTTCCGCTGAGGCTTATCGAGGCCAATCACATCTAACCACTGGAACTTCCAAAGGGTCCTTCACACCCTTGCTGCAACTCAAGAAGTTCCCCGACAAACCCGTCTGCACTCGAGAGGAAGCACGTGGTGTCCCGCACACATCCAGGGGAGCCCCGTTTCCGCCTCCTAGCTCGAGATGAGGGATCCTTTCCCTGTTTCGTAGGGAAAGAATTCCCGGCGTTCCCGTCGCATCTCAAGAGGAGGCGCTCTCCACAGGAAAGGAGAGAGGAACTCCAGGGTCATGCCACCATTCCAAGAGTCCCCCAGATGTGTCAGTCCATTCCAGAGGAACCTGTTTTCCCTGCACTGCCTTGACGTTCAAGCCGAGGATCGACTCCCACCACGTGTGCACGTGGGACAGCCCTGTGGGAAAGCCTCGTGGGAAAGCCTCGTGGGAAAGACTCGAGGGAAAACCATAGATCCTTTGATCCACGCGGCGGACTGCGTGACACTGCTGCTACCGCTCTGGAGGAAAGCGCAAGTGCATGCCCGCATTAGAGAAGAGGACTGACTCCCCTGGGGAGACTCCAGAAGTACCCCAAGATCCATGTCAGCACTGGAGAGGAATCCTCAGGTTCCGGTCCCGACTCCACAAAAGGTCTTAGGCCCCGGCATCGATGGGAGAGGAATCCCGAGAGGCCCCCGAGGAACTCGCATGGGGACTGGCCTTTCCTGAGGCCACCAGAGCGGGTCCCTGAGGTCCCCGTCGTAAGTCGAGAGCACCTGCCGCAACTCGAGAAAATCCAGGAGGTTTTGCCCTCCAGGCGAGATGAGGCCCATTTCCGCTGAGGCTTCTCGAGGCCAATTACATCTAACCACTGGAATTTCCACAGGGTCCTTCACACCCTTGCTGCAACTCAAGAAGTTCCCCGACATACCCGTCTCCACTCGAGAGGAAGCACGTGGGGTCCCGCACACATCCAGGGGAGCCCCGTTTCCGCCTCCTAGCTCGAGATGAGGGATCCTTTCCCTGTTTCATAGGGAAAGAATTCCCGGCGTTCCCGTCGCATCTCAAGAGGAGGCGCTCGCCACAGGAAAGGCGAGAGGAACTCCTGGGTGGTGCCACCATTCCAAGAGTCCCACAGATGTGTCAGTCCATTCCAGAGGAACCTGTTTTCCCTGCACTGCCTTGACGTTCAAGCCGAGGATCGACTCCCACCACGTGTGCACGTGGGACAGCCCTGTGGGAAAGCCTCATGGGAAAGCCTCGTGGGAAAGACTCGAGGGAAAATCATAGATCCTTTGATCCACGCGGCGGACTACGTGACACTGCTGCTACCGCTCTGGAGGAAAGCGCAAGTGCATGCCCGCTTCGAGACGAGGACTGACTCCCCTGGGGAGACCCCAGAAGTACCCCAAGATCCATGTCAGCACTGGAGAGGAATCCTCAGGTTCCGGCCCCGACTCCACACAAGGTCTTAGGCCAGGGCATCGACGGGAGAGGAATCCCGAGAGGCCCCCGAGGAACTCTCATGGGGGCTGGCTTTTCCTGAGGCCACCAGAGCGGTTCCCTGATGTCCCCGTCGTAAGTCGAGAGCACCTGCCGCATCTCGAGAAAATCCAGGAGGTTTTGCCCTCCAGGCGAGATGAGGCCCATTTCCGCTGAGGCTTCTCGAGGCCAATCACATCTAACCACTGGAACTTCCAAAGGGTCCTTCACACCCTTGCTGCAAAACAAGAAGTTCCCCGACATACCCGTCTGCACTCGAGAGGAAGCACGTGGTGTCCCGAACACATCCAGGGGAGCCCCGTTTTCGCCTCCTAGATCGAGATGAGGGATCCTTTCCCTGTTTCGTAGGGAAAGAATTCCCGGCGTTCCCGTCGTATCTCAAGAGGAGGCGCTCTCCACAGGAAAGGCGAGAGGAACTCCAGGGTCGTGCCACCATTCCAAGAGTCCCCCAGATGTGTCAGTCCATTCCAGAAGAACCTGTTTTCCCTGCACTGCCTTGACGTTCAAGCCGAGGATCGACTCCCACCACGTGTGCACGTGGGACAGCCCTGTGGGAAAGCCTCGTGGGAAAGCCTCGTGGGAAAGCCTCGAGGGAAAACCATAGATCCTTTGATCCACGCGGAGGACTGCGTGACACTGCTGCTACCGCTCTGGAGGAAAGCGCAAGTGCATGCCCGCATTCGAGACGAGGACTGACTCCCCTGGGGAGACTCCAGAAGTACCCCAAGATCCATGTCAGCACTGGAGAGGAATCCTCAGGTTCCGGCCCCGACTCCACACAAGGTCTTAGGCCCCGGCATCGACGGGAGAGGAATCCCGAGAGGCCCCCGAGGAACTCGCATGGGGACTGGCCTTTCCTGAGGCCACCAGATCGTGTCCCTGAGGTCCCCGTCGTAAGTCGAGAGCACCTGCCGCAACTCGAGAAAATCCAGGAGGTTTTGCCCTCCAGGCGAGATGAGGCCCATTTCCGCTGAGGCTTCTCGAGGCCAATCACATCTAACCACTGGAACTTCCAAAGGGTCCTTCACACCCTTGCTGCAACTCAAGAAGTTCCCCGACATACCCGTCTGCACTCGAGAGGAAGCACGTGGTGTCCCGCACACATCCAGGGGAGCCCCGTTTCCGCCTCCTAGCTCGAGATGAGGGATCCTTTCCCTGTTTTGTAGGGAAAGAATTCCCGGCGTTCCCGTCGCATCTCAAGAAGAGGCGCTCTCCACAGGAAAGGCGAAGGAACTCCAGGGTCGTGGCACCATTCCAAGAGACCCCCAGATGTGTCAGTCCATTCCAGAGGAACCTGTTTTCCCTGCACTGCCTTGACGTTCAAGCCGAGGATCGACTCCCACCACGTGTGCACGTGGGACAGCCCTGTGGGAAAGCCTCGTGGGAAAGCCTCGTGGGAAAGACTCGAGGGAAAACCATAGATCCTTTGATCCACGCGGCGGAGTGCGTGACACTGCTGCTACCGCTCTGGAGGAAAGTGCAAGTGCATGCCCGCATTCGAGACGAGGACTGACTCCCCTGGGGAGACTCCAGAAGTACCCCAAGATCCATGTCAGCACTGGAGAGGAATCCTCAGGTTCCGGCCCCGACTCCACACAAGGTCTTAGGCCCCGGCATCGACGGGAGAGGAATCCCGAGAGGCCCCCGAGGAACTCGCATGGGGACTGGCCTTTCCTGAGGCCACCAGAGCGGGTCCCTGAGGTCCCCGTCGTAAGTCGAGAGCACCTGCCGCAACTCGAGAAAATCCAGGAGGTTTTGCCCTCCAGGCGAGATGAGGCCCATTTCCGCTGACGCTTCTCGAGCCTAATCACGTCTAACCACTGGAACTTCCAAAGGGTCCTTCACACCCTTGCTGCAACTCAAGAAGTTCCCCGACATACCCGTCTCCACTCGAGAGGAAGCACGTGGGGTCCCGCACACATCCATGGGAGCCCCGTTTCCGCCTCCTAGCTCGAGATGAGGGATCCTTTCCCTGTTTCGTAGGGAAAGAATTCCCGGCGTTCCCATCGCATCTCAAGAGGAGGCGCTCTCCACAGGAAAGGCGAGAGGAACTCCCGGGTCGTGCCACCATTCCAAGAGTCCCCCAGATGTGTCAGTCCATTCCAGAGGAACCTGTTTTCCCTGCACTGCCTTGACGTTCAAGCCGAGGATCGACTCCCACCACGTGTGCACGTGGGACAGCCCTGTGGGAAAGCCTCGTGGGAAAGCCTCGTGGGAAAGACTCGAGGGAAAACCATAGATCCTTTGATCCACGCGGCGGACTGCGTGACACTGCTGCTACCGCTCTGGAGGAAAGCGCAAGTGCATGCCGGCATTCGAGACGAGGACTGACTCCCCTGGGGAGACTCCAGAAGTACCCCAAGGTCCATGTCAGCACTGGAGAGGAATCTTCAGGTTCCGGCCCCGACTCCACACAAGGTCTTAGGCCCCGGCATCGACGGGAGAGGAATCCCGAGAGGCCCCCGAGGAACTCGCACGGGGACTGGCCTTTCCTGAGGCCACCAGAGCGGGTCCCTGAGGTCCCCGTCGTAAGTCGAGAGCACCTGCCGCAACTCGAGAAAATCCAGGAGGTTTTGCCCTCCAGGCGAGATGAGGCCCATTTCCGCTGAGGCTTCTCGAGGCTAATCACGTCTAACCACTGGAACTTCCAAAGGGTCCTTCACACCCTTGCTGCAACTCAAGAAGTTCCCCGACATACCCGTCTCCACTCGAGAGGAAGCACGTGGGTCCCGCACACATCCAGGGGAGCCCCGTTTCCGCCTCCTAGCTCGAGATGAGGGATCCTTTCCCTGTTTCGTAGGGAAAGAATTCCCGGCGTTCCCGTCGCATCTCAAGAGGAGGCGCTCTCCACAGGAAAGGCGAGAGGAACTCCAGGGTCGTGCCACCATTCCAAGAGTCCCCCAGATGTGTCAGTCCATTCCAGAGGAACCTGTTTTCCCTGCACTGCCTTGACGTTCAAGCCGAGGATCGACTCCCACCACGTGTGCACGTGGGACAGCCCTGTGGGAAAGCCTCGTGGGAAAGCCTCGTGGGAAAGACTCGAGGGAAAACCATAGATCCTTTGATCCACGCGGCGGACTGCGTGACACTGCTGCTACCGCTCTGGAGGAAAGCGCAATGCATAACCGCTTTCGAGACGAGGACTGACTCCCCTGGGGAGACTCCAGAAGTACCCCAAGATCCATGTCAGCACTGGAGAGGAATCCTCAGGTTCCGGCCCCGACTCCACACAAGGTCTTAGGCCCCGGCATCGACGGGAGAGGAATCCCGAGACGCCCCCGAGAAACTCGCATGGGGACTGGCCTTTCCTGAGGCCACCAGAGCGGGTCCCTGAGGTCCCCGTCGTAAGTCGAGAGCACCTGCCCCAACTCGAGAAAATCCAGGAGGTTTTGCCCTCCAGGCGAGATGAGGCCCATTTCCGCTGAGGCTTCTCGAGGCCAATCACATCTAACCACTGGAACTTCCAAAGGGTCCTTCACACCCTTGCTGCAACTCAAGAAGTTCCCCGACATACCCGTCTCCACTCGAGAGGAAGCACGTGGGTCCCGCACACATCCAGGGGAGCCCCGTTTCCGCCTCCTAGCTCGAGATGAGGGATCCTTTCCCTATTTCGTAGGGAAAGAATTCCCGGCGTTCCCGTCGCATCTCAAGAGGAGGCGCTCTCCACAGGAAAGGCGAGAGGAACTCCAGGGTCGTGCCACCATTCCAAGAGTCCCCCTGATGTGTCAGTCCATTCCAGAGGAACCTGTTTTCCATGCACTGCCGTGACGTTCAAGCCGAGGATCGACTCCCACCACGTGTGCACGTGGGACAGCCCTGTGGGAAAGCCTCGTGGGAAAGCCTCGTGGGAAAGACTCGAGGGAAAACCATAGATCCTTTGATCCACGCGGCAGACTGCGTGACACTGCTGCTACCGCTCTGGAGGAAAGCGCAATGCATGACCGCTTTCGAGACGAGGACTGACTCCCCTGGGGAGACTCCAGAAGTACCCCAAGATCCATGTCAGCACTGGAGAGGAATCCTCAGGTTCCGGCCCCGACTCCACACAAGGTCTTAGGCCCCGGCATCGACGGGAGAGGAATCCCGAGACGCCCCCGAGGAACTCGCATGGGGACTGGCCTTTCCTGAGGCCACCAGAGCGGGTCCCTGAGGTCCCCGTCGTAAGTCGAGAGCACCTGCCGCAACTCGAGAAAATCCAGGAGGTTTTGCCCTCCAGGCGAGATGAGGCCCATTTCCGCTGAGGCTTCTCGAGGCCAATCACATCTAACCACTGGAACTTCCAAAGGGTCCTTCACACCCTTGCTGCAACTCAAGAACTTCCCCGACATACCCGTCTCCACTCGAGAGGAAGCACGTGGGGTCCCGCACACATCCAGGGGAGCCCCGTTTCCGCCTCCTAGCTCGAGATGAGGGATCCTTTCTCTGTTTCATAGGGAAAGAATTCCCGGCGTTCCCGTCGCATCTCAAGAGGAGGCGCTCTCCACAGGAAAGGCGAGAGGAACTCCAGGGTCGTGACACCATTCCAAGAGTCCCCCAGATGTGTCAGTCCATTCCAGAGGAACCTGTTTTCCCTGCACTGCCTTGACGTTCAAGCCGAGGATCGACTCCCACCACGTGTGCACGTGGGACAGCCCTGTGGGAAAGCCTCATGGGAAAGCCTCGTGGGAAAGACTCGAGGGAAAACTATAGATCCTTTGATCCACGCGGCAGACTGCGTGACACTGCTGCTACCGCTCTGGAGGAAAGCGCAAGTGCATGCCCGCATTCGAGACGAGGACTGACTCCCCTGGGGAGACTCCAGAAGTACCCCACGATCCATGTCAGCACTGGAGAGGAATCCTCAGGTTCCGGCCCCGACTCAACACAAGGTCTTAGGCCACGGCATCGACGGGAGAGGAATCCCGAGAGGCCCCCGAGGAACTCGCATGGGGACTGGCCTTTCCTGAGGCCACCAGAGCGGGTCCCTGAGGTCCCCGTCGTAAGTCGAGAGCACCTGACGCAACTCGAGAAAATCCAGGAGGTTTTGCCCTCCAGGCGAGATGAGGCCCATTTCCACTGAGGCTTCTCGAGGCCAATCACATCTAACCACTGGAACTTCCAAAGGGTCCTTCACACCCTTGCTGCAACTCAAGAAGTTCCCCGACATACCCGTCTCCACTCGAGAGGAAGCACGTGGGTCCCGCACACATCCAGGGGAGCCCCGTTTCCGCCTCCTAGCTCGAGATGAGGGATCCTTTCCCTGTTTCGTAGGGAAAGAATTCCCGGCGTTCCCGTCGCATCTCAAGAGGAGGCGCTCTCCACACGAAAGGCGAGAGGAACTCCTGGGTCGTGCCACCATTCCAAGAGTCCCCCAGATGTGTCAGTCCATTCCAGAGGAACCTTTTTTCCCTGCACTGCCTTGACGTTCAAGCCGAGGATCGACTCCCACCACGTGTGCACGTGGGACAGCCCTGTGGGAAAGCCTCGTGGGAAAGCCTCGTGGGAAAGACTCGAGGGAAAACCATAGATCCTTTGATCCACGCGGCGGACTGCGTGACACTGCTGCTACCGCTCTGGAGGAATGCGCAATGCATGACCGCATTCGAGACGAGGACTGTCTCCCCTGGGGAGACTCCAGAAGTACCCCAAGATCCATGTCAGCACTGGAGAGGAATCCTCAGGTTCCGGCCCCGGCTCCACACAAGGTCTTAGGCCCCGGCATCGACGGGAGAGGAATCCCGAGAGGCCCCCGAGGAACTCGCATGGGGACTGGCCTTTCCTGAGGCCACCAGAGCGGGTCCCTGAGGTCCCCGTAGTAAGTCGAGAGCACCTGCCGCAACTCGAGAAAATCCAGGAGGTTTTGCCCTCCAGGCGAGATGAGGCCCATTTCCGCTGAGGCTTCTCTAGGCCAATCACATCTATCCACTGGAACTTCCAAAGGGTCCTTCACAACCTTGCTGCAACTCAAGAAGTTCCCCGACATACCCGTGTGCACTCGAGAAGAATCACGTGGTGTCCCGCACACATCCAGGGGAGCCCCGTTTCCGCCTCCTAGTTCGAGATGAGGGATCCTTTCCCTGTTTCGTAGGGAAAGAATTCCCGGCGTTCCCGTCTCAACTCAAGAGGAGGCGCTCTCCACAGGAAAGGCGAGAGGAACTCCAGGGTCGTGCCACCATTCCAAGAGTCCCCCAGATGTGTCAGTCCATTCCAGAGGAACCTGTTTTCCCTGCACTGCCTTGACGTTCAAGCCGAGGATCGACTCCCACCACGTGTGCACGTGGGACAGCCCTGTGGGAAAGCCTCGTGGGAAAGCCTCGTGGGAAAGACTCGAGGGAAAACCATAGATCCTTTGATCCACGCGGCGGACTGCGTGACACTTCTGCTACCGCTCTGGAGGAAAGCGCAAGTGCATGCCCGCATTCGAGTCGAGGACTGACTCCCCTGGGGAGACTCCAGAAGTACCCCAAGATCCATGTCAGCACTGGAGAGGAATCCTCAGGTTCCGGCCCCGACTCCACACACGGCCTTAGGCCCCGGCATCGACGGGAGAGGAATCCCGAGAGGCCCCCGAGGAACTCGCATGGGGACTGGCCTTTCCTGAGGCCACCAGAGCGGGTCCCTGAGGTCCCCGTCGTAAGTCGAGAGCACCTGCCGCAACTCGAGAAAATCCAGGAGGTTTTGCCCTCCAGGCGAGATGAGGCCCATTTCCGCTGAGGCTTCTCGAGGCCAATCACATCTAACCACTGGAACTTCCAAAGGGTCCTTCACACCCTTGCTGCAACTCAAGAAGTTCCCCGACATACCCGTCTCCACTCGAGAGGAAGCACGTGGGTCCCGCACACATCCATGGGAGCCCCGTTTCCGCCTCCTAGCTCGAGATGAGGGATCCTTTCCCTGTTTCGTAGGGAAAGAATTCCCGGCGTTCCCGTCGCATCTCAAGAGGAGGCGCTCTCCACAGGAAAGGCGAGAGGAACTCCTGGGTCGTGTCACCATTCCAAGAGTCCCCCAGATGTGTCAGTCCATTCCAGAGGAACCTGTTTTCCCTGCACTGCCGTGACGTTCAAGCCGAGGATCGACTCCCACCACGTGTGCACGTGGGACAGCCCTGTGGGAAAGCCTCGTGGGAAAGCCTCGTGGGAAAGACTCGAGGGAAAACCATAGATCCTTTGATCCACGCGGCAGACTGCGTGACACTGCTGCTACCGCTCTGGAGGAAAGCGCAAGTGCATGCCCGCATTCGAGACGAAGACTGACTCCCCTGGGGAGACTCCAGAAGTACCCCAAGATCCATGTCAGCACTGGAGAGGAATCCTCAGGTTCCGGCCCCGACTCCACACAAGGTCTTAGGCCCCGGCATCGACGGGAGAGGAATCCTGAGAGGCCCCCGAGGAACTCGCATGGGGACTGGCCTTTCCTGAGGCCACGAGAGCGGGTCCCTGAGGTCCCCGTCGTAAGTCGAGAGCACCTGCCGCAACTCGAGGAAATCCAGGAGGTTTTGCCCTCCAGGCGAGATGAGGCCCATTTCCGCTGAGGCTTCTCGAGGGTAATCACGTTTAACTACTGGAACTTCCAAAGGGTCCTTCACACCCTTGCTGCAACTCAAGAAGTTCCCCGACATACCCGTCTCCACTCGAGAGGAAGCACGTGGGTCCCGCACACATCCAGGGGAGCACCGTTTCCGCCTCCTAGCTCGAGATGAGGGATCCTTTCCCTGTTTCGTAGGGATAGAATTCCCGGCGTTCCCGTCGCATCTCAAGAGATGGCGCTCTCCACAGGAAACGCGAGAGGAACTCCTGGGTCGTGCCACCATTCCAAGAGTCCCCCAGATGTGTCAGTCCATTCCAGAGGAACCTGTTTTCCCTGCACTGCCTTGACGTTCAAGCCGAGGATCGACTCCCACCACGTGTGCACGTGGGACAGCCCTGTGGGAAAGCCTCGTGGGAAAGCCTCGTGGGAAAGACTCGAGGGAAAACCATAGATCCTTTGATCCACGCGGCGGACTGGGTGACACTGCTGCTACCGCTCTGGAGGAAAGCGCAATGCATGACCGCATTCGAGACGAGGACTGACTCCCCTGGGGAGACTCCAGAAGTACCCCAAGATCCATGTCAGCACTGGAGAGGAATCCTCAGGTTCCGGCCCCGACTCCACACAAGGTCTTAGGCCCCGGCATCGACGGGAGAGGAATCCCGAGAGGCCCCCGAGGAACTCGCATGGGGACTGGCCTTTCCTGAGGCCACCAGAGCGGGTCCCTGAGGTCCCCGTCGTAAGTCGAGAGCACCTGCCGCAACTCGAGAAAATCCAGGAGGTTTTGCCCTCCAGGCGAGATGAGGCCCATTTCCGCTGAGGCTTCTCGAGGCCAATCACATCTAACCACTGGAACTTCCAAAGGGTCCTTCACACCCTTGCTGCAACTCAAGAAGTTCCCCGACATACCCGTCTCCACTCGAGAGGAAGCACGTGGTGTCCCGCACACATCCGGGGGAGCCCCGTTTCCGCCTCCTAGCTCGAGATGAGGGATCCTTTCCCTGTTTCGTACGGAAAGAATTCCCGGCGTTCCCGTCGCATCTCAAGAGGAGGCGCTCTCCACAGGAAAGGCGAGAGGAACTCCAGGGTCGTGACACCATTCCAAGAGTCCCCCAGATGTGTCAGTCCATTCCAGAGGAACCTGTTTTCCCTTCACTGCCTTGACGTTCAAGCCGAGGATCCACTCCCACCACGTGTGCACGTGGGACAGCCCTGTGGGAAAGCCTCGTGGGAAAGCCTCGTGGGAAAGACTCGAGGGAAAACCATAGATCCTTTGATCCACGCGGCGGACTGCGTGACACTGCTGCTACCGCTCTGGAGGAAAGCCCAAGTGCATGCCCGCATTCGAGACGAGGACTGACTCCCCTGGGGAGACTCCAGAAGTACCCCAAGATCCATGTCAGCACTGGAGAGGAATCCTCAGGTTCCGGCCCCGACTCCACACAAGGTCTTAGGCCCCGGCATCGACGGGAAAGAAATCCCGAGAGGCCCCCGAGGAACTCGCATGGGGACTGGCCTTTCCTGAGGCCACCAGAGCGGGTCCCTGAGGTCCCCGTCGTAAGTCGAGAGCACCTGCCGCAACTCGAGGAAATCCAGGAGGTTTTGCCCTCCAGGCGAGATGAGGACCATTTCCGCTGAGACTTCTCGAGGCTAATCACGTCTAACCACTGGAACTTCCAAAGGGTCCTTCACACCCTTGCTGCAACTCAAGAAGTTCCCCGACATACCCGTCTCCACTCGAGAGGAAGCACGTGGGTCCCGCACACATCCATGGGAGCCCCGTTTCCGCCTCCTAGCTCGAGATGAGGGATCCTTTCCCTGTTTCGTAGGGAAAGAATTCCCGGCGTTCCCGTCTCATCTCAAGAGGAGGCGCTCTCCACAGGAAAGGCGAGAGGAACTCCAGGGTCGTGCCACCATTCCAAGAGTCCCCCAGATGTGTCAGTCCATTCCAGAGGAACCTGTTTTCCCTGCACTGCCTTGACGTTCAAGCCGAGGATCGACTCCCACCACGTGTGCACGTGGGACAGCCCTGTGGGAAAGCCTCGTGGGAAAGCCTCGTGTGAAAGACTCGAGGGAAAACCATAGATCCTTTGATCCACGCGGCGGACTGCGTGACACTGCTGCTACCGCTCTGGAGGAAAGCGCAAGTGCATGCCCGCATTCGAGTCGAGGACTGACTCCCCTGGGGAGACTCCAGAATTACCCCAAGATCCATGTCAGCACTGGAGAGGAATCCTCAGGTTCCGGCCCCGACTCCACACACGGCCTTAGGCCCCGGCATCGACGGGAGAGGAATCCCGAGAGGCCCCCGAGGAACTCGCATGGGGACTGGCCTTTCCTGAGGCCACCAGAGCGGGTCCCTGAGGTCCCCGTCGTAAGTCGAGAGCACCTGCCGCAACTCGAGAAAATCCAGGAGGTTTTGCCCTCCAGGCGAGATGAGGCCCATTTCCGCTGAGGCTTCTCGAGGCCAATCACATCTAACCACTGGAACTTCCAAAGGGTCCTTCACACCCTTGCTGCAACTCAAGAAGTTCCCCGACATACCCGTCTCCACTCGAGAGGAAGCACGTGGGTCCCGCACACATCCATGGGAGCCCCGTTTCCGCCTCCTAGCTCGAGATGAGGGATCCTTTCCCTGTTTCGTAGGGAAAGAATTCCCGGCGTTCCCGTCGCATCTCAAGAGGAGGCGCTCTCCACAGGAAAGGCGAGAGGAACTCCTGGGTCGTGTCACCATTCCAAGAGTCCCCCAGATGTGTCAGTCCATTCCAGAGGAACCTGTTTTCCCTGCACTGCCGTGACGTTCAAGCCGAGGATCGACTCCCACCACGTGTGCACGTGGGACAGCCCTGTGGGAAAGCCTCGTGGGAAAGCCTCGTGGGAAAGACTCGAGGGAAAACCATAGATCCTTTGATCCACGCGGCAGACTGCGTGACACTGCTGCTACCGCTCTGGAGGAAAGCGCAAGTGCATGCCCGCATTCGAGACGAAGACTGACTCCCCTGGGGAGACTCCAGAAGTACCCCAAGATCCATGTCAGCACTGGAGAGGAATCCTCAGGTTCCGGCCCCGACTCCACACAAGGTCTTAGGCCCCGGCATCGACGGGAGAGGAATCCCGAGAGGCCCCCGAGGAACTCGCATGGGGACTGGCCTTTCCTGAGGCCACCAGAGCGGGTCCCTGAGGTCCCCGTCGTAAGTCGAGAGCACCTGCCGCAACTCGAGGAAATCCAGGAGGTTTTGCCCTCCAGGCGAGATGAGGCCCATTTCCGCTGAGGCTTCTCGAGGCTAATCACGTTTAACTACTGGAACTTCCAAAGGGTCCTTCACACCCTTGCTGCAACTCAAGAAGTTCCCCGACATACCCGTCTCCACTCGAGAGGAAGCACGTGGGTCCCGCACACATCCAGGGGAGCACCGTTTCCGCCTCCTAGCTCGAGATGAGGGATCCTTTCCCTGTTTCGTAGGGATAGAATTCCCGGCGTTCCCGTCGCATCTCAAGAGATGGCGCTCTCCACAGGAAACGCGAGAGGAACTCCTGGGTCGTGCCACCATTCCAAGAGTCCCCCAGATGTGTCAGTCCATTCCAGAGGAACCTGTTTTCCCTGCACTGCCTTGACGTTCAAGCCGAGGATCGACTCCCACCACGTGTGCACGTGGGACAGCCCTGTGGGAAAGCCTCGTGGGAAAGCCTCGTGGGAAAGACTCGAGGGAAAACCATAGATCCTTTGATCCACGCGGCAGACTGCGTGACACTGCTGCTACCGCTCTGGAGGAAAGCGCAATGCATGACCGCATTCGAGACGAGGACTGACTCCCCTGGGGAGACTCCAGAAGTACCCCAAGATCCATGTCAGCACTGGAGAGGAATCCTCAGGTTCTGGCCCCGACTCCACACACGGTCTTAGGCCCCGGAATCGACGGGAGAGGAATCCCGAGAGGCCCCCGAGGAACTCGCATGGGGACTGGCCTTTCCTGACGCCACCAGAGCGGGTCCCTGAGGTCCCCGTCGTAAGTCGAGAGCACCTGCCGCAACTCGAGAAAATCCAGGAGGTTTTGCCCTCCAGGCGAGATGAGGCCCATTTCCGCTGAGGCTTCTCGAGGCCAATCACATCTATCCACTGGAACTTCCAAAGGGTCCTTCACACCCTTGCTGCAACTCAAGAAGTTCCCCGACATACCCGTCTCCACTCGAGAGGAAGCACGTGGTGTCCCGCACACATCCAGGGGAGCCCCGTTTCCGCCTCCTAGATCGAGATGAGGGATCCTTTCCCTGTTTCGTAGGGAAAGAATTCCCGGCGTTCCCGTCGCATCTCAAGAGGAGGCGCTCTCCACAGGAAAGGCGAGAGGAACTCCAGGGTCGTGACACCATTCCAAGAGTCCCCCAGATGTGTCAGTCCATTCCAGAGGAACCTGTTTTCCCTGCACTGCCTTGACGTTCATGCCGAGGATCGACTCCCACCACGTGTGCACGTGGGACAGCCCTGTGGGAAAGCCTCGTGGGAAACCTCGTGGGAAAGACTCGAGGGAAAACCATAGATCCTTTGATCCACGCGGCAGACTGCGTGACACTGCTGCTACCGCTCTGGAGGAAAGCGCAAGTGCATGCCCGCATTCGAGACAAGGACTGACTCCCCTGAGGAGACTCGAGAAGTACCCCAAGATCCATGTCAGCACTGGAGAGGAATCCTCAGGTTCCGGCCCCGACTCCACACAAGGTCTTAGGCCCCGGCATCGACGGGAGAGGAATCCCGAGAGGCCCCCGAGGAACTCGCATGGGGACTGGCCTTTCCTGAGGCCACCAGAGCGGGTCCCTGAGGTCCCCGTCGTAAGTCGAGAGCACCTGCCGCAACTCGAGAAAATCCAGGAGGTTTTGCCCTCCAGGCGAGATGAGGCCCATTTCCGCTGAGGCTTCTCGAGGCCAATCACATCTAACCACTGGAACTTCCAAAGGGTCCTTCACACCCTTGCTGCAACTCAAGAACTTCCCCGACATACCCGTCTCCACTCGAGAGGAAGCACGTGGGGTCCCGCACACATCCAGGGGTGACCCGTTTCCGCCTCCTAGCTCGAGATGAGGGATCCTTTCCCTGTTTCGTAGGGAAAGAATTCCCGGCGTTCCCGTCGCATCTCAAGAGGAGGCGCTCTCCACAGGAAAGGCGAGAGGAACTCCAGGGTCGTGCCACCATTCCAAGAGTCCCCCAGATGTGTCAGTCCATTCCAGAGGAACCTGTTTTCCCTGCACTGCCTTGACGTTCAAGCCGAGGATCGACTCCCACCACGTGTGCACGTGGGACAGCCCTGTGGGAAAGCCTCGTGGGAAAGCCTCGTGGGAAAGACTCGAGGGAAAACCATAGATCCTTTGATCCACGCGGCGGACTGGGTGACACTGCTGCTACCGCTCTGGAGGAAAGCGCAATGCATGACCGCATTCGAGACGAGGACTGACTCCCCTGGGGAGACTCCAGAAGTACCCCAAGATCCATGTCAGCACTGGAGAGGAATCCTCAGGTTCCGGCCCCGACTCCACACAAGGTCTTAGGCCCCGGCATCGACGGGAGAGGAATCCCGAGAGGCCCCCGAGGAACTCGCATGGGGACTGGCCTTTCCTGAGGCCACCAGAGCGGGTCCCTGAGGTCCCCGTCGTAAGTCGAGAGCACCTGCCGCAACTCGAGAAAATCCAGGAGGTTTTGCCCTCCAGGCGAGATGAGGCCCATTTCCGCTGAGGCTTCTCGAGGCCAATCACATCTAACCACTGGAACTTCCAAAGGGTCCTTCACACCCTTGCTGCAACTCAAGAAGTTCCCCGACATACCCGTCTCCACTCGAGAGGAAGCACGTGGTGTCCCGCACACATCCGGGGGAGCCCCGTTTCCGCCTCCTAGCTCGAGATGAGGGATCCTTTCCCTGTTTCGTACGGAAAGAATTCCCGGCGTTCCCGTCGCATCTCAAGAGGAGGCGCTCTCCACAGGAAAGGCGAGAGGAACTCCAGGGTCGTGACACCATTCCAAGAGTCCCCCAGATGTGTCAGTCCATTCCAGAGGAACCTGTTTTCCCTTCACTGCCTTGACGTTCAAGCCGAGGATCCACTCCCACCACGTGTGCACGTGGGACAGCCCTGTGGGAAAGCCTCGTGGGAAAGCCTCGTGGGAAAGACTCGAGGGAAAACCATAGATCCTTTGATCCACGCGGCGGACTGCGTGACACTGCTGCTACCGCTCTGGAGGAAAGCCCAAGTGCATGCCCGCATTCGAGACGAGGACTGACTCCCCTGGGGAGACTCCAGAAGTACCCCAAGATCCATGTCAGCACTGGAGAGGAATCCTCAGGTTCCGGCCCCGACTCCACACAAGGTCTTAGGCCCCGGCATCGACGGGAAAGAAATCCCGAGAGGCCCCCGAGGAACTCGCATGGGGACTGGCCTTTCCTGAGGCCACCAGAGCGGGTCCCTGAGGTCCCCGTCGTAAGTCGAGAGCACCTGCCGCAACTCGAGGAAATCCAGGAGGTTTTGCCCTCCAGGCGAGATGAGGACCATTTCCGCTGAGACTTCTCGAGGCTAATCACGTCTAACCACTGGAACTTCCAAAGGGTCCTTCACACCCTTGCTGCAACTCAAGAAGTTCCCCGACATACCCGTCTCCACTCGAGAGGAAGCACGTGGGTCCCGCACACATCCATGGGAGCCCCGTTTCCGCCTCCTAGCTCGAGATGAGGGATCCTTTCCCTGTTTCGTAGGGAAAGAATTCCCGGCGTTCCCGTCGCATCTCAAGAGGAGGCGCTCTCCACAGGAAAGGCGAGAGGAACTCCAGGGTCGTGCCACCATTCCAACAGTCCCCCAGATGTGTCAGTCCATTCCAGAGGAACCTGTTTTCCCTGCACTGCCTTGACGTTCAAGCCGAGGATCCACTCCCACCACGTGTGCACGTGGGACAGCCCTGTGGGAAAGCCTTGTGGGAAAACCTCGTGGGAAAGACTCGAGGGAAAACCATAGATCCTTTGATCCACGCGGCGGACTGCGTGACACTGCTGCTACCGCTCTGGAGGAAAGCGCAAGTGCATGCCCGCATTCGAGATGAAGACTGACTCCCCTGGGGAGACTCCAGAAGTACCCCAAGATCCATGTCAGCACTGGAGAGGAATCCTCAGGTTCCGGCCCCGACTCCACGCAAGGTCTTAGGCCCCGGCATGGACGGGAGAGGAATCCCGAGAGGCCCCCGAGGAACTCGCATGGGGACTGGCCTTTCCTGAGGCCACCAGAGCGGGTCCCTGAGGTCCCCATCGTAAGTCGAGAGCACCTGCCGCAACTCGAGAAAATCCAGGAGGTTTTGCCCTCCAGGCGAGATGAGGCCCATTTCCGCTGAGGCTTCTCGAGGCCAATCACATCTAACCACTGGAACTTCCAAAGGGTCCTTCACACCCTTGCTGCAACTCAAGAACTTCCCCGACATACCCGTCTCCATTCGAGAGGAAGCACGTGGGGTCCCGCAAACATCCAGGGGAGAACCGTTTCCGCCTCCTAGCTCGAGATGAGGGATCCTTCCCCTGTTTCGTAGGGAAAGAATTCCCGGCGTTCCCGTCGCATCTCAAGAGGAGGCGCTCTCCACAGGAAAGGCGAGAGGAACTCCAGGGTCGTGCCACCATTCCAAGAGTCCCCCAGATGTGTCAGTCCATTTTAGAGGAACCTGTTTTCCCTCCACTGCCTTGACGTTCAAGCCGAGGATCAACTCCCACCACGTGTGCACGTGGGACAGCCCTGTGGGAAAGCCTCGGGGGAAAGCCTCGTGGGAAAGACTCGAGGGAAAACCATAGATCCTTTGATCCACGCGGCGGACTGCGTGACACTGCTGCTACCGCTCTGGAGGAAAGCGCAAGTGCATGCCCGCATTCGAGACCAGGACTGACTCCCCTGGGGAGACTCCAGAAGTACCCCAAGATCCATGTCAGCACTGGAGAGGAATCCTCAGGTTCCGGCCCCGACTCCACACAAGGTCTTAGGCCACGGCATCGACGGGAGAGGAATCCCGAGAGGCCCCCGAGGAACTCGCATGGGGACTGGCCTTTCCTGAGGCCACCAGAGCGGGTCCCTGAGGTCCCCGTCGTAAGTCGAGAGCACCTGCCGCAACTCGAGAAAATCCAGGAGGTTTTGCCCTCCAGGCGAGATGAGGCCCATTTCCGCTGAGGCTTCTCGAGGCCAATCACATCTAACCACTGGAACTTCCAAAGGGTCCTTCACACCCTTGCTCCAACACAAGAAGTTCCCCGACATACCCGTCTGCACTCGAGAGGAAGCACGTGGTGTCCCGAACACATCCAGGGGAGCCCCGTTTCCGCCTCCTAGATCGAGATGAGGGATCCTTTCCCTGTTTCGTAGGGAAAGAATTCCCGGCTTTCCCGTCGCATCTCAAGAGATGGCGCTCTCCACAGGAAAGGCGAGAGGAACTCCTGGGTCGTGCCACCATTCCAAGAGTCCCCCAGATGTGTCAGTCCATTCCAGAGGAACCTGTTTTCCCTGCACTGCCTTGACGTTCAAGCCGAGGATCGACTCCCACCACGTGTGCACGTGGGACAGCCCTGTGGGAAAGCCTCGTGGGAAAGCCTCGTGGGAAAGACTCGATGGAAAACCATAGATCTTTTGATCCACGCGGCAGACTGCGTGACACTGCTGCTACCGCTCTGGAGGAAAGCGCAATGCATGACCGCATTCGAGACGAGGACTGACTCCCCTGGGGAGACTCCAGAAGTACCCCAAGATCCATGTCAGCACTGGAGAGGAATCCTCAGGTTCCGGCCCCGACTCCACACACGGTCTTAGGCCCTGGCATCGACGGGAGAGGAATCCCGAGAGGCCCCCGAGGAACTCGCATGGGGACTGGCCTTTCCTGAGGCCACCAGAGCGGGTCCCTGAGGTCCCCGTCGTAAGTCGAGAGCACCTGCCGCAACTCGAGAAAATCCAGGAGGTTTTGCCCTCCAGGCGAGATGAGGCCCATTTCCGCTGAGGCTTCTCGAGGCCAATCACATCTAACCACTGGAACTTCCAAAGGGTCCTTCACACCCTTGCTGCAACTCAAGAAGTTCCCCGACA
Organism: Ovis canadensis; assembly: GCF_042477335.2. Lineage (NCBI taxonomy): Eukaryota > Metazoa > Chordata > Mammalia > Artiodactyla > Bovidae > Ovis > Ovis canadensis. The sequence continues at coordinate 10,285,656 of NC_091269.1, forward strand.
TACCCGTCTCCACTCGAGAGGAAGCACGTGGTGTCCCGCACACATCCAGGGGAGCCCCGTTTCCGCCTCCTAGATCGAGATGAGGGATCCTTTCCCTGTTTCGTAGGGAAAGAATTCCCGGCGTTCCCGTCGCATCTCAAGAGGAGGCGCTCTCCACAGGAAAGGCGAGAGGAACTCCAGGGTCGTGCCACCATTCCAAGAGTCCCCCAGATGTGTCAGTCCATTCCAGAGGAACCTGTTTTCCCTGCACTGCCTTGACGTTCAAGCCGAGGATCGACTCCCACCACGTGTGCACGTCGGACTGCCCTGTGGGAAAGCCTCGTGGGAAAGCCTCGTGTGAAAGACTCGAGGGAAAACCATAGATCCTTTGATCCACGCGGCAGACTGCGTGACACTGCTGCTACCGCTCTGGAGGAAAGCGCAAGTGCATGCCCGCATTCGAGACGAGGACTGACTCCCCTGGGGAGACTCCAGAAGTACCCCAAGATCCATGTCAGCACTGGAGAGGAATCCTCAGGTTCCGGCCCCGACTCCACACAAGGTCTTAGGCCCCGGCATCGACGGGAAAGGAATCCCGAGAGGCCCCCGAGGAACTCGCATGGGGACTGGCCTTTCCTGAGGCCACCAGAGCGGGTCCCTGAGGTCCCCGTCGTAAGTCGAGAGCACCTGCCGCAACTCGAGGAAATCCAGGAGGTTTTGCCCTCCAGGCGAGATGAGGCCCATTTCCGCTGAGGCTTCTCGAGGCTAATCACGTCTAACCACTGGAACTTCCAAAGGGTCCTTCACACCCTTGCTGCAACTCAAGAAGTTCCCCGACATACCCGTCTCCACTCGAGAGGAAGCACGTGGGTCCCGCACACATCCATGGGAGCCCCGTTTCCGCCTCCTAGCTCGAGATGAGGGATCCTTTCCCTGTTTCGTAGGGAAAGAATTCCCGGCGTTCCCGTCGCATCTCAAGAGGAGGTGCTCTCCACAGGAAAGGCGAGAGGAACTCCTGGGTCGTGTCACCATTCCAAGAGTCCCCCAGATGTGTCAGTCCATTCCAGAGGAACCTGTTTTCCCTGCACTGCCGTGACGTTCAAGCCGAGGATCGACTCCCACCACGTGTGCACGTGGGACAGCCCTGTGGGAAAGCCTCGTGGGAAAGCCTCGTGGGAAAGACTCGAGGGAAAACAATAGATCCTTTGATCCACGCGGCGGACTGCGTGACACTGCTGCTACCGCTCTGGAGGAAAGCGCAATGCATGACCGCATTCGAGACGAGGACTGACTCCCCTGGGGAGACTCCAGAAGTACCCCAAGATCCATGTCAGTACTGGAGAGGAATCCTCAGGTTCCGGCCCCGACTCCACACAAGGTCTTAGGCCCCGGCATCGACGGGAGAGGAATCCCGAGAGGCCCCCGAGGAACTCGCATGGGGACTGGCCTTTCCTGAGGCCACCAGAGCGGGTCCCTGAGGTCCCCGTCGTAAGTCGAGAGCACCTGCCGCAACTCAAGAAAATCCAGGAGGTTTTGCCCTCCAGGCGAGATGAGGCCCATTTCCGCTGAGGCTTCTCGAGGCCAATCACATCTAACCACTGGAACTTCCAAAGGGTCCTTCACACCCTTGCTGCAACTCAAGAACTTCCCCGACATACCCGTCTCCACTCGAGAGGAAGCATGTGGGGTCCCGCACACATCCAGGGGTGACCCGTTTCCGCCTCCTAGCTCGAGATGAGGGATCCTTTCCCTGTTTCGTAGGGAAAGAATTCCCGGCGTTCCCGTCGCATCTCAAGAGGAGGCGCTCTCCACAGGAAAGGCGAGAGGAACTCCAGGGTCGTGACACCATTCCAAGAGTCCCCCAGATGTGTCAGTCCATTCCAGAGGAACCTGTTTTCCCTGCACTGCCTTGACGTTCAAGCCGAGGATCGACTCCCACCACGTGTGCACGTGGGACAGCCCTGTGGGAAAGCCTCGTGGGAAAGCCTCGTGGGAAAGACTCGAGGGAAAACCATAGATCCTTTGATCCACGCGGCAGACTGCGTGACACTGCTGCTACCGCTCTGGAGGAAAGCGCAAGTGCATGCCCGCATTCGAGACGAGGACTGACTCCCCTGAGGAGACTCGAGAAGTACCCCAAGATCCATGTCAGCACTGGAGAGGAATCCTCAGGTTCCGGCCCCGACTCCACACAAGGTCTTAGGCCCCGGCATCGACGGGAGAGGAATCCCGAGAGGCCCCCGAGGAACTCGCATGGGGACTGGCCTTTCCTGAGGCCACCAGATCGGGTCCCTGAGGTCCCCGTCGTAAGTCGAGAGCACCTGCCGCAACTCGAGAAAATCCAGGAGGTTTTGCCCTCCAGGCGAGATGAGGCCCATTTCCGCTGAGGCTTCTCGAGGCCAATCACATCTAACCACTGGAACTTCCAAAGGGTCCTTCACACCCTTGCTGCAACTCAAGAAGTTCCCCGACATACCCGACTCCACTCGAGAGGAAGCACGTGGGGTCCCGCACACATCCAGCGGTGACCCGTTTCCGCCTCCTAGCTCGAGATGAGGGATCCTTTCCCTGTTTCGTAGGGAAAGAATTCCCGGCGTTCCCGTCGCATCTCAAGAGGAGGCGCTCTCCACAGGAAAGGCGAGAGGAACTCCAGGGTCGTGCCACCATTCCAAGAGTCCCCCAGATGTGTCAGTCCATTTTAGAGGAACCTGTTTTCCCTCCACTGCCTTGACGTTCAAGCCGAGGATCGACTCCCACCACGTGTGCACGTGGGACAGCCCTGTGGGAAAGCCTCGTGGGAAAGCCTCGTGGGAAAGACTCGAGGGAAAACCATAGATCCTTTGATCCACGCGGCGGACTGGGTGACACTGCTGCTACCGCTCTGGAGGAAAGCGCAATGCATGACCGCATTCGAGACGAGGACTGACTCCCCTGGGGAGACTCCAGAAGTACCCCAAGATCCATGTCAGCACTGGAGAGGAATCCTCAGGTTCCGGCCCCGACTCCACACAAGGTCTTAGGCCCCGGCATCGACGGGAGAGGAATCCCGAGAGGCCCCCGAGGAACTCGCATGGGGACTGGCCTTTCCTGTGGCCACCAGAGCGGGTCCCTGAGGTCCCCGTCGTAAGTCGAGAGCACCTGCCGCAACTCGAGAAAATCCAGGAGGTTTTCCCTCCAGGCGAGATGAGGCCCATTTCCGCTGAGGCTTCTCGAGGCCAATCACATCTAACCACTGGAACTTCCAAAGGGTCCTTCACACCCTTGCTGCAACTAAAGAAGTTCCCCGACATACCCAACTCCACTCGAGAGGAAGCACGTGGTGTCCCGCACACATCCAGGGGAGCCCCGTTTCCGCCTCCTAGCTCGAGATGAGGGATCCTTTCCCTGTTTCGTAGGGAAAGAATTCCCGGCGTTCCCATCGCATCTCAAGAGGAGGCGCTCTCCACAGGAAAGGCGAGAGGAACTCCAGGGTCGTGCCACCATTCCAAGAGTCCCCCAGATGTGTCAGCCCATTCCAGAGGAACCTGTTTTCCCTGCACTGCCTTGACGTTCAAGCCGAGGATCCACTCCCACCACGTGTGCACGTGGGACAGCCCTGTGGGAAAGCCTCGTGGGAAAGCCTCGTGGGAAAGACTCGAGGGAAAACCATAGATCCTTTGATCCACGCGGCGGACTGCGTGACACTGCTGCTACCGCTCTGGAGGAAAGCGCAAGTGCATGCCCGCATTCGAGACGAGGACTGACTCCCCTGGGGAGACTCCAGAAGTACCCCAAGATCCATGTCAGCACTGGAGAGGAATCCTCAGGTTCCGGCCCCGACTCCACACAAGGTCTTAGGCCCCGGCATCGACGGGAAAGAAATCCCGAGAGGCCCCCGAGGAACTCGCATGGGGACTGGCCTTTCCTGAGGCCACCAGAGCGGTTCCCTGAGGTCCCCGTCGTAAGTCGAAGGCACCTGCCGCAACTCGAGAAAATCCAGGAGGTTTTGCCCTCCAGGCGAGATGAGGCCCATTTCGGCTGAGGCTTCTCGAGGCCAATCACATCTAACCACTGGAACTTCCAAAGGGTCCTTCACACCCTTGCTGCAACTCAAGAAGTTCCCCGACATACCCGTCTGCACTCGAGAGGAAGCACGTGGTGTCCCGCACACATCCAGGGGAGCCCCGTTTCCGCCTCCTAGCTCGAGATGAGGGATCCTTTCCCTGTTTTGTAGGGAAAGAATTCCCGGCGTTCCCGTCGCATCTCAAGAGGAGGCGCTCTCCACAGGAAAGGCGAAGGAACTCCAGGGTCGTGGCACCATTCAAAGAGACCCCCAGATGTGTCAGTCCATTCCAGAGGAACCTGTTTTCCCTGCACTGCCTTGGCGTTCAAGCCGAGGATCGACTCCCACCACGTGTGCACGTGGGACAGCCCTGTGGGAAAGCCTCGTGGGAAAGCCTCGTGGGAAAGACTCGAGGGAAAACCATAGATCCTTTGATCCACGCGGCGGACTGCGTGACACTGCTGCTACCGCTCTGGAGGAAAGTGCAAGTGCATGCCCGCATTCGAGACGAGGACTGACTCCCCTGGGGAGACTCCAGAAGTACCCCAAGATCCATGTCAGCACTGGAGAGGAATCCTCAGGTTCCGGCCCCGACTCCACACAAGGTCTTAGGCCCCGGCATCGACGGGAGAGGAATCCCGAGAGGCCCCCGAGGAACTCGCATGGGGACTGGCCTTTCCTGAGGCCACCAGAGCGGGTCCCTGAGGTCCCCGTCGTAAGTCGAGAGCACCTGCCGCAACTCGAGAAAATCCAGGAGGTTTTGCCCTCCCGGCGAGATGAGGCCCATTTCCGCTGAGGCTTCTCGAGGCTAATCACGTCTAACCACTGGAACTTCCAAAGGGTCCTTCACACCCTTGCTGCAACTCAAGAAGTTCCCCGACATACCCGTCTCCACTCGAGAGGAAGCACGTGGGTCCCGCACACATCCAGGGGAGCCCCGTTTCCGCCTCCTAGCTCGAGATGAGGGATCCTTTCCCTGTTTCGTAGGGAAAGAATTCCCGGCGTTCCCATCGCATCTCAAGAGGAGGCGCTCTCCACAGGAAAGCCGAGAGGAACTCCAGGGTCGTGCCACCATTCCAAGAGTCCCCCAGATGTGTCAGTCCATTCCAGAGGAACCTGTTTTCCCTGCACTGCCTTGACGTTCAAGCCGAGGATCGACTCCCACCACGTGTGCACGTGGGACAGCCCTGTGGGAAAGCCTCGTGGGAAAGCCTCGTGGGAAAGACTCGAGGGAAAACCATAGATCCTCTGATCCACGCGGCGGACTGCGTGACACTGCTGCTACCGCTCTGGAGGAAAGCGCAAGTGCATGCCCGCATTCGAGACGAGGACTGACTCCCCTGGGGAGACTCCAGAAGTACCCCAAGATCCATGTCAGCACTGGAGAGGAATCCTCAGGTTCCGGCCCCGACTCCACACAAGGTCTTAGGCCCCGGCATCGATGGGAGAGGAATCCCGAGAGGCCCCCGAGGAACTCGCATGGGGACTGGCCTTTCCTGAGGCCACCAGAGCGGGTCTCTGAGGTCCCCGTCGTAAGTCGAGAGCAGCTGCCGCAACTCGAGAAAATCCAGGAGGTTTTGCCCTCCAGACGAGATGAGGCCCATTTCCGCTGAGGCTTCTCGAGGCTAATCACGTCTAACCACTGGAACTTCCAAAGGGTCCTTCACACCCTTGCTGCAACTCAAGAAGTTCCCCGACATACCCGTCTCCACTCGAGAGGAAGCACGTGGGTCCCGCACACATCCAGGGGAGCCCCGTTTCCGCCTCCTAGTTCGAGATGAGGGATCCTTTCCCTGTTTCGTAGGGAAAGAATTCCCGGCGTTCCCGTCGCATCTCAAGAGGAGGCGCTCTCCACAGGAAAGGCGAGAGGAACTCCTGGGTCGTGCCACCATTCCAAGAGTCCCCCAGATGTGTCAGTCCATTCCAGAGGAACCTGTTTTCCCTGCACTTCCTTGACATTCAAGCCGAGGATCCACTCCCACCACGTGTGCACGTGGGACAGCCCTGTGGGAAAGCCTCGTGGGAAAGCCTCGTGGGAAAGACTCGAGGGAAAACCATAGATCCTTTGATCCACGCGGCGGACTGCGTGACACTGCTGCTACCGCTTTGGAGGAAAGCGCAATGCATGACCGCATTCGAGACGAGGACTGACTCCCCTGGGGAGACTCCAGAAGTACCCCAAGATCCATGTCAGGACTGGAGAGGAATCCTCAGGTTCCGGCCCCGACTCCACACAAGGTCTTAGGCCCCGGCATCGACGGGAGAGGAATCCCGAGAGGCCCCCGAGGAACTCGCATGGGGACTGGCCTTTCCTGAGGCCACCAGAGCGGGTCCCTGAGGTCCCCGTAGTAAGTCGAGAGCACCTGCCGCAACTCGAGAAAATCCAGGAGGTTTTGCCCTCCAGGCGAGATGAGGCCCATTTCCGCTGAGGCTTCTCGAGGCCAATCACATCTATCCACTGGAACTTCCAAAGGGTCCTTCACACCCTTGCTGCAACTCAAGAAGTTCCCCGACATACCCGTCTCCACTCGAGAGGAAGCACGTGGGTCCCGCACACATCCAGGGGAGCCCCGTTTCCGCCTCCTAGCTCGAGATGAGGGATCCTTTCCCTGTTTCGTAGGGAAAGAATTCCCGGCGTTCCCGTCGCATCTCAAGAGATGGCGCTCTCCACAGGAAAGGCGAGAGGAACTCCTGGGTCGTGCCACCATTCCAAGAGTCCCCCAGATGTGTCAGTCCATTCCACAGGAACCTGTTTTCCCTGCACTGCCTTGACGTTCAAGCGGAGGATCGACTCCCACCACGTGTGCACGTGGGACAGCCCTGTGGGAAAGCCTCGTGGGAAAGCCTCGTGGGAAAGACTCGAGGGAAAACCATAGATCCTTTGATCCACGCGGCAGACTGCGTGACACTGCTGCTACCGCTCTGGAGGAAAGCGCAATGCATGACCGCATTCGAGACGAGGACTGACTCCCCTGGGGAGACTCCAGAAGTACCCCAAGATCCATGTCAGCACTGGAGAGGAATCCTCAGGTTCCGGCCCCGACTCCACACACGGTCTTAGGCCCTGGCATCGACGGGAGAGGAATCCCGAGAGGCCCCCGAGGAACTCGCATGGGGACTGGCCTTTCCTGAGGCCACCAGAGCGGGTCCCTGAGGTCCCCGTAGTAAGTCGAGAGCACCTGCCGCAACTCGAGAAAATCCAGGAGGTTTTGCCCTCCAGGCGAGATGAGGCCCATTTCCGCTGAGGCTTCTCGAGGCCAATCACATCTAACCACTGGAACTTCCAAAGGGTCCTTCACACCCTTGCTGCAACTCAAGAAGTTCCCCGAGATACCCGTCTCCACTCGAGAGGAAGCACGTGGTGTCCCGCACACATCCAGGGGAGCCCCGTTTCCGCCTCCTAGATCGAGATGAGGGATCCTTTCCCTGTTTCGTAGGGAAAGAATTCCCGGCGTTCCCGTCGCATCTCAAGAGGAGGCGCTCTCCACAGGAAAGGCGAGAGGAACTCCAGGGTCGTGACACCATTCCAAGAGTCCCCCAGATGTGTCAGTCCATTCCAGAGGAACCTGTTTTCCCTGCACTGCCTTGACGTTCAAGCCGAGGATCGACTCCCACCACGTGTGCACGTGGGACTGCCCTGTGGGAAAGCCTCGTGGGAAAGCCTCGTGGGAAAGACTCGAGGGAAAACCATAGATCCTTTGATCCACGCGGCAGACTGAGTGACACTGCTGCTACTGCTCTGGAGGAAAGCGCAAGTGCATGCCCGCATTCGAGACGAGGACTGACTCCCCTGGGGAGACTCCAGAAGTACCCCAAGATCCATGTCAGCACTGGAGAGGAATCCTCAGGTTCCGGCCCCGACTCCACACAAGGTCTTAGGCCCCGGCATCGACGGGAAAGGAATCCCGAGAGGCCCCCGAGGAACTCGCATGGGGACTGGCCTTTCCTGAGGCCACCAGAGCGGGTCCCTGAGGTCCCCGTCGTAAGTCGAGAGCACCTGCCGCAACTCGAGGAAATCCAGGGGGTTTTGCCCTCCAGGCGAGATGAGGCCCATTTCCGCTGAGGCTTCTCGAGGCTAATCACGTCTAACCACTGGAACTTCCAAAGGGTCCTTCACACCCTTGCTGCAACTCAAGAAGTTCCCCGACATACCCGTCTCCACTCGAGAGGAAGCACGTGGGTCCCGCACACATCCATGGGAGCCCCGTTTGCGCCTCCTAGCTCGAGATGAGGGATCCTTTCCCTGTTTCGTAGGGAAAGAATTCCCGGCGTTGCCGTCGCATCTCAAGAGGAGGCGCTCTCCACAGGAAAGGCGAGAGGAACTCCAGGGTCGTGTCACCATTCCAAGAGTCCCCCAGATGTGTCAGTCCATTCCAGAGGAACCTGTTTTCCCTGCACTGCCGTGACGTTCAAGCCGAGGATCGACTCCCACCACGTGTGCACGTGGTACAGCCCTGTGGGAAAGCCTCGTGGGAAAGCCTCGTGGGAAAGCCTCGAGGGAAAACCATAGATCCTTTGATCCACGCGGCGGACTGCGTGACACTGCTGCTACCGCTCTGGAGGAAAGCGCAATGCATGACCGCATTCGAGACGAGGACTGACTCCCCTGGGGAGACTCCAGAAGTACCCCAAGATCCATGTCAGTACTGGAGAGGAATCCTCAGGTTCCGGCCCCGACTCCACACAAGGTCTTAGGCCCCGGCATCGACGGGAGAGGAATCCCGAGAGGCCCCCGAGGAACTCGCATGGGGACTGGCCTTTCCTGAGGCCACCAGAGCGGGTCCCTGAGGTCCCCGTAGTAAGTCGAGAGCACCTGCCGCAACTCGAGAAAATCCAGGAGGTTTTGCCCTCCAGGCGAGATGAGGCCCATTTCCGCTGAGGCTTCTCGAGGCCAATCACATCTAACCACTGGAACTTCCAAAGGGTCCTTCACACCCTTGCTGCAACTCAAGAAGTTCCCCGAGATACCCGTCTCCACTCGAGAGGAAGCACGTGGTGTCCCGCACACATCCAGGGGAGCCCCGTTTCCGCCTCCTAGATCGAGATGAGGGATCCTTTCCCTGTTTCGTAGGGAAAGAATTCCCGGCGTTCCCGTCGCATCTCAAGAGGAGGCGCTCTCCACACGAAAGGCGAGAGGAACTCCAGGGTCGTGACACCATTCCAAGAGTCCCCCAGATGTGTCAGTCCATTCCAGAGGAACCTGTTTTCCCTGCACTGCCTTGACGTTCAAGCCGAGGATCGACTCCCACCACGTGTGCACGTGGGACTGCCCTGTGGGAAAGCCTCGTGGGAAAGCCTCGTGGGAAAGACTCGAGGGAAAACCATAGATCCTTTGATCCACGCGGCAGACTGAGTGACACTGCTGCTACCGCTCTGGAGGAAAGCGCAAGTGCATGCCCGCATTCGAGACGAGGACTGACTCCCCTGGGGAGACTCCAGAAGTACCCCAAGATCCATGTCAGCACTGGAGAGGAATCCTCAGGTTCCGGCCCCGACTCCACACAAGGTCTTAGGCCCCGGCATCGACGGGAAAGGAATCCCGAGAGGCCCCCGAGGAACTCGCATGGGGACTGGCCTTTCCTGAGGCCACCAGAGCGGGTCCCTGAGGTCCCCGTCGTAAGTCGAGAGCACCTGCCGCAACTCGAGGAAATCCAGGGGGTTTTGCCCTCCAGGCGAGATGAGGCCCATTTCCGCTGAGGCTTCTCGAGGCTAATCACGTCTAACCACTGGAACTTCCAAAGGGTCCTTCACACCCTTGCTGCAACTCAAGAAGTTCCCCGACATACGCGTCTCCACTCGAGAGGAAGCACGTGGGTCCCGCACACATCCATGGGAGCCCCGTTTGCGCCTCCTAGCTCGAGATGAGGGATCCTTTCCCTGTTTCGTAGGGAAAGAATTCCCGGCGTTCCCGTCGCATCTCAAGAGGAGGCGCTCTCCACAGGAAAGGCGAGAGGAACTCCAGGGTCGTGTCACCATTCCAAGAGTCCCCCAGATGTGTCAGTCCATTCCAGAGGAACCTGTTTTCCCTGCACTGCCGTGACGTTCAAGCCGAGGATCGACTCCCACCACGTGTGCACGTGGTACAGCCCTGTGGGAAAGCCTCGTGGGAAAGCCTCGTGGGAAAGACTCGAGGGAAAACCATAGATCCTTTGATCCACGCGGCGGACTGCGTGACACTGCTGCTACCGCTCTGGAGGAAAGCGCAATGCATGACCGCATTCGAGACGAGGACTGACTCCCCTGGGGAGACTCCAGAAGTACCCCAAGATCCATGTCAGTACTGGAGAGGAATCCTCAGGTTCCGGCCCCGACTCCACACAAGGTCTTAGGCCCCGGCATCGACGGGAGAGGAATCCCGAGAGGCCCCCGAGGAACTCGCATGGGGACTGGCCTTTCCTGAGGCGACCAGAGCGGGTCCCTGAGGTCCCCGTCGTAAGTCGAGAGCACCTGCCGCAACTCGAGAAAATCCAGGAGGTTTTGCCCTCCAGGCGAGATGAGGCCCATTTCCGCTGAGGCTTCTCGAGGCCAATCACATCTAACCACTGGAACTTCCAAAGGGTCCTTCACACCCTTGCTGCAACTCAAGAAGTTCCCCGACATACCCGTCTCCACTCGAGAGGAAGCACGTGGTGTCCCGCCCACATCCAGGGGAGCTCCGTTTCCGACTCCTAGCTCGAGATGAGGGATCCTTTCCCTGTTTCGTAGGGAAAGAATTCCCGGCGTTCCCGTCGCATCTCAAGAGGAGGCGCTCTCCACAGGAAAGGCGAGAGGAACTCCAGGGTCGTGCCACCATTCCAAGAGTCCCCCAGATGTGTCAGTCCATTCCAGAGGAACCTGTTTTCCCTGCACTGCCTTGACGTTCAAGCCGAGGATCGACTCCCACCACGTGTGCACGTGGGACAGCCCTGTGGGAAAGCCTCGTGGGAAAGCCTCGTGGGAAAGACTCGAGGGAAAACCATAGATCCTTTGATCCACGCGGCGGACTGCGTAACACTGCTGCTACCGCTCTGGAGGAAAGCGCAAGTGCATGCCCGCATTCGATACGAAGACTGACTCCCCTGGGGAAACTCCAGAAGTACCCCAAGATCCATGTCAGCACTGGAGAGGAATCCCCAGGTTCCGGCCCCGACTCCACACAAGGACTTAGGCCCCGGCATCGACGGGAGTGGAATCCCCAGAGGCCCCCGAGGAACTCGCATGGGGACTGGCCTTTCCTGAGGCCACCAGAGCGGGTCCCTGAGGTCCCCGTCGTAAGTCGAGAGCACCTGCCGCAACTCGAGAAAATCCAGGAGGTTTTGCCCTCCAGGCGAGATGAGGCCCATTTCCGCTGAGGCTTCTCGAGGCTAATCATGTCTAACCACTGGAACTTCCAAAGGTTCCTTCACACCCTTGCTGCAACTCAAGAAGTTCCCCGACATACCCGTCTCCACTCGACAGGAAGCACGTGGGTTCCGCACACATCCAGGGGAGTCCCGTATCCGCCTCTTAGCTCGAGATGAGGGATCCTTTCCCTGTTTCGTAGGGAAAGAATTCCCGGCGTTCCCGTCGCATCTCAAGAGGAGGCGCTCTCCACAGGAAAGGCGAGAGGAACTCCAGGGTCGTGCCACCATTCCAAGAGTCCCCCAGATGTGTCAGTCCATTCCAGAGGAACCTGTTTTCCCTGCACTGCCTTGACGTTCAAGCCGAGGATCGACTCCCACCACGTGTGCACGTGGGACAGCCCTGTGGGAAAGCCTCGTGGGAAAGCCTCGTGGGAAAGACTCGAGGGAAAACCATAGATCCTTTGATCCACGCGGCAGACTGCGTGACACTGCTGCTACCGCTCTGGAGGAAAGCGCAATGCATGACCGCATTCGAGACGAGGACTGACTCCCCTGGGGAGACTCCAGAAGTACCCCAAGATCCATGTCAGCACTGGAGAGGAATCCTCAGGTTCCGGCCCCGACTCCACACACGGTCTTAGGCCCCGGTATAGACGGGAGAGGAATCCCGAGAGGCCCCCGAGGAACTCGCATGGGGACTGGCCTTTCCTGAGGCCACCAGAGCGGTTCCCTGAGGTCCCCGTCGTAAGTCGAGAGCACCTGCCGCAACTCGAGAAAATCCAGGAGGTTTTGCCCTCCAGGCGAGATGAGGCCCATTTCCGCTGAGGCTTCTCGAGGCCAATCACATCTAACCACTGGAACTTCCAAAGGGTCCTTCACACCCTTGCTGCAACTCAAGAAGTTCCCCGACATACCCGTCTGCACTCGAGAGGAAGCACGTGGTGTCCCGCACACATCCAGGGGAGCCCCGTTTCCGCCTCCTAGCTCGAGATGAGGGATCCTTTCCCTGTTTTGTAGGGAAAGAATTCCCGGCGTTCCCGTCGCATCTCAAGAGGAGGCGCTCTCCACAGGAAAGGCGAAGGAACTCCAGGGTCGTGGCACCATTCCAAGAGACCCCCAGATTTGTCAGTCCATTCCAGAGGAACCTGTTTTCCCTGCACTGCCTTGACGTTCAAGCCGAGGATCGACTCCCACCACGTGTGCACGTGGGACAGCCCTGTGGGAAAGCCTCGTGGGAAAGCCTCGTGGGAAAGACTCAAGGGAAAAACAATAGATCCTTTGATCCACGCGGCGGACTGCGTGACACTGCTGCTACCGCTCTGGAGGAAAGTGCAAGTGCATGCCCGCATTCGAGACGAGGACTGACTCCCCTGGGGAGACTCCAGAAGTACCCCAAGATCCATGTCAGCACTGGAGAGGAATCCTCAGGTTCCGGCCCCGACTCCACACAAGGTCTTAGGCCCCGGCATCGACGGGAGAGGAATCCCGAGAGGCCCCCGAGGAACTCGCATGGGGACTGTCCTTTCCTGAGGCCACCAGAGCGGGTCCCTGAGGTCCCCGTCGTAAGTCGAGAGCACCTGCCGCAACTCGAGAAAATCCAGGAGGTTTTGCCCTCCCGGCGAGATGAGGCCCATTTCCGCTGAGGCTTCTCGAGGCTAATCACGTCTAACCACTGGAACTTCCAAAGGGTCCTTCACACCCTTGCTGCAACTCAAGAAGTTCCCCGACATACCCGTCTCCACTCGAGAGGAAGCACGTGGGTCCCGCACACATCCAGGGGAGCCCCGTTTCCGCCTCCTAGCTCGAGATGAGGGATCCTTTCCCTGTTTCGTAGGGAAAGAATTCCCGGCGTTCCCATCGCATCTCAAGAGGAGGCGCTCTCCACAGGAAAGCCGAGAGGAACTCCAGGGTCGTGCCACCATTCCAAGAGTCCCCCAGATGTGTCAGTCCATTCCAGAGGAACCTGTTTTCCCTGCACTGCCTTGACGTTCAAGCCGAGGATCGACTCCCACCACGTGTGCACGTGGGACAGCCCTGTGGGAAAGCCTCGTGGGAAAGCCTCGTGGGAAAGACTCGAGGGAAAACCATAGATCCTTTGATCCACGCGGCGGACTGCGTGACACTGCTGCTACCGCTCTGGAGGAAAGCGCAAGTGCATGCCCGCATTCGAGACGAGGACTGACTCCCCTGGGGAGACTCCAGAAGTACCCCAAGATCCATGTCAGCACTGGAGAGGAATCCTCAGGTTCCGGCCCCGACTCCACACAAGGTCTTAGGCCCCGGCATCGATGGGAGAGGAATCCCGAGAGGCCCCCGAGGAACTCGCATGGGGACTGGCCTTTCCTGAGGCCACCAGAGCGGGTCTCTGAGGTCCCCGTCGTAAGTCGAGAGCAGCTGCCGCAACTCGAGAAAATCCAGGAGGTTTTGCCCTCCAGACGAGATGAGGCCCATTTCCGCTGAGGCTTCTCGAGGCTAATCACGTCTAACCACTGGAACTTCCAAAGGGTCCTTCACACCCTTGCTGCAACTCAAGAAGTTCCCCGACATACCCGTCTCCACTCGAGAGGAAGCACGTGGGTCCCGCACACATCCAGGGGAGCCCCGTTTCCGCCTCCTAGTTCGAGATGAGGGATCCTTTCCCTGTTTCGTAGGGAAAGAATTCCCGGCGTTCCCGTCGCATCTCAAGAGGAGGCGCTCTCCACAGGAAAGGCGAGAGGAACTCCTGGGTCGTGCCACCATTCCAAGAGTCCCCCAGATGTGTCAGTCCATTCCAGAGGAACCTGTTTTCCCTGCACTTCCTTGACGTTCAAGCCGAGGATCGACTCCCACCACGTGTGCACGTGGGACAGCCCTGTGGGAAAGCCTCGTGGGAAAGCCTCGTGGGAAAGACTCGAGGAAAAACCATAGATCCTTTGATCCACGCGGCGTACTGCGTGACACTGCTGCTACCGCTTTGGAGGAAAGCGCAATGCATGACCGCATTCGAGACGAGGACTGACTCCCCTGGGGAGACTCCAGAAGTACCCCAAGATCCATGTCAGGACTGGAGAGGAATCCTCAGGTTCCGGCCCCGACTCCACACAAGGTCTTAGGCCCCGGCATCGACGGGAGAGGAATCCCGAGAGGCCCCCGAGGAACTCGCATGGGGACTGGCCTTTCCTGAGGCCACCAGAGCGGGTCCCTGAGGTCCCCGTAGTAAGTCGAGAGCACCTGCCGCAACTCGAGAAAATCCAGGAGGTTTTGCCCTCCAGGCGAGATGAGGCCCATTTCCGCTGAGGCTTCTCGAGGCCAATCACATCTATCCACTGGAACTTCCAAAGGGTCCTTCACACCCTTGCTGCAACTCAAGAAGTTCCCCGACATACCCGTCTCCACTCGAGAGGAAGCACGTGGGTCCCGCACACATCCAGGGGAGCCCCGTTTCCGCCTCCTAGCTCGAGATGAGGGATCCTTTCCCTGTTTCGTAGGGAAAGAATTCCCGGCGTTCCCGTCGCATCTCAAGAGGAGGCGCTCTCCACAGGAAAGGCGAGAGGAACTCCAGGGTCGTGCCACCATTCCAAGAGTCCCCCAGATGTGTCAGTCCATTTTAGAGGAACCTGTTTTCCCTGCACTGCCTTGACGTTCAAGCCGAGGATCGACTCCCACCACGTGTGCACGTGGGACAGCCCTGTGGGAAAGCCTCGGGGGAAAGCCTCGTGGGAAAGACTCGAGGGAAAACCATAGATCCTTTGATCCACGCGGCGGACTGCGTGACACTGCTGCTACCGCTCTGGAGGAAAGCGCAAGTGCATGCCCGCATTCGAGACGAGGACTGACTCCCCTGGGGAGACCCCAGAAGTACCCCAAGATCCATGTCAGCACTGGAGAGGAATCCTCAGGTTCCGGCCCCGACTCCACAAAAGGTCTTAGGCCCCGGCATCGACGGGAAAGGAATCCCGAGAGGCCCCCGAGGAACTCGCATGGGGACTGGCCTTTCCTGAGGCCACCAGAGCGGGTCCCTGAGGTCCCCGTCATAAGTCGAGAGCACCTGCCGCAACTCGAGGAAATCCAGGAGGTTTTGCCCTCCAGGCGAGATGAGGCCCATTTCCGCTGAGGCTTCTCGAGGCTAATCACGTCTAACCACTGGAACTTCCAAAGGGTCCTTCACACCCTTGCTGCAACACAAGAAGTTCCCCGACATACCCGTCTCCACTCGAGAGGAAGCACGTGGGTCCCGCACACATCCATGGGAGCCCCGTTCCGCCTCCTAGCTCGAGATGAGGGATCCTTTCCCTGTTTCGTAGGGAAAGAATTCCCGGCGTTCCCGTCGCATCTCAAGAGGAGGCGCTCTCCACAGGAAAGGCGAGAGGAACTCCAGGGTCGTGCCACCATTCCAAGAGTCCCCCAGATGTGTCAGTCCATTCCAGAGGAACCTGTTTTCCCTGCACTGCCTTGACGTTCAAGCCGAGGATCCACTCCCACCACGTGTGCACGTGGGACAGCCCTGTGGGAAAGCCTCGTGGGAAAGCCTGGTGGGAAAGACTCGAGGGAAAACCATAGATCCTTTGATCCACGCGGCGGACTGCGTGACACTGCTGCTACCGCTCTGGAGGAAAGCGCAAGTGCATGCCCGCATTCGAGACGAGGACTGACTCCCCTGGGGAGACTCCAGAAGTACCCCAAGATCCATGTCAGCACTTGAGAAGAACCCTCAGGTTCCGGCCCCGACTCCACACAAGGTCTTAGGCCCCGGCATCGACGGGAGAGGAATCCCGAGAGGCCCCCGAGGAACTCGCATGGGGACTGGCCTTTCCTGAGGCCACCAGATCGGGTCCCTGAGGTCCCCGTCGTAAGTCGCGAGCACCTGCCGCAACTCGAGAAAATCCAGGAGGTTTTGCCCTCCAGGCGAGATGAGGCCCATTTCCGCTGAGGCTTCTCGAGGCCAATCACATGTAATAACTGGAACTTCCAAAGGGTCCTTCACACCCTTGCTGCAACTCAAGAAGTTCCCCGACATACCCGTCTGCACTCGAGAGGAAGCACGTGGTGTCCCGCACACATCCAGGGGAGCCCCGTTTCCGCCTCCTAGCTCGAGATGAGGGATCCTTTCCCTGTTTTGTAGGGAAACAATTCCCGGCGTTCCCGTCGCATCTCAAGAGGAGGCGCTCTCCACAGGAAAGGCGAAGGAACTCCAGGGTCGTGGCACCATTCCAAGAGACCCCCAGATTTATCAGTCCATTCCAGAGGAACCTGTTTTCCCTGCACTGCCTTGACGTTCAAGCCGAGGATCGACTCCCACCACGTGTGCACGTGGGACAGCCCTGTGGGAAAGCCTCGTGGGAAAGCCTCGTGGGAAAGACTCGAGGGAAAACCATAGATCCTTTGATCCACGCGGCGGACTGCGTGACACTGCTGCTACCGCTCTGGAGGAAAGTGCAAGTGCATGCCCGCATTCGAGACGAGGTCTGACTCCCCTGGGGAGACTCCAGAAGTACCCCAAGATCCATGTCAGCACTGGAGAGGAATCCTCAGGTTCCGGCCCCGACTCCACACAAGGTCTTAGGCCCCGGCATCGACGGGAGAGGAATCCCGAGAGGCCCCCGAGGAACTCGCATGGGGACTGTCCTTTCCTGAGGCCACCAGAGCGGGTCCCTGAGGTCCCCGTCGTAAGTCGAGAGCACCTGCCGCAACTCGAGAAAATCCAGGAGGTTTTGCCCTCCCGGCGAGATGAGGCCCATTTCCGCTGAGGCTTCTCGAGGCTAATCACGTCTAACCACTGGAACTTCCAAAGGGTCCTTCACACCCTTGCTGCAACTCAAGAAGTTCCCCGACATACCCGTCTCCACTCGAGAGGAAGCACGTGGGTCCCGCACACATCCAGGGGAGCCCCGTTTCCGCCTCCTAGCTCGAGATGAGGGATCCTTTCCCTGTTTCGTAGGGAAAGAATTCCCGGCGTTCCCATCGCATCTCAAGAGGAGGCGCTCTCCACAGGAAAGCCGAGAGGAACTCCAGGGTCGTGCCACCATTCCAAGAGTCCCCCAGATGTGTCAGTCCATTCCAGAGGAACCTGTTTTCCCTGCACTGCCTT
Organism: Ovis canadensis; assembly: GCF_042477335.2. Classification (NCBI taxonomy): domain Eukaryota; kingdom Metazoa; phylum Chordata; class Mammalia; order Artiodactyla; family Bovidae; genus Ovis; species Ovis canadensis. Next base: position 10,303,066 of record NC_091269.1, read on the forward strand.
GATGTTCAAGCCGAGGATCGACTCCCACCACGTGTGCACGTGGGACAGCCCTGTGGGAAAGCCTCGTGGGAAAGCCTCGTGGGAAAGACTCGAGGGAAAACCATAGATCCTTTGATCCACGCGGCGGACTGCGTGACACTGCTGCTACCGCTCTGGAGGAAAGCGCAAGTGCATGCCCGCATTCGAGACGAGGACTGACTCCCCTGGGGAGACTCCAGAAGTACCCCAAGATCCATGTCAGCACTGGAGAGGAATCCTCAGGTTCCGGCCCCGACTCCACACAAGGTCTTAGGCCCCGGCATCGATGGGAGAGGAATCCCGAGAGGCCCCCGAGGAACTCGCATGGGGACTGGCCTTTCCTGAGGCCACCAGAGCGGGTCTCTGAGGTCCCCGTCGTAAGTCGAGAGCAGCTGCCGCAACTCGAGAAAATCCAGGAGGTTTTGCCCTCCAGACGAGATGAGGCCCATTTCCGCTGAGGCTTCTCGAGGCTAATCACGTCTAACCACTGGAACTTCCAAAGGGTCCTTCACACCCTTGCTGCAACTCAAGAAGTTCCCCGACATACCCGTCTCCACTCGAGAGGAAGCACGTGGGTCCCGCACACATCCAGGGGAGCCCCGTTTCCGCCTCCTAGTTCGAGATGAGGGATCCTTTCCCTGTTTCGTAGGGAAAGAATTCCCGGCGTTCCCGTCGCATCTCAAGAGGAGGCGCTCTCCACAGGAAAGGCGAGAGGAACTCCTGGGTCGTGCCACCATTCCAAGAGTCCCCCAGATGTGTCAGTCCATTCCAGAGGAACCTGTTTTCCCTGCACTTCCTTGACGTTCAAGCCGAGGATCGACTCCCACCACGTGTGCACGTGGGACAGCCCTGTGGGAAAGCCTCGTGGGAAAGCCTCGTGGGAAAGACTCGAGGAAAAACCATAGATCCTTTGATCCACGCGGCGTACTGCGTGACACTGCTGCTACCGCTTTGGAGGAAAGCGCAATGCATGACCGCATTCGAGACGAGGACTGACTCCCCTGGGGAGACTCCAGAAGTACCCCAAGATCCATGTCAGGACTGGAGAGGAATCCTCAGGTTCCGGCCCCGACTCCACACAAGGTCTTAGGCCCCGGCATCGACGGGAGAGGAATCCCGAGAGGCCCCCGAGGAACTCGCATGGGGACTGGCCTTTCCTGAGGCCACCAGAGCGGGTCCCTGAGGTCCCCGTAGTAAGTCGAGAGCACCTGCCGCAACTCGAGAAAATCCAGGAGGTTTTGCCCTCCAGGCGAGATGAGGCCCATTTCCGCTGAGGCTTCTCGAGGCCAATCACATCTATCCACTGGAACTTCCAAAGGGTCCTTCACACCCTTGCTGCAACTCAAGAAGTTCCCCGACATACCCGTCTCCACTCGAGAGGAAGCACGTGGGTCCCGCACACATCCAGGGGAGCCCCGTTTCCGCCTCCTAGCTCGAGATGAGGGATCCTTTCCCTGTTTCGTAGGGAAAGAATTCCCGGCGTTCCCGTCGCATCTCAAGAGGAGGCGCTCTCCACAGGAAAGGCGAGAGGAACTCCAGGGTCGTGCCACCATTCCAAGAGTCCCCCAGATGTGTCAGTCCATTTTAGAGGAACCTGTTTTCCCTCCACTGCCTTGACGTTCAAGCCGAGGATCGACTCCCACCACGTGTGCACGTGGGACAGCCCTGTGGGAAAGCCTCGGGGGAAAGCCTCGTGGGAAAGACTCGAGGGAAAACCATAGATCCTTTGATCCACGCGGCGGACTGCGTGACACTGCTGCTACCGCTCTGGAGGAAAGCGCAAGTGCATGCCCGCATTCGAGACGAGGACTGACTCCCCTGGGGAGACCCCAGAAGTACCCCAAGATCCATGTCAGCACTGGAGAGGAATCCTCAGGTTCCGGCCCCGACTCCACAAAAGGTCTTAGGCCCCGGCATCGACGGGAAAGGAATCCCGAGAGGCCCCCGAGGAACTCGCATGGGGACTGGCCTTTCCTGAGGCCACCAGAGCGGGTCCCTGAGGTCCCCGTCATAAGTCGAGAGCACCTGCCGCAACTCGAGGAAATCCAGGAGGTTTTGCCCTCCAGGCGAGATGAGGCCCATTTCCGCTGAGGCTTCTCGAGGCTAATCACGTCTAACCACTGGAACTTCCAAAGGGTCCTTCACACCCTTGCTGCAACACAAGAAGTTCCCCGACATACCCGTCTCCACTCGAGAGGAAGCACGTGGGTCCCGCACACATCCATGGGAGCCCCGTTCCGCCTCCTAGCTCGAGATGAGGGATCCTTTCCCTGTTTCGTAGGGAAAGAATTCCCGGCGTTCCCGTCGCATCTCAAGAGGAGGCGCTCTCCACAGGAAAGGCGAGAGGAACTCCAGGGTCGTGCCACCATTCCAAGAGTCCCCCAGATGTGTCAGTCCATTCCAGAGGAACCTGTTTTCCCTGCACTGCCTTGACGTTCAAGCCGAGGATCCACTCCCACCACGTGTGCACGTGGGACAGCCCTGTGGGAAAGCCTCGTGGGAAAGCCTGGTGGGAAAGACTCGAGGGAAAACCATAGATCCTTTGATCCACGCGGCGGACTGCGTGACACTGCTGCTACCGCTCTGGAGGAAAGCGCAAGTGCATGCCCGCATTCGAGACGAGGACTGACTCCCCTGGGGAGACTCCAGAAGTACCCCAAGATCCATGTCAGCACTTGAGAAGAACCCTCAGGTTCCGGCCCCGACTCCACACAAGGTCTTAGGCCCCGGCATCGACGGGAGAGGAATCCCGAGAGGCCCCCGAGGAACTCGCATGGGGACTGGCCTTTCCTGAGGCCACCAGATCGGGTCCCTGAGGTCCCCGTCGTAAGTCGCGAGCACCTGCCGCAACTCGAGAAAATCCAGGAGGTTTTGCCCTCCAGGCGAGATGAGGCCCATTTCCGCTGAGGCTTCTCGAGGCCAATCACATGTAATAACTGGAACTTCCAAAGGGTCCTTCACACCCTTGCTGCAACTCAAGAAGTTCCCCGACATACCCGTCTGCACTCGAGAGGAAGCACGTGGTGTCCCGCACACATCCAGGGGAGCCCCGTTTCCGCCTCCTAGCTCGAGATGAGGGATCCTTTCCCTGTTTTGTAGGGAAACAATTCCCGGCGTTCCCGTCGCATCTCAAGAGGAGGCGCTCTCCACAGGAAAGGCGAAGGAACTCCAGGGTCGTGGCACCATTCCAAGAGACCCCCAGATTTATCAGTCCATTCCAGAGGAACCTGTTTTCCCTGCACTGCCTTGACGTTCAAGCCGAGGATCGACTCCCACCACGTGTGCACGTGGGACAGCCCTGTGGGAAAGCCTCGTGGGAAAGCCTCGTGGGAAAGACTCGAGGGAAAACCATAGATCCTTTGATCCACGCGGCGGACTGCGTGACACTGCTGCTACCGCTCTGGAGGAAAGTGCAAGTGCATGCCCGCATTCGAGACGAGGTCTGACTCCCCTGGGGAGACTCCAGAAGTACCCCAAGATCCATGTCAGCACTGGAGAGGAATCCTCAGGTTCCGGCCCCGACTCCACACAAGGTCTTAGGCCCCGGCATCGACGGGAGAGGAATCCCGAGAGGCCCCCGAGGAACTCGCATGGGGACTGGCCTTTCCTGAGGCCACCAGAGCGGGTCCCTGAGGTCCCCGTCGTAAGTCGAGAGCACCTGCCGCAACTCGAGAAAATCCAGGAGGTTTTGCCCTCCCGGCGAGATGAGGCCCATTTCCGCTGAGGCTTCTCGAGGCTAATCACGTCTAACCACTGGAACTTCCAAAGGGTCCTTCACACCCTTGCTGCAACTCAAGAAGTTCCCCGACATACCCGTCTCCACTCGAGAGGAAGCACGTGGGTCCCGCACACATCCAGGGGAGCCCCGTTTCCGCCTCCTAGCTCGAGATGAGGGATCCTTTCCCTGTTTCGTAGGGAAAGAATTCCCGGCGTTCCCATCGCATCTCAAGAGGAGGCGCTCTCCACAGGAAAGCCGAGAGGAACTCCAGGGTCGTGCCACCATTCCAAGAGTCCCCCAGATGTGTCAGTCCATTCCAGAGGAACCTGTTTTCCCTGCACTGCCTTGACGTTCAAGCCGAGGATCGACTCCCACCACGTGTGCACGTGGGACAGCCCTGTGGGAAAGCCTCGTGGGAAAGCCTCGTGGGAAAGACTCGAGGGAAAACCATAGATCCTTTGATCCACGCGGCGGACTGCGTGACACTGCTGCTACCGCTCTGGAGGAAAGCGCAAGTGCATGCCCGCATTCGAGACGAGGACTGACTCCCCTGGGGAGACTCCAGAAGTACCCCAAGATCCATGTCAGCACTGGAGAGGAATCCTCAGGTTCCGGCCCCGACTCCACACAAGGTCTTAGGCCCCGGCATCGATGGGAGAGGAATCCCGAGAGGCCCCCGAGGAACTCGCATGGGGACTGGCCTTTCCTGAGGCCACCAGAGCGGGTCTCTGAGGTCCCCGTCGTAAGTCGAGAGCAGCTGCCGCAACTCGAGAAAATCCAGGAGGTTTTGCCCTCCAGACGAGATGAGGCCCATTTCCGCTGAGGCTTCTCGAGGCTAATCACGTCTAACCACTGGAACTTCCAAAGGGTCCTTCACACCCTTGCTGCAACTCAAGAAGTTCCCCGACATACCCGTCTCCACTCGAGAGGAAGCACGTGGGTCCCGCACACATCCAGGGGAGCCCCGTTTCCGCCTCCTAGTTCGAGATGAGGGATCCTTTCCCTGTTTCGTAGGGAAAGAATTCCCGGCGTTCCCGTCGCATCTCAAGAGGAGGCGCTCTCCACAGGAAAGGCGAGAGGAACTCCTGGGTCGTGCCACCATTCCAAGAGTCCCCCAGATGTGTCAGTCCATTCCAGAGGAACCTGTTTTCCCTGCACTTCCTTGACGTTCAAGCCGAGGATCGACTCCCACCACGTGTGCACGTGGGACAGCCCTGTGGGAAAGCCTCGTGGGAAAGCCTCGTGGGAAAGACTCGAGGGAAAACCATAGATCCTTTGATCCACGCGGCGGACTGCGTGACACTGCTGCTACCGCTTTGGAGGAAAGCGCAATGCATGACCGCATTCGAGACGAGGACTGACTCCCCTGGGGAGACTCCAGAAGTACCCCAAGATCCATGTCAGGACTGGAGAGGAATCCTCAGGTTCCGGCCCCGACTCCACACAAGGTCTTAGGCCCCGGCATCGACGGGAGAGGAATCCCGAGAGGCCCCCGAGGAACTCGCATGGGGACTGGCCTTTCCTGAGGCCACCAGAGCGGGTCCCTGAGGTCCCCGTAGTAAGTCGAGAGCACCTGCCGCAACTCGAGAAAATCCAGGAGGTTTTGCCCTCCAGGCGAGATGAGGCCCATTTCCGCTGAGGCTTCTCGAGGCCAATCACATCTATCCACTGGAACTTCCAAAGGGTCCTTCACACCCTTGCTGCAACTCAAGAAGTTCCCCAACATACCCGCCTCCACTCGAGAGGAAGCACGTGGGTCCCGCACACATCCAGGGGAGCCCCGTTTCCGCCTCCTAGCTCGAGATGAGGGATCCTTTCCCTGTTTCGTAGGGAAAGAATTCCCGGCGTTCCCGTCGCATCTCAAGAGGAGGCGCTCTCCACAGGAAAGGCGAGAGGAACTCCTGGGTCGTGTCACCATTCCAAGAGTCCCCCAGATGTGTCAGTCCATTCCAGAGGAACCTGTTTTCCCTGCACTGCCGTGACGTTCAAGCCGAGGATCGACTCCCACCACGTGTGCACGTGGGACAGCCCTGTGGGAAAGCCTCGTGGGAAAGCCTCGTGGGAAAGACTCGAGGGAAAACCATAGATCCTTTGATCCACGCGGCGGACTGCGTGACACTGCTGCTACCGCTCTGGAGGAAAGCGCAATGCATGACCGCATTCGAGACGAGGACTGACTCCCCTGGGGAGACTCCAGAAGTACCCCAAGATCCATGTCAGTACTGGAGAGGAATCCTCAGGTTCCGGCCCCGACTCCACACAAGGTCTTAGGCCCCGGCATCGACGGGAGAGGAATCCCGAGAGGCCCCCGAGGAACTCGCATGGGGACTGGCCTTTCCTGAGGCCACCAGAGCGGGTCCCTGAGGTCCCCGTCGTAAGTCCAGAGCACCTGCCGCAACTCGAGAAAATCCAGGAGGTTTTGCCCTCCAGGCGAGATGAGGCCCATTTCCGCTGAGGCTTCTCGAGGCCAATCACATCTAACCACTGGAACTTCCAAAGGGTCCTTCACACCCTTGCTGCAACTCAAGAACTTCCCCGACATACCCGTCTCCACTCGAGAGGAAGCACGTGGGGTCCCGCACACATCCAGGGGTGACCCGTTTCCGACTCCTAGCTCGAGATGAGGGATCCTTTCCCTGTTTCGTAGGGAAAGAATTCCCGGCGTTCCCGTCGCATCTCAAGAGGAGGCGCTCTCCACAGGAAAGGCGAGAGGAACTCCAGGGTCGTGCCACCATTCCAAGAGTCCCCCAGATGTGTCAGTCCATTTTAGAGGAACCTGTTTTCCCTCCACTGCCTTGACGTTCAAGCCGAGGATCGACTCCCACCACGTGTGCACGTGGGACAGCCCTGTGGGAAAGCCTCGGGGGAAAGCCTCGTGGGAAAGACTCGAGGGAAAACCATAGATCCTTTGATCCACGCGGCGGACTGCGTGACACTGCTGCTACCGCTCTGGAGGAAAGCGCAAGTGCATGCCCGCATTCGAGACGAGGACTGACTCCCCTGGGGAGACCCCAGAAGTACCCCAAGATCCATGTCAGCACTGGAGAGGAATCCTCAGGTTCCGGCCCCGACTCCACAAAAGGTCTTAGGCCCCGGCATCGACGGGAAAGGAATCCCGAGAGGCCCCCGAGGAACTCGCATGGGGACTGGCCTTTCCTGAGGCCACCAGAGCGGGTCCCTGAGGTCCCCGTCATAAGTCGAGAGCACCTGCCGCAACTCGAGGAAATCCAGGAGGTTTTGCCCTCCAGGCGAGATGAGGCCCATTTCCGCTGAGGCTTCTCGAGGCTAATCACGTCTAACCACTGGAACTTCCAAAGGGTCCTTCACACCCTTGCTGCAACACAAGAAGTTCCCCGACATACCCGTCTCCACTCGAGAGGAAGCACGTGGGTCCCGCACACATCCATTGGAGCCCCGTTTCCGCCTCCTAGCTCGAGATGAGGGATCCTTTCCCTGTTTCGTAGGGAAAGAATTCCCGGCGTTCCCGTCGCATCTCAAGAGGAGGCGCTCTCCACAGGAAAGGCGAGAGGAACTCCAGGGTCGTGCCACCATTCCAAGAGTCCCCCAGATGTGTCAGTCCATTCAAGAGGAACCTGTTTTCCCTGCACTGCCTTGACGTTCAAGCCGAGGATCCACTCCCACCACGTGTGCACGTGGGACAGCCCTGTGGGAAAGCCTCGTGGGAAAGCCTCGTGGGAAAGACTCGAGGGAAAACCATAGATCCTTTGATCCACGCGGCGGACTGCGTGACACTGCTGCTACCACTCTGGAGGAAAGCGCAAGTTCATGCCCGCATTCGAGACGAGGACTGATTCCCCTGGGGAGACTCCAGAAGTACCCCAAAATCCATGTCAGCACTGGAGAGGAATCCTCAGGTTCCGGCCCCGACTCCACACAAGGTCTTAGGCCCCGGCATCGACGGGAGAGGAATCCCGAGAGGCCCCCGAGGAACTCGCATGGGGACTGGCCTTTCCTGAGGCCACCAGAGCGGTTCCCTGAGGTCCTCGTCGTAAGTCGAGAGTACCTGCCGCAACTCGAGAAAATCCAGGAGGTTTTGACCTCCAAGCGAGATGAGGCCCATTTCCGCTGAGGCTTCTCGAGGCCAATCACATCTAACCACTGGAACTTCCAAAGGGTCCTTCACACCCTTGCTGCAACACAAGAAGTTCCCCGACATACCCGTCTGCACTCGAGAGGAAGCACGTGGTGTCCCGCACACATCCAGGGGAGCCCCATTTCCGCCTCCTAGCTCGAGATGAGGGATCCTTTCCCTGTTTCGTAGGGAAAGAATTCCCGGCGTTCCCGTCGCATCTCAAGAGGAGGCGCTCTCCACAGGAAAGGCGAGAGGAACTCCAGGGTCGTGCCACCATTCCAAGAGTCCCCCAGATGTGTCAGTCCATTCCAGAGGAACCTGTTTTCCCTGCACTGCCTTGACGTTCAAGCCGAGGATCGACTCCCACCACGTGTGCACGTGGGACAGCCCTGTGGGAAAGCCTCGTGGGAAAGCCTCGTGGGAAAGACTCGAGGGAAAACCATAGATCCTTTGATCCACGCGGCGGACTGCGTGACACTGCTGCTACCGCTCTGGAGGAAAGCGCAAGTGCATGCCCGCATTCGAGACGAGGACTGACTCCCCTGGGGAGACTCCAGAAGTACCCCAAGATCCATGTCAGCACTGGAGAGGAATCCTCAGGTTCCGGCCCCGACTCCACACAAGGTCTTAGGCCCCGGCATCGACGGGAGAGGAATCCCGAGAGGCCCCCGAGGAACTCGCATGGGGACTGGCCTTTCCTGAGGCCACCAGAGCGGTTCCCTGAGGTCCTCGTCGTAAGTCGAGAGTACCTGCCGCAACTCGAGAAAATCCAGGAGGTTTTGACCTCCAAGCGAGATGAGGCCCATTTCCGCTGAGGCTTCTCGAGGCCAATCACATCTAACCACTGGAACTTCCAAAGGGTCCTTCACACCCTTGCTGCAACACAAGAAGTTCCCCGACATACCCGTCTGCACTCGAGAGGAAGCACGTGGTGTCCCGCACACATCCAGGGGAGCCCCGTTTCCGCCTCCTAGCTCGAGATGAGGGATCCTTTCCCTGTTTCGTAGGGAAAGAATTCCCGGCGTTCCCGTCGCATCTCAAGAGGAGGCGCTCTCCACAGGAAAGGCGAGAGGAACTCCAGGGTCGTGCCACCATTCCAAGAGTCCCCCAGATGTGTCAGTCCATTCCAGAGGAACCTGTTTTCCCTGCACTGCCTTGACGTTCAAGCCGAGGATCGACTCCCACCACGTGTGCACGTGGGACAGCCCTGTGGGAAAGCCTCGTGGTAAAGCCTCGTGGGAAAGACTCGAGGGAAAACCATAGATCCTTTGATCCACGCGGCGGACTGCGTGACACTGCTGCTACCGCTCTGGAGGAAAGCGCAAGTGCATGCCCGCATTCGAGACGAGGACTGACTCCCCTGGGGAGACTCCAGAAGTACCCCAAGATCCATGTCAGCACTGGAGAGGAATCCTCAGGTTCCGGCCCCGACTCCACACAAGGTCTTAGGCCCCGGCATCGACGGGAGAGGAATCCTGAGAGGCCCCCGAGGAACTCGCATGGGGACTGTCCTTTCCTGAGGCCACCAGAGCGGGTCCCTGAGGTCCCCGTCGTAAGTCGAGAGCACCTGCCGCAACTCGAGAAAATCCAGGAGGTTTTGCCCTCCAGGCGAGATGAGGCCCATTTCCGCTGAGGCTTCTCGAGGCCAATCACATCTAACCACTGGAACTTCCAAAGGATCCTTCACACCCTTGCTGCAACTCAAGAAGTTCCCCGACATACCCGTCTCCACTCGAGAGGAAGCACGTGGTGTCCCGCCCACATCCAGGGGAGCTCCGTTTCCGACTCCTAGCTCGAGATGAGGGATCCTTTCCCTGTTTCGTAGGGAAAGAATTCCCGGCGTTCCCGTCGCATCTCAAGAGGAGGCGCTCTCCACAGGAAAGGCGAGAGGAACTCCAGGGTCGTGCCACCATTCCAAGAGTCCCCCAGATGTGTCAGTCCATTCCAGAGGAACCTGTTTTCCCTGCACTGCCTTGACGATCAAGCCGAGGATCGACTCCCACCACGTGTGCACGTGGGACAGCCCTGTGGGAAAGCCTCGTGGGAAAGCCTCGTGGGAAAGACTCGAGGGAAAAACATAGATCCTTTGATCCACGCGGCGGACTGCGTGACACTGCTGCTACCGCTCTGGAGGAAAGCGCAAGTGCATGCCCGCATTCGAGACGAGGACTGACTCCCCTGGGGAGACTCCAGAAGTACCCCAAGATCCATGTCAGCACTGGAGAGGAATCCTCAGGTTCCGGCGCCGACTCCACACAAGGTCTTCGGCGCCGGCATCGACGGGAGAGGAATCCCGAGAGGCCCCCGAGGAACTCGCATGGGGACTGGCCTTTCCTGAGGCCACCAGAGCGGGTCCCTGAGGTCCCCGTCATAAGTCGAGAGCACCTGCCGCAACTCGAGGAAATCCAGGAGGTTTTGCCCTCCAGGCGAGATGAGGCCCATTTCCGCTGAGGCTTCTCGAGGCTAATCACGTCTAACCACTGGAACTTCCAAAGGGTCCTTCACACCCTTGCTGCAACACAAGAAGTTCCCCGACATACCCGTCTCCACTCGAGAGGAAGCACGTGGGTCCCGCACACATCCATGGGAGCCCCGTTTCCACCTCCTAGCTCGAGATGAGGGATCCTTTCCCTGTTTCGTAGGGAAAGAATTCCCGGCGTTCCCGTCGCATCTCAAGAGGAGGCGCTCTCCACAGGAAAGGCGAGAGGAACTCCAGGGTCGTGACACCATTCCAAGAGTCCCCCAGATGTGTCAGTCCATTCCAGAGGAACCTGTTTTCCCTGCACTGCCTTGACGTTCAAGCCGAGGATCGACTCCCACCACGTGTGTACGTGGGACAGCCCTGTGGGAAAGCCTCGTGGGAAAGCCTCGTGGGAAAGACTCGAGGGAAAACCATAGATCCTTTGATCCACGCGGCGGACTGCGTGACACTGCTGCTACCGCTCTGGAGGAAAGCGCAAGTGCATGCCCGCATTCGAGACGAGGACTGACTCCCCTGGGGAGACTCCAGAAGTACCCCAAGATCCATGTCAGCACTTGAGAAGAACCCTCAGGTTCCGGCCCCGACTCCACACAAGGTCTTAGGCCCCGGCATCGACGGGAGAGGAATCCCGAGAGGCCCCCGAGGAACTCGCATGGGGACTGGCCTTTCCTGAGGCCACCAGATCGGGTCCCTGAGGTCCCCGTCGTAAGTCGCGAGCACCTGCCGCAACTCGAGAAAATCCAGGAGGTTTTGCCCTCCAGGCGAGATGAGGCCCATTTCCGCTGAGGCTTCTCGAGGCCAATCACATGTAATAACTGGAACTTCCAAAGGGTCCTTCACACCCTTGCTGCAACTCAAGAAGTTCCCCGACATACCCGTCTCCACTCGAGAGGAAGCACGTGGTGTCCCACACACATCCAGGGGAGCCCCGTTTCCGCCTCCTTGCTCGAGATGAGGGATCCTTTCCCTGTTTCGTAGGCAAAGAATTCCCGTCGTTCCCGTCGCATCTCAAGAGGAGGCGCTCTCCACAGGAAAGGCGAGAGGAACTCCAGGGTCGAGACACCATTCCAAGAGTCCCCCAGATGTGTCAGTCCATTCAAGAGGAACCTGTTTTCCCTGCACTGCCTTGACGTTCAAGCCGAGGATCCACTCCCACCACGTGTGCACGTGGGACAGCCCTGTGGGAAAGCCTCGTGGGAAAGCCTCGTTGGAAAGACTCGAGGGAAAACCATAGATCCTTTGATCCACGCGGCGGACTGCGTGACACTGCTGCTACCACTCTGGAGGAAAGCGCAAGTTCATGCATGCATTCGAGACGAGGACTGATTCCCCTGGGGAGACTCCAGAAGTACCCCAAGATCCATGTCAGCACTGGAGAGGAATCCTCAGGTTCCGGCCCCGACTCCACACAAGGTCTTAGGCCCCGGCATCGACGGGAGAGGAATCCCGAGAGGCCCCCGTGGAACTCGCATGGGGACTGGCCTTTCCTGAGGCCACCAGAGCGGTTCCCTGAGGTCCTCGTCGTAAGTCGAGAGTACCTGCCGCAACTCGAGAAAATCCAGGAGGTTTTGCCCTCCAGGCGAGATGAGGCCCATTTCCGCTGAGGCTTCTCGAGGCTAATCACGTCTAACCACTGGAACTTCCAAAGGGTCCTTCACACCCTTGCTGCAACTCAAGAAGTTCCCCGACATACCCGTCTCCACTCGAGAGAAAGCACGTGGGTCCCGCACACATACAGGGGAGCCCCGTTTCCGCCTCCTAGCTCGAGATGAGGGATCCTTTCCCTGTTTCGTAGGAAAAGAATTCCCGGCGTTCCCGTCGCATCTCAAGAGGAGGCGCTCTCCTCAGGAAAGGCGAGAGGAACTCCAGGGTCGTGCCACCATTCCAAGAGTCCCCCAGATGTGTCAGTCCATTCCAGAGGAACCTGTTTTCCCTGCACTGCCTTGACGTTCAAGCCGAGGATCGACTCCCACCACGTGTGCACGTGGGACAGCCCTGTGGGAAAGCCTCGTGGGAAAGCCTCGTGGGAAAGACTCGAGGGAAAACCATAGATCCTTTGATCCACGCGGCGGACTGCGTGACACTGCTGCTACCGCTGTGGAGGAAAGCGCAAGTGCATGCCCGTATTCGACACGAGGACTGACTCCCCTGGGGAGACTCCAGAAGTACCCCAAGATCCATGTCAGCACTGGAGAGGAATCCTCAGGTTCCGGCCCCGACTCCACACAAGGTCTTAGGCACCGGCAACGACGGGAGAGGAATCCCGAGAGGCCCCCGAGGAACTCGCATGGGGACTGGCCTTTCCTGAGGCCACCAGAGCGGGTCCCTGAGGTCCCCGTCGTAAGTCGAGAGCACCTGCCGCAACTCGAGAAAATCCAGGAGGTTTTGCCCTCCAGGCGAGATGAGGCCCATTTCCGCTGAGGCTTCTCGAGGCCAATCACATCTAACCACTGGAACTTCCAAAGGGTCCTTCACACCCTTGCTGCAACTCAAGAAGTTCCCCGACATACCCGTCTCCACTCGAGAGGAAGCACGTAGGGTCCCGCACACATCCAGGGGAGCTCCGTTTCCGACTCCTAGCTCGAGATGAGGGATCCTTTCCCTGTTTCGTAGGGAAAGAATTCCCGGCGTTCCCGTCGCATCTCAAGAGGAGGCGCTCTCCACAGGAAAGGCGAGAGGAACTCCAGGGTCGTGCCACCATTCCAAGAGTCCCCCAGATGTGTCAGTCCATTCCAGAGGAACCTGTTTTCCCTGCACTGCCTTGACGTTCAAGCCGAGGATCGACTCCCACCACGTGTGCACGTGGGACAGCCCTGTGGGAAAGCCTCGTGGGAAAGCCTCGTGGGAAAGACTCGAGGGAAAACCATAGATCCTTTGATCAACGCGGCGGACTGCGTAACACTGCTGCTACCGCTCTGGAGGAAAGCGCAAGTGCATGCCCGCATTCGATACGAAGACTGACTCCCCTGGGGAGACTCCAGAAGTACCCCAAGATCCATGTCAGCACTGGAGAGGAATCCCCAGGTTCCGGCCCCGACTCCACACAAGGACTTAGGCCCCGGCATCGACGGGAGTGGAATCCCCAGAGGCCCCCGAGGAACTCGAATGGGGACTGGCCTTTCCTGAGGCCACCAGAGCGGGTCCCTGAGGTCCCCGTCGTAAGTCGAGAGCACCTGCCGCAACTCGAGAAAATCCAGGAGGTTTTGCCCTCCAGGCGAGATGAGGCCCATTTCCGCTGAGGCTTCTCGAGGCTAATCATGTCTAACCACTGGAACTTCCAAAGGTTCCTTCACACCCTTGCTGCAACTCAAGAAGTTCCCCGACATACCCGTCTCCACTCGAGAGGAAGCACGTAGGGTCCCGCACACATCCAGGGGAGCTCCGTTTCCGACTCCTAGCTCGAGATGAGGGATCCTTTCCCTGTTTCGTAGGGAAAGAATTCCCGGCGTTCCCGTCGCATCTCAAGAGGAGGCGCTCTCCACAGGAAAGGCGAGAGGAACTCCAGGGTCGTGCCACCATTCCAAGAGTCCCCCAGATGTGTCAGTCCATTCCAGAGGAACCTGTTTTCCCTGCACTGCCTTGACGTTCAAGCCGAGGATCGACTCCCACCACGTGTGCACGTGGGACAGCCCTGTGGGAAAGCCTCGTGGGAAAGCCTCGTGGGAAAGACTCGAGGGAAAACCATAGATCCTTTGATCCACGCGGCGGACTGCGTAACACTGCTGCTACCGCTCTGGAGGAAAGCGCAAGTGCATGCCCGCATTCGATACGAAGACTGACTCCCCTGGGGAGACTCCAGAAGTACCCCAAGATCCATGTCAGCACTGGAGAGGAATCCCCAGGTTCCGGCCCCGACTCCACACAAGGACTTAGGCCCCGGCATCGACGGGAGTGGAATCCCCAGAGGCCCCCGAGGAACTCGAATGGGGACTGGCCTTTCCTGAGGCCACCAGAGCGGGTCCCTGAGGTCCCCGTCGTAAGTCGAGAGCACCTGCCGCAACTCGAGAAAATCCAGGAGGTTTTGCCCTCCAGGCGAGATGAGGCCCATTTCCGCTGAGGCTTCTCGAGGCTAATCACGTCTAACCACTGGAACTTCCAAAGGTTCCTTCACACCCTTGCTGCAACTCAAGAAGTTCCCCGACATACCCGTCTCCACTCGAGAGGAAGCACGTGGGTCCCGCACACATCCAGGGGAGTCCCGTATCCGCCTCTTAGCTCGAGATGAGGGATCCTTTCCCTGTTTCGTAGGGAAAGAATTCCCGGCGTTCCCGTCGCATCTCAAGAGGAGGCGCTCTCCACAGGAAAGGCGAGAGGAACTCCAGGGTCGTGCCACCATTCCAAGAGTCCCCCAGATGTGTCAGTCCATTCCAGAGGAACCTGTTTTCCCTGCACTGCCTTGACGTTCAAGCCGAGGATCGACTCCCACCACGTGTGCACGTGGGACAGCCCTGTGGGAAAGCCTCGTGGGAAAGCCTCGTGGGAAAGACTCGAGGGAAAACCATAGATCCTTTGATCCACGCGGCAGACTGCGTGACACTGCTGCTACCGCTCTGGAGGAAAGCGCAATGCATGACCGCATTCGAGACGAGGACTGACTCCCCTGGGGAGACTCCAGAAGTACCCCAAGATCCATGTCAGCACTGGAGAGGAATCCTCAGGTTCCGGCCCCGACTCCACACAAGGTCTTAGGCCCCGGCATCGACGGGAGAGGAATCCCGAGAGGCCCCCGAGGAACTCGCATGGGGACTGGCCTTTCCTGAGGCCACCAGAGCGGTTCCCTGAGGTCCCCGTCGTAAGTCGAGAGCACCTGCCGCAACTCGAGAAAATCCAGGAGGTTTTGCCCTCCAGGCGAGATGAGGCCCATTTCCGCTGAGGCTTCTCGAGGCCAATCACATCTAACCACTGGAACTTCCAAAGGGTCCTTCACACCCTTGCTGCAACTCAAGAAGTTCCCCGACATACCCGTCTGCACTCGAGAGGAAGCACGTGGTGTCCCGCACACATCCAGGGGAGCCCCGTTTCCGCCTCCTAGCTCGAGATGAGGGATCCTTTCCCTGTTTTGTAGGGAAAGAATTCCCGGCGTTCCCGTCGCATCTCAAGAGGAGGCGCTCTCCACAGGAAAGGCGAAGGAACTCCAGGGTCGTGGCACCATTCCAAGAGACCCCCAGATGTGTCAGTCCATTCCAGAGGAACCTGTTTTCCCTGCACTGCCTTGACGTTCAAGCCGAGGATCGACTCCCACCACGTGTGCACGTGGGACAGACCTGTGGGAAAGCCTCGTGGGAAAGCCTCGTGGGAAAGACTCGAGGGAAAACCATAGATCCTTTGATCCACGCGGCGGACTGCGTGACACTGCTGCTACCGCTCTGGAGGAAAGTACAAGTGCATGCCCGCATTCGAGACGAGGACTGACTCCCCTGGGAAGACTCCAGAAGTACCCCAAGATCCATGTCAGCACTGGAGAGGAATCCTCAGGTTCCTGCCCCGACTCCACACAAGGTCTTAGGCCCCGGCATCGACGGGAGAGGAATCCCGAGAGGCCCCCGAGGAACTCGCATGGGGACTGGCCTTTCCTGAGGCCACCAGAGCGGGTCCCTGAGGTCCCCGTCGTAAGTCGAGAGCACCTGCCGCAACTCGAGAAAATCCAGGAGGTTTTGCCCTCCCGGCGAGATGAGGCCCATTTCCGCAGAGGCTTCTCGAGGCTAATCACGTCTAACCACTGGAACTTCCAAAGGGTCCTTCACACCCTTGCTGCAACTCAAGAAGTTCCCCGACATACCCGTCTCCACTCGAGAGGAAGCACGTGGGTCCCGCACACATCCAGGGGAGCCCCGTTTCCGCCTCCTAGCTCGAGATGAGGGATCCTTTCCCTGTTTCGTAGGGAAAGAATTCCCGGCGTTCCCATCGCATCTCAAGAGGAGGCGCTCTCCACAGGAAAGCCGAGAGGAACTCCAGGGTCGTGCCACCATTCCAAGAGTCCCCCAGATGTGTCAGTCCATTCCAGAGGAACTTGTTTTCCCTGCACTGCCTTGACGTTCAAGCCGAGGATCGACTCCCACCACGTGTGCACGTGGGACAGCCCTGTGGGAAAGCCTCGTGGGAAAGCCTCGTGGGAAAGACTCGAGGGAAAACCATAGATCCTTTGATCCACGCGGCGGACTGCGTGACACTGCTGCTACCGCTCTGGAGGAAAGCGCAAGTGCATGCCCGCATTCGAGACGAGGACTGACTCCCCTGGGGAGACTCCAGAAGTACCCCAAGATCCATGTCAGCACTGGAGAGGAATCCTCAGGTTCCGGCCCCGACTCCACACAAGGTCTTAGGCCCCGGCATCGATGGGAGAGGAATCCCGAGAGGCCCCCGAGGAACTCGCATGGGGACTGGCCTTTCCTGAGGCCACCAGAGCGGGTCTCTGAGGTCCCCGTCGTAAGTCGAGAGCAGCTGCCGCAACTCGAGAAAATCCAGGAGGTTTTGCCCTCCAGACGAGATGAGGCCCATTTCCGCAGAGGCTTCTCGAGGCTAATCACGTCTAACCACTGGAACTTCCAAAGGGTCCTTCACACCCTTGCTGCAACTCAAGAAGTTCCCCGACATACCCGTCTCCACTCGAGAGGAAGCACGTGGGTCCCGCACACATCCAGGGGAGCCCCGTTTCCGCCTCCTAGTTCGAGATGAGGGATCCTTTCCCTGTTTCGTAGGGAAAGAATTCCCGGCGTTCCCGTCGCATCTCAAGAGGAGGCGCTCTCCACAGGAAAGGCGAGAGGAACTCCTGGGTCGTGCCACCATTCCAAGAGTCCCCCAGATGTGTCAGTCCATTCCAGAGGAACCTGTTTTCCCTGCACTTCCTTGACGTTCAAGCCGAGGATCGACTCCCACCACGTGTGCACGTGGGACAGCCCTGTGGGAAAGCCTCGTGGGAAAGCCTCGTGGGAAAGACTCGAGGGAAAACCATAGATCCTTTGATCCACGCGGCGGACTGCGTGACACTGCTGCTACCGCTTTGGAGGAAAGCGCAATGCATGACCGCATTCGAGACGAGGACTGACTCCCCTGGGGAGACTCCAGAAGTACCCCAAGATCCATGTCAGGACTGGAGAGGAATCCTCAGGTTCCGGCCCCGACTCCACACAAGGTCTTAGGCCCCGGCATCGACG